>NC_050576.1:179523605-179827772 GCF_011100635.1 Trichosurus vulpecula | reverse complement strand
TTTTTTTTCTCCTTTTAAAGCTGGCCTTCTATGAAGTCTCTGTGGAAAAAACTTGCTGATTTGGTAGCATTCCCTTTGGAGGGGGCCGCTTTCAAAATGCAGCCCCAGAAATTCCTCTGGGGCTTCAGAGCTGAGAGATAGGTTGTGCAGAGTTTGCCAGGTTCCCTCCTTCTCCCCTGGGCCAGAAGTTCCTCCTTATGGGAGATGAAATCAGGCCGGGGTAGAATCACCAAGGGGCCATCGGGGGGCCTCTGCTAAGGGCACGTTATGTGTATGTGTGGGTGGGTGGGAAATCTGCAATATCAGCCTTTTGAGAGCCCGAGGGAGGAAGGGTGGCCTCTGGTACCAGAGGGAAAAAAAATGAGGTGATGGAATAGGCCTGGAGGAGATTGAAAGCTCCTGAAAAAAATGAGGGGAATTGGAAATTAGAGAAAATGTGATGTAATGTAGAGAAGGAAACAAACATTTATTAAGCACCTACTGTGTGCCAGGCACTGTGATAAGTGCATTACAAACACTATCTTATTTAATCCTCATGACAACCCTAGGGAGTAGGTGCTATCATTAACCCCATTTTACAGTTGATGAAACTGAGGCAGGCAGAGGTTAAGTGACTTGCCCAGGGTCACACAGCTAATAAGCATCTCGAGCTGGATTTAAACATGGGTCTTCCTGACTTCAGGCTCAGCGCTCTACCTACTGCATCATCTGCCTGCCTCTGTCCTTGAGGTCAGGAAGACCCGAGTTCAAGTTTGGCTTCTGACATTTACTAGCTGTTTGACTTTGGGCAAGTCACTTAACCTCTCAGTGCTCTAGGCAGCTCTCCAAGAGATGTGACCTCACCTGGGAATTCCCTACTACCGGTGAAGTCGCCGGTGTAGGCTCCATTTTAAAATTAAAATTAAGGGGCAGCTAGGGGACTCAGTGAGTAGACAGCACCTGCCCTGAGTTCAAATGTGACCACAGACACTCTACAAACTTACTAGCTGTGTGACCTTGGGTAAGTCACTTAACCCCAACTGCCCTGCCCCCCCTCAAAAAATTAAATTAAAATTAAAAAAGAAAGAGCACAGGCTGGGGGGTCAGGAAGCCCAGGTTCTAATACTGGTTCTGTCATTGGCTTGGACAAGTCATTTTCCCTTACTGGGTCCATTCCTTCTTCCATAAAATGAGGGTATTGGATTACTAGTTGGTCTCTAGGCAGCTAGAACCAGGAAGACCTGAATTTAAATCCAGCCACAATTACTTATAAGTTGTGTGACCCTGGGCAAGTCATTTCACCCCTCCTGCCTCAGTTTCCCCATCTCTAAAGCAGTGATAACAATAGCGCCCAACGGAATGAAATGCTGTAAGTGCTATATGAAAGTGCTATGAAATGCTAGCTATGATAATATTACGAGTACCTTCCAGATCTGTCATTCAATAGTCTTATGCACCTATTCCCAATGTACATCTCTCTTTGTGAAGGGGAGAGAGGATGAACAGCCCAGAAGCAGCCGCCACCTATTGCTTTCTCGCCTGTCTCTGAAGGTAAGAGTCCCAGGATATACATCCAGTACCCAAATTGTGCCACCTTGTGTTCACAAGGCAGAAATGTTCAGTCATTCCTAGCACAGATAATTCCTCTTTTCTTTCCCTTATAGGGCAACTCCATCCCTTAACAGTTTTTCTGTACATTTCTCAACCTCCAACTATCTCCCTCTCTATCAAACTCCCCTTCTCTCCCCCTCCCCTAATGATCTAGCTGCGGAGTACCTTGAACTCTCAGGACAGGTACTCTGGGAGTCCAGAGTCCTTGCAAAAAGACACCCTCTGGATTCTTCTCTTTCACTCAACTTACAATAGAATAGTCAGCAGAGGGCACCTGAAAGTACTGCCAGTAGATGACATTACAACTCTCCTTCTTCCCCCACCCCAAGCAAGGTCCTGCCCTGTCCCAGGGAGCAGAATCTTCACTTCCAAAGGAAAGGGGAAAGGGAACAGGACACAGGACATCTGATCCCTAAACACACCCTTGCCTCCCTGATTCAAAGTGCCTTATATGTTCAAGGGCATCTCTAAAAAGCTCAGGGGCAAAAAGAATAGTGACTGCTTTGCACAGCCAGTTGCACACTAAGAAAATGTGTCTCTAGAGATATGTAAGTCAAAGACATAAAAAAGTTGAATGGTTTCGATCAGGAATTCTTATTCTGAGGTCCATAGACCCCCAAGGGGTCTTAGAGATAGATTTCAAAGGGTTCATGATGTTGAATGGGGAAAAAATTATAATTTTATTTTTACTAACCTCTAGCTAAAATTTAGCATGTCCTTCAATTATGAAGGAAGACAATAAAACATTGTTCAGAGAAGGAGTCTATAGGTTTCTGAGAACTTCTAAATGAGTCCAGGACAAATAAGAAAATGTTCGGCGCTCCTGGGTTGTAGAAACTAATGCATGGTAGACAATGAGAAATTGAGGATGGCCAGACTATAGCTTCAACCTCTGATGATTCCATGTAAAGCAGTTACCATGCTTTCCTGGGTTTGCTATTCAATTAATCAACAAGCATTAATTAAGCACCTGCTATATACCAAGCACTATGTTAGATGCTAGGGGTTGTGGTTGTTCAGTCATTTCAGTTGTGTTCAACTCTTCATGACCCCATCTGGGGTTTTCTTGGCAGAGATACTGGAGTGGTTTGCCATTTTATTCTCTGGCTCATTTTACAGATGAAGAAACTGAGGCACACAGGGTTAAGTGACTTCCCTGGCATTACACAGCTATTAAGTGTCTGAGACCAGATCTGAACTCAGGTCTTCCTGACTCCAAGCCTGGTGCTCTGTCCACTGTGCTCTCTAGCTGCCCTTAAAAAAAAAACCTATAGTTTATGGTTTGTTTATGTAAAGACAAGATGCTCCTATGTTATTGTTCTGTCAAGTCTGACCCTCCCATTTGGGGTTTTTGGCAGATACCTCAGTGGTTCGCCATTTCCTTTTCCAGCTCATTTTACAGATGAGGAAACTGGGGCAAAGAAAGTTAAGTGACTTGCCCAGGGTCACACAGTAATAAGTGTCTGAGACTGGATTTGAGCTCTTCCTGACTCTAGGCCTGGTACTTTATTCACTGCACCACCTACCTGCCCCAAATACCAAAAAAATGGAACAATCCCTAATCTCAAGGAATTTGCATTCTATCAGAGGTGACAAGGACATATACATAGGTGTAGATCCTGCATTGGGAGAACCACTAGAGAGACAGAAGAACAGCAGACCAGAGCTCAGCAGCTGGTGACATCTTTGGACTTTTCTGTGACTGTTCCTGGAGGCTTCTGAGAGAAAAGCGGGATGACTCTCCATGTTACCTGGGAAGAAGCATGCAGGGGAGGCCAGGCAGCTGCCTCTAGTCTTTCATGACCTATGAGCTCCTAAATGTTGGGAGTCAAAAGCTGAGGAGCTCCCCTTCCCCTACTCCGATTAAAGGGGGATGAACCTGAACCTCAACTCTCCATTAAGCTTTTTGATGATTTCTAGTCTTTTTGGGAGAGGGCTGGGCTCTCAGAGGGGAAAAAAAAATGATCGTACTCCTTCTTGCTCCAAGAATGCCGTTTTTTCTTACAAATGATTTGTTCCCAATGGCTTACCTGTTGTTATTACTTATGTAGCAGCAGCTGCTCTCCATGGAGCATGCTTGGGAATCGATCAGTAGGGGCCACCTTCAGGACCATGGTCTAGAGCTCTCCAGAAACTTCCAGGAGTTCCAGGAACATGTGAGACCTAGAGCTAAAGGGTCTTGCATTTTCCCTTTTATAGAAAATAAAATAAAAGAAAGACAGAAAATCCAGTGGCCACTAAATCTTTGTCTAGTGTGATGAGCCGCTGGGGACAACTAGCTGGCGCAGCGGATAGAGCTCTGGACTTGGAGTCGAGAAGATCTGAGCTCAAATCCAACTTCAGACTGTTACTGGCTGTGTGGCTCCTGTTTGACTCAGTTTTCTCCTCTGTAAAATGGAGATAATAAAACTAGCACCTACCTCCCAGGGTTGTTGTGAAGATCTAAGAGAAAATATTTGCGAAGTGCATACATAGCACAGTGTCTGACACATAGTAGGCACTATGTAAATGTCAGCTATTATTATTATTAGCTATTAACTTTGAAGGATTTGCCCCTGGTCACACAGTTACTGAGTGTCTGAGGGCAGTTTTGAACTTCTTGACTCCAGGCCTCGCACTCTATTCACTGTGTCACCTGCTTGCCCTGACTTTGCACTCCTCCCAATCTTAAAAATCCCTTTTCAATGTTTTTATGATATCAGCTGATATACACTTTGGGACTATTCCTATTAGGAGACCTGTATGGTCTACTGTATGACACCTCTATGACTACAATATTTTTCAACCAGCTCAGCACCTATCTACATTTAAAAGATACAAGAAGACTAGTTATGTTAACCTAAGCAGTTAACTGCAAAGCTGTACCACAATCACCCAATAAGCAAGTCTCTGTGTAATTAATAAATGGTGCATAAATAAGAAGTATGGGGTGGCTAGGTGGGGCGGTGGATAGAGTGCCAGCCAGGAGTCAGGAAGACTCCTCCTTCTGACTACAAATCCGGCCTCAGACACTTACTAGCTGTGCGACCCTGGGCAAGTCACGTAACCCTGTTTGCCTCAGTTTCCTCCTCTATAAAATGAATTGGAGAAGGAAATGGCAAACCATTCCAGGATCTTTGCCAAGAAAACCCCAAACAACATAGGAGCAGCCCTTCTTTATGTAACCTTTGTCTGCCTCAGTTTCCCTAGCTATAAAATGGGGAGAGGCTGGGCAACTTGTTGCTTTACAGAATAGCCCCAAAGACTGGAGGGAGCCCCTGTAAGGACAAATCACCGTAACCACTTGTTTCCCCAAGTGGTCGATGAGCCCATGGAGAGAAGTGAGAAGTGCTCCCATCTGCAGACTTGGAGCCAAAGAGGCCTCTATTAATTATACCAGGGCTGTACAAAATATGGCCCACAGGCCGTATGTGGCCTGCAGTGAGATTTTATGTGGCCTGCCTGTGGGTTTTAATTTTCACAAGCGAAAAAATAAAATAATAATTTACATGGAATGCGTATTAGATTTTTTATTTCCGTCACTAGTACCTAATCTTGTCGATGTTAATTTTCTTTGGTGTTTTTAAGCAGTATTATGGACGGAACATATCGCATGAAATTTGCAATCCTTCCGTGGGATGTGTTCCGTCTGTACGATGCAGACTAGTCAGTATGCACCAACCTTTATGCTGTTGTGTTGTCGCTTTGTTGTTTTGTGTTTGCTTTCATGCTTCACCCTTCGCCTGTCGTATCGATGATGCGTGTTCCCCCACTTTCTATTACTGTACTGTATTTTTTATCCTGGGTGCAGCCCTAGAATAATTATTTTATTTTAATGTGGCCCTAAGATAACCTAAGGTTGGACAGCCCTGAATTATACAAAGGTTGTGTGGACCAGACGCTTGCTCTAAAAGTGACATTTCCTGGGAAGGAGACATTGTGCATTATTATCCAACAACCTTGCCTCAAACTGAGGGAAACCCCAGCTCAGACATGGAAGAGGTCTGAACGCAGAGACAGCTCCTTTCTTGCCTAGAATTGGAGGCAGCCACCTAGTTAGGGAACTGGATTTGGAGTCAAGACCTGAGTTCAAAGCCTGCCTCAGATACTTGTAACACTAGGCAAACCACTTACCCTGTTTCTCCATTTGTAAAAATGGGGATGATAATAATAGCCCCCCTCCTACTGCCCTCACCCATCTTCAGGTTGTTTTAAGGATCAAATGAAATATGGGGTGGGGCTGCTTTGTTCTGTGAAGTTTGGATTCAGTTCAAGGGCAGCACTTGAGGACCTAAAGAGCCACATATGGCCTCGAGGCCGCAGGTTCCTCACCCCTGACCCAGGTAAAACACTTTGCAAACCTGTCCTTGTTCGTCCTTTGTTTTCTAAGAGGACCAATGATGTCATGGGGCGATGTCTTGACCTGCGGGTGCTAGCTATTATTCAGCCATAGAGACCCTCTGGATACAACCCACAGACCACAGGAATGCTGCCAGTTAGCCTGGCCCTATCACTAGTTCAGGGTTAGGGAAGCAGGCCTATAACTACAGCGACAAGGAAATGATAAGGACAAGAGACCCATATCCATCAACCAGATCAGGTATGGTGTCAAGTCACAAAATATCTACACCCATTCAACCTAGAAGCCAGGTATGCCTGAAATGTTACAGGTAAAGCAGAAGGAGCTCTGCAAAGAGCCAGGGGGCAATATTAGAGACTGCCCTTGAAAAACACATCCTGCACTTAATTCTATTTATCTATTGATGTACACATTTCTGCATGTTTGGGCTATGTTTATGCTTTGTTATCTTTATTATGTTTTATTTGCTTATGTCCTTGTGTTTATGGTACAGCAACATCTGTCTGTTAGCTACGGAATTTTGTTCCTTGTTTATTTGCCTATCTGCTAATGGTTATATTTATTTTTGTTCTTTATGTAGAGGCTGTATAATGTAGTAGAGAGAGCGCTGGCCACAAAGCCAGGAAGACTCAGGTTCCACTTCGGACACATTCTGACTGAGAAGATGCTGAACTCCATTGACAGAGTGAGTCTCCCTCAGTCTGGAGGTGTCTCCTCTATCAATGAACTCACAGGTTCGCTCCCTATCCTAGGCTTTTGTTGTTTATAGTCCTATTATTAGAGGCAGCTAGTTTTGGTGGGAGTTTTTTGAGGGGAAAGGGGGACTGTTGATTATTAGAAATTTACTCAAGTACTTCATAAAGTAACGCTTTGATTTGTACTTGGTTTATTACATGGATTGCATGGGTTGATTGCCTGGAATTCTGGGATGATCATCCTTGTTATTTTAAAGTTATGATGATGTTTATTTTGATGGTTGTGTTTGTGTGTGCTAGCTATTATGCAGCCATAGGGACCCTTTGAATACACAGAGAAGTCACAGACCACAGGAACATTGTCAGCTCGCCTGGCCCTATCAGTAGTTTAGGGTTAGGGAAGCAAGATTTGCTTCCCTATAACTGCAGATTTCAAGTATTCCCTGGCTGCTTTTTGCAGGCGATAGCAAAATTTCTAGTACTGGTGAGGAATGTAGTATCTTGTGTTATAAAACCACTATAAAGATAGGAAACTCAAGCAGACGCTATCCTTAAGATCAACAATTGGTGACATCTTTGAATGTGGGCTTTCTAGGACTGGTTTTGGAGGCTTCTGGAAGAGAGAAGTCAGAGGATCATCCACCTTGTTCACAACACGTAGGAAAAAAGTAGGCAGAGAGAGCCAAGTGGAGTTTGGAGAATCATGGAGGAAGTGAGTACCCTATCAGGCTTCTAAAAGCCACTTGATCTGTTTGCCTGCTTTTTTCCTGTGTATCCATGACACCCTACCCTAACAGCTAGGGTCATGGTGATGAAGATGTTGTTCCAAGAGCCCATTCCAGCATTCGACACCTGAGAATGATATGGGAATTCTCAGACACTTGAGAATGAATAACATGGGAGTTGGGAAGCCTGGCAGATGTGATAGTGGCAGTCCCAATCTCTGATTTCCTTCAGAAGTCACCAGCCATCATGAGAAGGAGGGGAGGCATAAGAGAGAAGAGTGTATTACATGAGTTTGGTGGTGTCTGCAGGGGTAGCAAACTTGAATGCTACCACAATGATATAACCTGAATTAGGTATGAGCTGCAGGAAGGAGAAACCTCTTACCTTGAGATGGAGAAAAGAGATTAATATAATTGATTTGCCTGCCAGATAAAACCCCTGTGGGATTGTGCCATATTGGTTGTTTTGAGGTGAGAACTCCAATTAGCACTGTTGGGTAGAAGTAGCTGCCTACTTCTTAGTTAAGGGGACAGTGTGGTCCAATACCTACTGCAACATGATATCATGGTTCCCATATTCATATTGGCAAAGGACAAACTCTCCAACCTTGGATGCCAACCTCAGCATCAACTTGGGTTGCTCAGTTCAACAGAGGGTAAGTTAAGTTCTGATGGGCACTAACATACACCAAACAAGAGGAGGTATCAACAACATTCATCTATTGGTCCTGACCCCAAAGGAAAGAGCCTTTTATTGTTTGGATTTATTCTACGCAGGCCCCAGACTGGTTGACCAGATACATAGCCATTGCCCAGGAATCAGTGTAGGTGAAGATCTTTCTCATTCCATCCTCCAAGGCTTTTTCACAGAGCAGCCTTGCCAGAACCCTCATCCCTCACTATATCTCCCATTAATGTCTGTAAAGGTCTAGCTGTTCGTGCCTCTCTTGGTAAAGGGTAGAACCATTGGTGAACCAGGCAAAGTAACATTCCTTGGGAGCCAGGATATCATTGGTAGGGGGCCACTCTGCTAGCAGAAGACACAAGGTATAGGTGCTGGGTCTAAAAGTTTCAGCCTCAGGCAGAGTTGCAACCTATTCAGGACGGGCACTAATACCTCAAAGACCAAAGGGTGAGCGCAGTCTTGAATGTACAACTTCCACTTAACAACAGAATTCCCCTATGCCCTATTCATCTTCCTAGAGGTACCATGATGCATCACTCAACTCAATAGCCAACTCTGGATGGAGAGTGATGGTATGACATTGCTTCTTCTGCTCAACTGGGATCTAGTAACAGGAGAGCAACTGTTTTTATTTTTTCTAATACTGATATCTTTTGTTTTTATATAACCTGGATTTACCTCCTAATTCTCACCTTCCTTTTTCTCAGGGAGCCATCCTTCATGACAAATTTTTCAAAAAATTCAGCAAACCTGAAGAAAAGCAGAACCCCCCCCCCAAAAAAAACTAGTTATATGCAATGTTCTATACTCATGGACCCAACCCATCCAACTTTTACAAAGGAGTGGAGTGAGGCGTCTTCTATCTCTGCTTTGGGGTCGTTTTGTTTTCTATAATTCTGCAACCTTCATCTTTTACTCTTTTGTGGTAATTGTTCTTTTTCTTTACACTGTTATAGTCATTGTGTATATTCCCCCCCCCCGTTCTGCTGATTTCACTTTGCATCAGTTCATCTAAGTCTTCTCATACTTCTCAGTTATCATCAGATTTATCATTTCTTACAATACAGTAAGAAATTTCCATTACTTTCGTGTCCTTAATTTGTTTAGCCACTCGCTGATAGGTGGGCAACTTTGTTTCCAGCTCTTTTTGTTGTCAGTTTTTGGTCGTGTCTAATTCTTCATGTGACCCCATTTGGGGTTTTCTTTGCAAAGATACTGGAGTGGTTTGCCATTTCCTTCTCTAGCTCATTTTACAGATGAGGAAACTGAGGCAAACAGGATAAAGTGACTTGCCCCCAGGGTTATGCAGCTAGTAAGTATCTGAGGCCAGATTTGAATTCAGGAAAATTAGTCCTCCTGACTCCAGGCCCTGTGTTCTACCCACTAAGCCACCCTTTCCAGTTCTTTGCCACCCCAAAAATGAGCAACTGCTTTTCAAAATGTTAGAGTTAATGGCTACTCTGGGATGCTTATGGCTCCAGAAGCCTAAATTGTTTAATCCAGTCACTCCGTAGTAGCCGGTCCAAGGTTCCAATCAGTCTTATCCTTACAGAGATCTCAAAAACAAACATGGGTCCCATAGGATCATAAGAACCCAGGGAGAGAAACTGGGAGACGACCAGCTTTAGGTCTTCCAGGATTATAGTCTGTTTTGGGTGCTACTCGAAAGACATGCAGTTGACTCAGTAAATGGAGATTACCAAGATGTCAGGTAGAAAACATGGGAGTTCTAAGAAGAGTCTAATTATCCTCTAGGATTCAGTTCTTGACTCAGGGAAAGTTAATGTTCATAGCTTGCTCTGGACTATGTCTGGAACCTTCTGGGTTCTCATCTACCATATCCCCCCAAACTGGATCTTCTTAAGAGTTTTCAGGGGACCCAACCTGAGTTGATTTTCTATATCATCCCTCATATGGGTAACGATGTGAGGGGCTTCTGTCATTGTGTCATCAACATCATCACATTAACCTTGGTGAACAGCAACATCCCTAGGAAGGGTGGCCTCTATCAGTTCTCTGCCCCTTAGACGATGGTAATAGGAGGGTGATCTGGGGTAACTCTAGGATAGTTAAAGTATACTGGAAAACAAACTTCCCCCAACTAGACCACAGGATAAGAGATAAAGCCACTGGTGAGGTCAAAAAACTCATAAAGTCACCTTGGACCAGGGCTACTAGTCTCCCACATTAATGATGTCAGGAGTGTTCACGACAAGCTTCCTATAATCCACTATAAAGTGTCAAGTGCCAGAGTGTTATAAGCATAACAGAGTATTCTGGCTTTCTTCATCTCTAACACCAGGAGAGAAATATCCCCCTTTACCTGACCTGAAATATCCCGCCTTTACCTGACACTGTTTGGAGTGACCTACATGGGATAGCTCAGGCACCCCCAAGTTTCTATTTGGCTCTATCCATTGTATTCAGCATAGAAATTGCCCTAATTGACTCCCAAGAGCTCACAATAGTTATCCCTTGCACATCGCAGGGATTAGGGGTAGGAGGGGCAGTGCTCCTGTAATCTGGAAAATTTGTGTACAATTTTTTGGCCCTCCCTTCATACTGGAGAAAACAATCTGAATTTTTTCTCTTTCTATGGGGTGTTTACAGTACCTTATTGTAAAATTTGGGTTGTTATTATGCAATATTATACATACATTTTATGCATTTCTGAATTTCTAAACTTTTTCTGTGTTATCTACTGACCTTTGTGTGTCTGTGGCTTCTGCAAAACTCCCCCAAAATTCCCATTTAATTTCTTATGCCAACTTGTGAGATACTGAAACCACAGTGTAGAAACTCACAATGTGGAAGGGATAACTATCCATTCCCCCAACATACTCACCCTCATTAGCCACCACACCTGTGACATAGATTGGGGGAAGGGTCTTATACCCCCACCCACCTGAGAAAGGGGATCTTCTTTGTAGACTGTGCCTTCAAACCCCTGATGGAAATTGCAGAGTCCTTTTGCACCTATTGAGGGACCCCTGGTATGGCTGTAATGACTACTGGCATCAAGCAGCTTCTCTTCTTGAGGATGGGCCTCCCCTCCCAAGCCACTATGACTGGTTCCATCACAGTCCTACAGCTAGGATGACCTAAGCTTTGGGGGAAACCTTGGTCTTTGCCCTGGTGGGACCCATCCCAGAAATCCCTGTCTGGATACAGAGACTGGCAGCTCTGGACTGACAAGCAAGCAGAGGTTTATGGGAAGAATTGAGTTTGGGTGGGACAAAAGGACCCTTTATCATCCCATTCCCAGATGTCACCAATATAATTTTACTAGAACTCCCAAGGGCTATTGGTTTTCTCCTTTATCAACCCATGTTTCATAAGCCAAACTCAAAGCTCCTTCTGGAAGAAATCAACTTCCACCCACTTAACTGGGCAGCAAGCCAGACCCCCTGCTTCATTCCATAATTCAGAGAGTCCCTATTTGCCTGAATGGCTACCGTGGCTGTCACACCTTCCTGCTCAAGTTTTACCATTTGGTCTGCCCAGGCAGCTGTGTGGCATGGGGGAGGTGGGGTGTTTTTGATATCTAAGGCCACAAAAGCCACTCTGGTGAAGCTTCACCAAAAAGGTGAGAGAGATGGGAACTCCCTTATTGGGCTGACCAGGGACAACTCCCCACCTGAAGGCACAAAGTATCGTCTCTACCCTTGGATGATCAGAAGCGTATTCTCCCGCACACGGCAGCAGGGATTCCATCAAGTCTGAGGAAGCACCGGGCTTTTCCCTGCGTTCTTAGGGATAAACTAACGTGGCTCATGTGGAGTACATGTACGGCTAAGGCCAGCTTCCCCAGAGATCAGTAATAACAACAGTACTGTTTGCATTAATATAGTGCTTCAAGGTTTGCAAAGTACTTTATACATGTTACTATTTGTTCCTCACAACCACTCTGGGAGGCAGATGCTATTAGCACCCCCATTTTACAGATCAGGAAACTGAGGCTAGGAGAGGGTAGATGATTTGCCCAGGGCCATGGCTAGTAGGCATCCGAGACTGGATTTGAATTCAGTTCTTTCTGACTCAATGTCCAGCACTATCCACTATGCTATCCGGCTGCCTAGTATACCCTGTGGAGCTCTCATTATGCCAACTGGTGGCTGGGATCACGGAGGCAAAACGTAAAGGTTTTTTTCAAGGCAGTGAGACAGCACAGTGGATAGAGTGCAGGGCCTGGAGTCAGCAAGATCCGAGTTAAAATCCAGCCTCTGATATTCCCTAGCTGTGTGACCCTGAGCAAGTCACTTAAACAAAAAAAAAAAACCAAACCAAAACCCTCCCCAAAACAAACCAACCGCTACGTGCCTCAGTTTGCCCGTCTGTAAAATGAGGATAACAATGGGCTGTACCTGCCAGGGCTGTTGTGAGGATCAAGTGCGGTAATTCTTAAAGGGCATAGCACAGTGCCTGGCACATAGTGCTGCTATATAAATGCTAGCTATTATTATTATTATTAGAAATTAAGCCAAAACCCAGCACTCCTCGGCTGAAGTCTTGGTCTTCAAAGGAGGCAATGCTGTGACACATCCGGGAATTTTCCCACTCGGGGATCCCTCCTTCCTATCTTCTTGTAAGAACTTCCTGCACCAGCCAGGCCATTGCTCCATCTCAAGCTGCAAGGTTCACTTCTCCAGAAGGGCAGGAATGCCGTAAGACGCCACCGAGGCTCCACCCGGGAGCCGGCTCTTTCCTGTAAAGCACATACAAACCACACAACTCGACATTGGTAGAAAAAGCAACCTTTTATTAAGTGAGCGGATTCACCGAGTGGGCAGATACGATTTGTCCAAAGCCTTCCTCCACAGAAGTTAAAAGAAAGCTGAAAGGTAGCGAAAGCACGCAGCAACTCTCAAAGTTGGATGCCGCCTTACAGATGACAAAGGGATTACACATACATCATTTCGTTGGCTCAAAACAACAATCCTTTTAACAGAAGGCATTACTGTTCTCACTTTACAAATGACCCAGCTGAAGCTGAGAAGTGTCTTGATCAAAGTCATGCAGCCAAATAGCAGAATCAGGAAGAGATTCCATAGGTTCTTCCAACCCCTTGTCCAGGGCCCTTTCTACCATATTTCACTGAGAAACCCACTGGACGTTAATGCTTTGGTCTGTACTCACTAATATGAAGGATCATAGGATTTTAGGGCTAGAAGGGACTTCAGGAATCACGGTCCAACTTGATCATTTTCACTAGTTGGGTAGCACAGTGCAGAACACACTGGCCTTGAAGTTAGGAAGATGTGAATTCAAATCCCACCTCGGACACCTAGTAGCTGGCCGACCCTCAGGGGTATGGGGTAAACTGGTGGAGCAGCCAAGAGGGGATCAGTGAATGGTTGTTTGTCCTTCGTTCTCGAAGAGGACCATGACACCAGGAAGGTGACGCGATGACATGCAAGTGTCACTTGCATATCAAGTGAGGGGGAGCTGTGCAAAGTCATCTTTCTCCTCTGCAGCCATCTGGGTCCAGTGGCCAGATATAGATCAGGATGACTGCAGATGGCCCCCAGAAGGGACAAGAAGGGCCCCCTCATCTTCATGGAGATGGCTCATAATGAAAATCCTTCATTCTCTCAGCAAAGCAGAGGGTGTGACCATCTGCTGAGAGAGGACTTGAAGAAAAGGGAAAAAGTCTAGACACCACTGTAGGGAGTACTTGGGTCAATAGGATGAACAAAAGGGCTGTGCGCAGCAGTGAGGGCCTAGTTAAGGGTGTGATTATGTGAGTTTGTAGAAGATCCAGCTGGCTGTTTTGTGACTTTGCATCATTCCACAGCTATAGAGTAGAGGCAGAGAAAGCATATGGCATCAGGGAAACAGGGTTGAGGACTGGCAGGCCACGCACATAATGGCAAGGAGACAAGAGTGGAAGACAATGCCTAGAACTAGTTTGGGATAGGGTCAAAACCATGAAGAAGAGTGAGTCTAAAACAGGATAAATAAGAAGAGAGGGATTGAGACAGGAGGTCTCCCAGGAAGGATGAAGAATCAGTGTAAGACCAGGGAGACAGGGGGAGGAGGTGGAAGGACAGAAGATTGTCATCACCAAGAAGAATTTCCAAGTTCAAGGCCATAGAGGGGAAGTAATTTTCCTTGAAGGTGAGGTTTAAGGGAGCCACTCCGTGTGAATCACTAAGGAAAAATGGAGATGGAGGTCATATTTGATGTCCAATATGTCGCCCTTACTCCAGATATGTCAGAGTGAAAATATCAGATTGATCCCGTATTAAGGCTACATATGCCCACTCGCCATATCCTGGTTGTATCTCGCTAAGAACACATTTGGAAGCTACGTTTCTAGTTTGTGATGCTTGTGAACATAGTTGGGCAGCCAGTGAACTCCTTTTCTCTAGGTTTGCTGGGCCTGGGTGAACAGAAGGTTCAATTGAGATGAAGTTTGTCTGTCCACCTCTCTAAGAGAAATAAAATCATGACTTCTTTATGTGCATTGGACTCAATGCCTTGGTACCTGGCCCCCTAAGTTTGACGTTGTTCTGGAAATGTTTCAACCAACCTGAGAAATCCAAATTCATTCACCCAGTGGCAGCTCTGGTTATGGGGGGAAAAAAACCCAAATAAAATTGCTTCAAGATGATCAGGGAAATCCCCTGAACGTCGTAGGCTTGCCATCAAGTGTACTGTCCAATAAACAGGGCCTAAGATGGTGCTCCAAGAAACCCTTAGCAATGAAACCATGACATAAATTCCCTAACAGAAAACAATAGCTGCTAAAAATTAAACTAGCTATTTTATACTAAGGTCCTTTGAACTACAAAGAAGGGCCCTGAGGATAATTATGGCAGAACATAGGAACCTCAGCCATATTGCTATACTGGGGTTTGTGAAAAGTCTCCTCTGCTGCTGGATGAGGTCTTGAGGGAATCCAACAGGCAAGGAAAAAAACCAGAAAGAAGAATTCAGAAATTAACATTGGTCTAGGAAAAAACTGAGTGGGTTTTGTTTTGTTTTCCAGTGGCAGGTCTGGTCAGGAAGAAGCTGACTATTCAGTGAGTAATGATAGGCATTAATCTCCAAAACAATGACTTGTTAGGCACTAGGAAGGAGATTGGGAATTAGGATAAAGTCCAGCCCAGGACTGACTAAGGCCATGAATTGCTTTACGTTTGGGGCAGCCCAAACTCACTGGGTGGGTCACCCGTACAAGAATTAAATGGTTTTGACTAGCATAAAGCAACAGAGTGGTGAAGGCGACGATGGGCTGGCATGTGGCGGGACAGGTCACGTAACAAAGTTATAGTCAACAGCGCACAAATTGTACCAAATTAAACTTGCAGCAGTGAACATGGGTTACAATGAGCTACATTATGGCTGGCTTTAATTGTCCTTTGGGATTTTCTACTATATTATTAAAACTGACATTACAGCCTGCCTATTATTACTGGCAAATGGCTTGTCTTAGTTTCATATGCAGACTGTGATTCAGAGCTCCCACATTGCTAGAAAGCCTAATTGTCTGTTGTTATTCATATCAACTGAACATGTGACCCAGACTGACATTCTTCAAACCAGTCTTCCCCACCCCTCCCTTCTGGTCACTGCCAACCGGCGCCAGCTTTGTCCCTCAGGAATAATGTTTACTGTGGGAAGGTAAATTTTGGCTTTCCGAAAGGAGCTAGGCCTCGGCCTCTGGTGTAATGCAAAAGAAGACGCTTAATCTCATGCATGTTTCATATACATATTTATATATATTTCATGTACAAAGTTACATTCTGAACCCCAAGGATTCAATAATAGAAATAAATACTGAAATAACTACATTACTAGATGAGCCGTTTGCTCATAGAAACAAAGCCTCAACCTCAAACGAGACAGCCAAGGAATCGCTGTGTGGTAGTAGTACATGTCAGGTTACAGAGGCAAGTAGAACTCAGCATAAGATGTCTAGAACAAAACTTAAAAAAAAAATAGACCATAAAATGTTTAAAATATGTTTTATGAGACTGAGAAATATGCAACTTATTTAACAAAGGAAACAGTTTTGTTGAGAAAGAAAAGACATTTAGCGTATAGAAAATGCTCTGAGGGGCAGCACCAGTGGTGACAGGGCAGGAGGCATATCTCTGTGGAAACATGTTCCAGTTTCCACTGAACTACACTTAGTCTTCTCCTATTCTTCCCAAGTTTTAGACCAGGGCCTCAACTCGTCCCTATCTCAGTGGGGCCCATCAAGAAGAATCCTAAATAAGGTTGAATCCTTTGGTAATTTTCATAATACTCACAGGGAAATAAATATTCAGTTACACAGCATTTGAAAGATGAGGCTCTTCAGAACAGTTAGTAAAATAAATCAGAATTTTTTGTTTTGTTGCTAAGGCAGCCCATATTAAAGTGCCTACTCTCTGCCGACTCTTATCTGTTCAAATGCAGGAAGACCTTTACCAAAAAAAAAGACCAATAGAGCAGCTTTGAGAATTGATTTGCACCTTCACTGTGGAAGCAGACTCATTCTGACAGGTTCTGTGCTCCAAATGTTTTCATACCATCAACAGGCCGCAGCTATCGAGATACTCAAGCCTCTCTCTAGAAAATGTAATGCTGAAACATCAGACTGATATTCACCAACATCCACCCAAGAGTGCAGTTTCTAGAGCACATGCTCCCTTTGCCACACCGGACCCAGAGACTCACAAGGCCATCAAGAGGCAGCAAGTACAGCACCCTTCTTTCAACAGGGTTTTTGTAGTTGTTGCTGTCATTAAAACAAAGAACCACACAAGGTAATAAATTCCCTGTTTTACCATACCTCATGTGGCAGTTTTACAGGTACTGTTTTTACCCTTTTTTGTCACATGCTAGAATTCTGTCTTGGCAGCTCCTTTCGAAAAGGCTGTCAACACAAGGGGAACATTATAGGGAATAAGCCATCATTGGGGTCAAAGAAGTGAAATATCTGACTGAAATTTAAACCTCCAATAGAAAATCTTGGAACCCTCACCTCCAAGCTTGCCACCACTAATACTTAAGATAATTTAGCAGTGCACTACATCAGCTAAATGCTTTGGATAACACTTTTCTTATGTTAAAGCCTACAACACAAAAGAGAAGTAATCACAACATCTGCCTTTTCCATCATTAGTGGTTTTTTTTTTAACATTTCTCTTTGAACCCTGATTTCCTGAATTTAATTCATCATGCAAACCTATGACTGCCTGATCATCGGTGGATGGGGTTAAACTCTGGGATAATTGCTTCCTGGGACCCAAGATTTCAATACAGCATTTCGTACATCTGTACAACTTCAAAGCCATAACATTGAATAATGTTTTGTACTAAGTGCCACGACAATCCACAAGTAGTTTTAGTTTTTAAAAATAAAGACACAAACAACTTGTGAAAGAATGGCCTTAGTTTTGGTGATCTGGAAAGAAAAAGTGACCAGAAGATTCAGAAACTACTTCCGAAAATACAACTGTTACTAAAATAATCCTTCTTCCTAACCAACTGTGTGGTAGTTTTATTATACAGACTCTATGCTGCTTATATACCTATAATGAGATGGTTTCTAAGGACCCTGCAGGCTATCAAAAAAACAACTTACCATTACCATAAAACAACAACTTAGCATTTTGGTGCAACGAGTCATTGGCAGACACAGCACACTCTTGCATGTTTTCAGAAACTTCTTTGCATGATAGGCCAGGGGGAAAAAACCCTGTCTGTTCAGAATGCTTAGGTAGTTTCATACATTCTTCTGCTTTTCCCTTTTTTGAAGCAGTTACTAGAATTTGGAACATCTACACTATAGGTTTACATTTTAAAAAATTATCACTTAATTTATCTCTGCTTAAAATAACAGAGAAGAAAAGTAACTATAGATTATACACTTTAAAAAAGTTAAGGTGAGAAGCATTATTGCAGCATTATGGTTTTAAAAACCAATCAAGTGAGAAAAATTGGTGTTAGAACCAGAATCTTTAATCTGGTTAAAACAGAAGAAAGAGGGATGCCCACAGTGAATGAAGAGATGTAGTACCAATCTTAAATTAGGAATACATATTGGCTTGGTTTCCCTCATGCAATCTTTCCTCATTAACCATGGCCTTTTTTCATCTCCATATGGTGCAAAAACTTGTGTTATTTACATCTAGAGTGCCAAGTGCTAGCTGTTCTATACTTTTACACATACAATAGAAAATACTTTCTCTAATCAGATCTCCCAGTTGGTTAGCCTCTACTCTACTAATATTACAGCTTTAATCTTATTAACAGGTAAGACCTCTTCAAAAACAAATGGCAAAAGAGGTGCATTTTTACATGGGACGAAAAAAAAAACTAAAAAAGCCAACAAAAAATGCCCCACCACCCCCTGTACAAGGAATACAAAACACAATTTTCCTTTTTAAAAGCATCTCAGTGCTGGAGAATCTCTTTTTGAGCCTTACAGTAACATACCATCGCGACATATCAGTATGAAAGTGGGAGAGACTGTTCTCCAAACAATTTAGGATATTCAGAGCAACAGTCCTCATAAATTTTAGAGCTCTAAGAAGTCAGAAACATGAAACTTTTATTTAAATAACATAGTCTTAATTTCTTTAATACAAACCCCACCCCCCTAAAATCCGATGGAAACAACAAAGTTTTATATACTATATAAACAAGATTTGTCAGATTTGAAAATGAAAGTTAAAGTAATTTACACTTTGCTTTTTGCCCTCCAAGGACATTTAGATAAATCCAGATGATTCCACCTGTTATTAGTTTTTGTCAGTTTTATAATACACTGGGGGAAACTTTGCTATTTTACGTAATAGTACAGACAGTTTAATTTATCAAGTGTTTTCCATCAACTCCATTATTAGTGACAGCTAAAAAGTGATTCCATCAAAAGAAGTGAATTATGTTAGACTGTGGTGCAATAAACCACATGTGGATTGCTTACTATAGTTCACCAGTTTTAAGAAAGTAAACATTCTTTGATTTGTTCATAATACACTGAAGTTGCCTATAACACTGGCGTAGTAAAACAGCTAGTTCCTGTATTGTTATGGTAGGACAGATTTTGTAATATAAAGTTAACAGGAAAAATGCTCAAACATTATGTAGTGAAACTGATTCCACAAAAAGAGCATTAAATAAAGAGGGGTGGGGATGGGGGGAACCATGCAGAAGAGACTTCTCTCCTCCCCAGCTGCTTCTGCTGCATTCATTCACTGCCATGCATCACTTGCCACACTATCAAGTGACTTCTTTCAGCTTTGGCCACAGAGGGTTCAAGTGAGAGGGCATCTCCCAGGAGTTCTGAGTCTCCACCTTCATCACCTGAAGGAAAGAGGACAAGGCAGATTCTAGTGAGCTGAACGCACCAAATACCAGCAGGCAGAAGTGCTACCAGCTCAGCAGACCCATCATTCCTGCTCAACTAAATAAGCTGAGGCACAGGTTTGCCTCCCACCTTAGTGTACATAAGAGAACATCAGGGGAAAAACGTTATTAACACAAGCCACTGCTGAAACTGTAAAAGAGCTAAGTCATTTCCTAGACTAGATTTGTGAAAGGTAGTTGACTATGGCATGTTGGAAATGAATCCTAAAACAATGACTTATATACACAGTAACAGCCCCCTTGTGCAAATGACTGACTTTGATAGACTTGGCTCTTCTCAGCAATGCAAGGACCTGAGACAATTCCAAAAGACTCACAATGGAAAATGCTCTCCACATTAAGAGAAAGAACTAAGGTGTCTGAATGCAGATCCAAGCAGACTATTTACTCTCCTTTTGTTTTGTTTTGTTACTTCTTTCTTGTGGTTCCTGCCATTAGTTCTAACTCTTCTTTACATCATGACTAATATGGAAATCTTTAATACAAATATATAAACACAGCCTATATCAGACTGCACGCTGTCTTGGGGAGGAAGGAGGAGAGAGAGGGGGAGAAAATTCAAAACTCAAAATCTTATGGAAGTGAATGTTAAAAACTAAAAATAAACTATTTTTTTTTTTTGGTTTGTGGCAGGGCAATTGGGGTTAAGTGACTTGCCTATTTAAAAAAAAAAACAAATAAGCAAAGTCAAGCAAGGTGAATCTAACCCCTCCAAAAACAATGACTTATTGACATCTACAGAAACATAAAGCAAAAACAACTTCAAGCAGACTAGTTCTATACCTATCTCAAATGGACAAAGTTTGACTTATCTTAGACTCTCAAACTGTGATACAACAGCTGCTATGATGAGGAAGTTAGAGCTGTAAAACAGACAAATCACTAAACAAAATGTGTGTGTGGGATCATCAGCAGTGATATGAGGGTTCTCTAATAGGCCAGATTTGCAGATAGGAAAAAGGAAATTTAAGTATCTTCTTCCAATACCATATGAAGCCAAATTTGTTATGAGCCAGATACTTGTTAATCGCTTTAGATTTCCTTCCTGTGATTCCTAGTCCTTTAATTAATAGCCCTTGACTTAGCAGTGTATTGTGGGAATGAAGGCACGGGAAAGCTAGGTGAAAATGCAGTTGAGATTTTTTTTGCTAAAAGCAAAGTCAGTAGGTCAGTAAGGCTTTGTTAGGTACCTACTGTGTGCCAGACACCATGCTTTTTAAAGTGTTTAAGTGCTTTTTAAAAATGAGGTAGCATGTTGTTTTTAAAAGATCATTTGCGGAGTTTTTCCACTCTTCTCTACCCACTCACTTCACTATATGCTTAGCAGATTGATTATTGACTGATACAACTAATGTTGATATTAGAGAGCAAGGGGGCAGCTAGGTGGCGCAGTGAGTAGAGCACCGGTCCTGGAGTCAGGAGGACCTGAGTTCAAATCTGGCCTCAGACACTTGACACATGTACTAGCTAGCTGTGTGACCTTGGGCAAGTCACTTAACCCCGATTGCCCTGCCAAAAAGCAAAAAAAAAAAAAAGAGAGAGAGAGAGAGAGCACTGTCACTCTTTAGAAATCTCATGACACCTGGCCAGGACTTCTGGCAGGGTCCCTAAAAAGGTCTGCATCAGTGGATACTGGACACAAAAAGATGCTGCTCACTTGCAGGTTTTAGGAAGGTAATATGATTCACGAAGATGACAGCTGACTAGAAGAAAGCACTGTGATTCTTGGAGCAGCCGAAGAACAGAAGTAAAAGGGGAGTATCTAAATAGTACTTGGATTATTCCCTTTTTAATCACAAACACTCCTCTTCGTACACCCCCACGATGGCCTTTTCTTAGTCTGCTATTATAGAAGTTACATATTTTAAAGACCTAGGAGAATAAAATAAAATTTCTTCAAATATTTGGGGAAACATGGAAGGCATTAATGTTAAGAATTAATTAACTGATGTTAAGAAGCAAAGTTGGGCTTTCTACACTGCTTTTGTTAACACAAAGGATCCAAACTAGCAAAGATGACAAAAGATGGGAATAGTTCATGCTGGAAGGGTTGTGGAAAGAGAAGCACACTGATGAATTGTTGATGGAGTGACGAAATGATAAAACCATTTTAGAAAGCAATTCGGAAATGGGCAACGTGGTCCAAGGAGGTCGGTATTTTTTGGTTTTGTTTCTTCAAAAGGCCACATATACACCCAAAACAACATTTTTTGTAATACCAAAGAACTGAAAACAAGATAGATGTCCACCAACTAGAGAATAAACAGGCTGGGGTCCAAGAATGTAATGGAATATTATTGTGCTTGTTAAGAAACAATGATAATGAGGAATAAAGAAAATCATGGAAAGACTTATGTGAACTGCTGCAAAGTAAAGTAACCAGGATCCTAGGAACCAGGAAAACAGTACACACAGCAAAGTAAACTGGAAGAAAAGTCTTCTTTCCAATCATCTTGACTTAAGTTACTGAAAAAAAGAAGCCATTTAGGATCAATTTCCCATTATTAAAGCAGTACAAGAAATAAAAATACGCTAGGCTCAAAAACAACGCTTTAACTACAACCACCAAAAAATCAAGTAGTAGTTATTATTAAGAACAGCTCAGTCTTCAAATATCGGACTATTTCCAGCCCATCTTCATGAAACATTGCCAACATCTACTTAATGCACTTTCTACTCACTTTTTGGGCTCAGCATGGAAAGGAATATTTAACTTGCAGAATGATACTTGAAAAATCACATTTTAAAAATTGATTTCAAAGTATTTAAGTATATATTCTTAAAAACTATTTTAAAGTATTTTTTAAAGGTATTTTATTAATGTATTCCTTTATCTGGCTCTCTGCTTCTGACCAGCTACCATATTTCCTACCATGACAAGGTTCTGAGATCTTTCTTGCAAAATGGTAGGTACTAAGGCAATGGTAAATCCAAACTAAGCCAAAGTCTTTCAATTCACCAATGTACTAACTTAGTCGACAATTAGAAAAGGCTTCTACTGCTATCAGCAGAACCAAGGCACTACCAAACTTCACACCGAACATTTGAAATACGAACTCAAACTTTTGACAATTTCATAATAGTATCTGTGATCATATGTGACATACTGACATTAGTGTATGGCTCCCAAAGTCCTAAACCTTTAATTCTGGATCAATTCATTCCCTAAAAATATAGTACCTTCCAGCTATACAGTATGAACTTCTTTCAATACCTTTTATGGCTTAGTTTTAGGAAATTTCTGGTACATAAATATTTTGACTAGTTCAAGATATCCCTTTACTTATATTAAAATAATTCTACCTCAAAACAGACACTTTTCACTTTAAGGAGAAATTCAAATTTTGTTAAAGTTAAAGATTTGAAGTTCTGCTCTTTACACTGTGAGACTCAGGGCAAATCAAGGTCTCTGGACTTCATCTGTAAAATGAAGTTAGACTAGGTAACCTCATTTCTTTTAGCTCTTTATTTATCTATCTATGATCTTAGGATATAGAGATCTCCTGAGTAGAATGGTTTCTTGGTATAATTAAGAAGATGGCCCAAATCACACTTGCACATGAAATCCCCACAGAGATCTACATACTTACCCATTCTGAAATCTATATATCCCTCTCCTCCGCTAATCACAAGCATGGACTTCAAGGGATTCTGGCTGGATTCCTGCGCAGGTGGTCCTGGCTTATCACCTGCTAGTTCTACGCCACTGCCGCTGCCACTGCCACCAGCACCGCTGCCACCACCACTACCACCAGCAGCACTCGGTGGGCTGACCACCTGACCTGTTTCAGATGAGAACAAAACTAAATGTTACATACGCCCAGTTGATTTTACCATCAAACAGAAATGCTAGATGTTTTCAGAGCATGAAAAAATGCCATCAATATGGTTTAGTGTGAATACTTAGGTTGTTCTCACCCAATATGTCTTTCTTTTGCCAGCCTAGATAATCAATTCAACAAGCAGTTACCGAGTACCTAACAATATGTAACACGCTGGGTTTTGCATTAGGTTTTCTTCTAGTTACTTCATCAGTCCAATTATGTTCCTGCAATTACTGGAAAAAATGGGGTTTTGCATGAAGAAACAGACCCCATAGCTTTTCACAAGTAAGGGTGTTTATATCCAAATGGGTCTAGAAGTTTGTTTATAAGCAGGTATTTTTTTAAGTTGACCAACTATGAAAAATGACATTTGGGAATGGCATAATGAATCTAAAAGCCACATGAAGAGAATCATATGAACTATCTCACAGGCAGAATCCACCTCACCTGGTACTGCAACAAAGAATTTGACAGCATCCCGGTGCCCATGGAAGCAGAGTTGGGCATGTGCCATCGAGCAATACGGTATAAATGTTCCTGGAGTTACTTTATCACTATTTTCATCACCATACACACGGATTACACTTCCAGGACGGTTTCCGGGTCCTACTGAGGTTTTATTTGCTAAAAACAGAAAACCAAATACGAAATATTTTCCCTTGAAAAATGTTGCTGGCGTGAGAGGTTACTGGTTAATCCTTATGGTATCATCTAAAAAGCTAGAGCCATTGAGATAAAATGACACAGAAGGGCAGCGATGCCAATTCAAGACAGAGCTGGGAAAAGAGAGCATGCTAGTTATTTTAAAGTACCTCAGTAAATGGGTTAGGGGGTTTGCCAGTCTAGCAGGTAGCAAAACTTCGTTTTTAAACAAATCCTTTTTGTAAACTATGAGATCAAACGTTACATCTGGTTTTAAATTATGTTCTTTCATTTGAAAAAACGGATCAATTTTATGGCCTATAAAGCGGACTTCCAACAGCCAAGTGTATTTTTAAATCTGTCTTTAGAGTTAAGACCGTTCTGCTTTTTACAGTAAGTTCCCCCTCAGTAACAAACAGCAGAATACTTCCCTCCTCTAGCCAGAAAGCAACGTAGAAAACAATCCAGCCGCTAGAACTTGCTGGCTAGAACTTGTGCTGGGTAACTTTAAATCAGCTAGACATACAAACCACCCCCACTCCAAGGACTAGTCAATGAATGAAAGAAACATGACTGATAACAGGAGTAAACAATGTAGATTAATGACAGCTTTAAGAGATGGTTTCATGTTTTTACTGGGAGAAAAACAAAGCCTGGATGGAAGTTCAGCTGCAACAAAAGATGATAACAGACTAAACTGCTGAGCAGACTTGGTGGCCATGTAGCAAACAAACAAACAAAGAGAAAACTGCTGCAGGGCAGTGACTGAGAGTGAATGGCATTAGGAACAGAGAAGAGGGATTTATTCTAAGTGAAACACAGCCTCATAGTGGCCATTAGCAGCCCAGAAATAGAATTTGGTTCAGGATCTGCACTTACCCCTCAGCCCCAGTAAACGTCCCTGGTGGAGGATTACAGCTACAGTGAGAAAGGAGGAAAGGGGAAATGGATAGGTATATGACAGTAGAGGAGAAGGAGAATGTGAGTCACTTTCATATTTTGGTATCTGATGAACTGGAGCGCTAAAGCTCCTTACTAAATTAACAAAATCCCAAAAGGAATCAGAGAAAGCAAAACAAATGAAGTTCAGGATATAGAAAAAAATCAGTATGATCCTTCCCATTACTCTAATTTCAATGAATCTGAATCAAAGGTTAGGAGTTCAATACAGGAGGTTTTCTGTTATACCAGTTTTTCCCCTTTCACTCTTTTTGTAAATACTGCTGAATTAGACTATGCCAAAATGAAACCGCCCCCCCCCCAATAAAGTATTAAGATCGACAAAATCTGGGATCCCTTACACAAATAAAATAATGGCTACCAAGACATAGAAAATGCTTCATTTAAAATGTGACACCTAAAGTCACAAGGTTTGGCTTTAATTGACTGCCCTGATCATATGATTCCTATTAGTTCTGTTGCCACAGAGCAATGTGCTGATTTTTAGCAGGCAGTATATTCAATTTACCAAAGACAGAGAGCATTTACTGTGTTTAAACACCTTATCTTTAGCAAAGAAATGGACAATTCAGTACTCTAAATCTATGCCTACCAACAGGGCAGGGAATTCAGGGTTCAGACATCAGGATCTTGAAGGGTTCCCAGTTTAGGTGTTTGTTTTTGAGGTAGGAAGGAAAGGAGCAAAGACACAACAATCTATTTCTATTCTAAAACGTCATCGTGTGAGTTTTATTTACTTTATGGAATGTGGCACTTGGCTGCCTTTCTTCTCTCCTTCCCCAGGAATCAAAACTGAACGTGCAACATAAAAACACTTATTTAATGGATGAGCGATGCAATGGAACACAGTATGAGAAACACGCAATGCAGGTGCTATTTCCAAAAGCACTCCAATCATATCTTGCCCAAACACAGCACAGAACACACATTTTCAAACTCAAGGAAGAACCTGCTGACTTATTTTTCAGAAATTTCATTTCACTGTTTTTTCAAGAGTGTATACATGTATATGTATATGTATGTGTATGTGTATATATATGTATATGTATATGTATGTGTATGTATATACATACACACACACACATATGTGTGTGTGTGTGTGTGTGTGTGTGTGTGTATAAAAACACCTAGGTGTAGCCATATGGGAAACATCAAAATCTTTATTAGGGAATATTTAAAAATGTGCATTCAAGTTATAAAGCTGAATGGGAAAAGGGAATAGCCTAAGAAAAAAGCCCTTTAAAAATAAGGGTCCTAAATCTGAAAGGAGGCCAGTGGGGGAGGAGGGGTGGTCCACCATAGGCAGATGGCAGATTTCTAACAGTAAAATATGTTCATTTCACAATATTAATCCTGGTACGTGAAAACTATTTACCCAGAGGATCATGAGTTTCATACCTATATGTAGAAAATGGCTAAATTTTAGACAGCAATTTATTTCTGGAGTTACTATAGATGTTTAGGACCACAAAAGGCCTTTCTTTACCTGAAATTTGGAAAGTAAACACTTTAAGATGATATAACTAGTTCCTAAAACACTCCTATATACGTTCCGACTGTTATCCAAAATATACTTACTTTCTGTTAGTGGGATGGAGATAATGACGCCATTTCCTGTCCCTACCCACAAACGATTACAAGATACCATAAGAGCTGTGATTCTCACAAAAGAGAAGCCCAATTTTCCAGTACCTATACAAATATAAAAACATTTTGTAAAATTATCAATGCAGCAAGAACCATGCATTAAGCACCTATGAGTCAAGACCTGCAAGAGATGCTAGAAATACAAATACAAAAGTGAGATGGTTCTTGCCCTCAAGGGGCTTACATTCTATTGGTAGATATACATTTAGAAATACGTAAATAGAGAATATAGGAAAAATAAACACAGTGATGAGGTGAGAGAGCACTCCCTAAGGGAAATCAGATATAAAGAGAGAGGTATTCCAGGACTGGGGGGACAGCCTTTGCAAAAGCATAGGGAAGAGCAAGTTGATCCATAAGGCTGAGATATAGATCATGAGCGTGCACACGTGTGTGTGTGTGTGTGTAAAAACTGGCTGGAGCTAGATTGTAAAGGGCTTTAAATGTAACATAGACAAGTTTGTACTTTATCTTAAAGGCAGGAGGGATCCACTGAAGCTTCTTCAGTATAAGTGATATGAACAAACTTACACTTTAGAAACATCAATTTCCCTATGGTGTGGAGGCTGGACTGTAGAGAGGAAAGCCTAGAGACACCAGAGACCAATGAAGAGGGTACTGCAACAGCACAAGAGAGAGGTGATGAGGGCATGAACTGGGCTGACGAGAGAGAAAGGGAGACGCAAGAGATGCTGAGTGGGTGAAATGAATAAGATTTACCAACTGGTTGAATATGGAGAGGTGGCGAAAGAAGGCAGATGCATTCAGTCAATCAACAAGCATTTACTAAGTGCTTACTACGTGCCAAGTGCTGGGGATACAAAGAAAGGGGGAAAAAATGACCACGAAAGAGAAAACATGTAACTGATGCATAAAGAACATATACGCGTGCGGATGCACGCACGCGCGCGCACACACACACACACACATACACACACACACACACACACACACACACACACACACACACGGCTTTAGTGGCTAGAAGGACCTTCTGCACAAGGTAGGCTCTGAGGTGAGTGTTAAAGGAAGCCCAAGAGTTGGGAGAGAGCATTCCAGGCATGGGAAGCAGCCAATGCCAAGGGCCAGAAGCCAGAGATGAAGGGCTGTGTCTGAGGAACACCAAGTCCTCCAGCAGAGCTAGATCTGAGTGTGGAGAAATAAAAGGGGGTAAGAAGATGGCAAAGGTAGGCAGGGCTAAGCGAGAGGGAAGAGTCAAGGATGCATCCAAGCTTGTGAACGTGGGTGACTCAAAGGATGGATCACAGACAATGAACAAGGGAACTCAGAGGCCCTCAAATCCAATTGTTCTCATCTGAAAAATGAGGAAGAGGAATCCTAGAGAGGTTTAAATGCTTTGTTCATGTCATACAGTAGTTAAGCAGCATGGATAGGAATCTAACTCAGATCAACTGACTGCCCACCTAGCATCCTGTCTTGGTACTATACTATCTCCCAGGAAAGTTATGGGGTTGGAGTGGGGCAACTTTATGAGGAAAACTAGTAAAGATATGGTTTTTTAAAAAAATATGCCAAGTCTGAGCTGCCTATGAGCCACCCAGGTGAAGATGTACGGTAGGAGACTGGAGCTCAGGAGAGAGATGAAGGCTGGATGAGTGGACTGGGAGTCATGTGCATAGAGATGATAATTAAATCCACAGGAAATGGTGAGATCACCAAGAAAGAGAGAGCCTAGAAAAAGCAGAAGACGTAGGACAGAACAGCGTGGGACACGGAGTACGATCCTACAAAAGAGACCAAGGACGAAAAAGAAACATGATGGCTGACATGAGAACCCAGAGAGGAGAGAGTATTATAAAAGAGGAGGCTGCAGACAGTATTAAATGCTGCTGAGAGGTCAACGAAGGTAAGGGCTGAGAAAAGGATATGGTTTTAGAAAAAAGAGCTCGTTGGTGACCTCAGAAGTAGTAGTTTCAGTTGAATGGTGAGGTATGAATGAATGCTACATACAAATCAAGGCATCTGAACTGGCTGAATGCGGCACATGACTCCCTGTATCCTATAACTAACTGTATTTGGGTTTGCCTCAAAGCAATCTATATGCCTAACATCAGAGGGTTAACAGAAAAGCAAATTCAAAAGCTGGCCAGGATCCCACTTCAGTCGGGATCAGCTGGGAAGGAAGGCACGGTTAAGCAGAAGACCCAAACCGGGATGTAGGCACAGCGGACAGAGTGCTGTATCTGGAGTCTGGAAGACCTGAATTCAAATCCTGCCTCAGATACTGAACAGCTGCATAACTCAGGACAAGTCACTTAACCTCAGTCTGTTTCCTCATCTGTAAAAAGGGGGAAATAACAGCACTTACCTGACAGGCCTATTGTAGAGATACAAGATAACATAGATCATGTAAAGCCCTTTGCAACAACCTTAAAGCGCTATACGAGTGTCAGCAATCACCTGATGTTTCTGTTCATAAACAACAATTATCTTTGCTGGCGACACTTCTAGCCTTTCCTTCTTTGTCTGAGGCTATCTGAGGTTTGAACTCGCTAGAGAAAAGACAACATTTTGAGGCCTACTGCAGATCAGCTTGTTTCATTTTAAACAAAGGCAGGGAGTTCATATTTTTGCATTTCTAGATAACCCCTGCAATTCTCTTTAGGTCCTGGAAGTTGCTAAGAAAACCAATTGTAAAAAGATACTTAAATAAAAACAAAACCAAAGCCAATATATTTTCATACAAGTTATCTCCCACCTATAAGATTAAGCTCTATTTATAAGAACAGCTTGTACAAATTTATATGCCTTGATTCTACACACAGGACTTTAAACAATCTTAAACTAAAAACTCCCCCTGCACAGCTATTATGGGGGGTTGTTACCAGATAAAGGATTTGGAGACTTACCTAACATTTTGCTTACATAAGGTTCAATGTCCACATCCTGTAGATGCTGATATGTATGTGCATGATAGAGACGGAGGGTAGAATCCAAACGAATTGAGACCCACACCCCATCACCGACCCATGCCAGCTGTCTCACTTGGCTCTCTTTCCTTGGGTGGGCATCAAATGATTTCTAGGAAAGATGATTTGAACGCCAGTTAGTCTGGCTATAAAGAAATGCATTTTTATAACCTTTTCAAGGCAGTTGTACTGGTCTTGTGCTCTAAAAGGTGGGCAAAGGTTATCATTTACAAAAAAGTGGTTACAGTTCTGGGACATGACTGCTCTAAGAAAGGGCACAAGTAAGTGTAGGTGATGACTAGACATGGCATGATACCTCAACACTGCACATTATCAAAGACATGAAAACCATATTAAGGATTTAAAAGAAAATGCTTAATTCCCCCAACTGTGAAACACAGTATCTCTTCTAGGTAAAGAACAGATGGAGCAACACATGCCAGGAAACCAGCCCTCCAATAAACACACACACACACACACACACACACACACACACACAAGAATGGAACCCAGATATTCAGTGTATGACAGAGAAGGACAGAATGTCAGAGATGGGGGACGTTTTTAACCATGCAGTCACACTCCCGCCACTTTACAGGAAGAAACTGAGTCCTGGCGATGGGAAATAACCAGTGACTTTGAGATTAATGATAATAAAAAGTCATGACCAGAACCTGGGTCTTCTGATGCTCTATCTGGTGCTCTTTTTACCTCTGCCTCTTACTTGTCTTCCCAATTCAGGCCCACATGTGTACCCTTGGTCTGGGGAAGGAGAGGAGAGAGTGGCATTGAGATGATGTCATTTAATTCACTGACATAAACTCGAGGAAAAACTCCCACCACGGGCATATTATGGCTTTATGAATTGTAGAGTAGTCTTAAGTTAGCAGAATATCTGTATTTAGTCACTAGACTTCAAGTATAGTCCCAACCTAAGACTACTTTCTATCTACTGCCTCTCAAGTAAGGAAAAGCTTATCTTTAGTTGTCTGGCCACTAGGTCATGAATTCTTTGATCAGTCTATGGTCAAATGGGTTAAACTCAATCCAATGAACCGTATGTGTATGTATGTAGTTCACACACATAGATAGATAGATAGATAGATAGATAGATAGATAGATAGATATGGATAGAGATACAGCTCCTATAAATACATACACACATATGTAAGCATATGTGTGTATATACAAGGAGAGAGAAAGAGGGTGAGTCTGGGGGAGAATAGTAGAAAAAGGAGTTGTGGGGGGGTATAACTTAATTGTTGGTATACTCTAAATTGGAGATACATGTGAGGAACAGAATTATATAAATCTTGATGGTCACACTACAAATTAAACCAGAAGAAAAAAAAGGAAGAGATATCTAAATAGCAAGATAGCTCACAGTTCTCCTTGGATAGGTGAACGATTAAAAAATGATAAAATGATAAATATGAATAAATGATAAATGAAAAAATGATTTTAAAATGACAAAACAGGGTTTCCTATTCACTCAAAAGCAACAAGTTGATGGGACATTTGGTCCTTTGCCATTACAATGCCCATGTTATCATGAGCTTGTGCATTTGCCCCATCCCACCCTACTCATCACCACCACCCCACCACAAAAAAAGAAAGAAAAAGAATCACTTTGAATGTAACTACAGCTTATGCAACACCTGTTGCAGAAGATGAGGAGCTATAGAAATTCTAAAAGGAAACTTGGTAAAATCCTCCAAATTAGATCAACATATACTTAAATCATTTCTATGTAAAGGTGGGCACAGGTTAGGAAAAAAATATACTGGAAAACATGGTTCAAGAGGAACTACACAGAGACCTCACACAGCTATCCATCATAAATACTTTCTTCAAGAAAAGTTCTGGGGGTGCTCAATATAGAGTACACTAAGGAATACCAAAAATAAAATTGGTTGGTTACTGATGCACAGTCACTTCTAAATCATCTGTCCACAAACATCAGACTACACATTTGTTATAAGGCAAAGATCAAAAACACTAAGAGGAATCAAAATGAGGAATAAATAACGTGGAATTGGGGTAATTTCAATCTGACATTTGAATGAGACTTTGATACTGGAAAAAGAAGAATAAACATGGACTAAGAATATCACCATTTCTTAAGGAAGGTAATGTATGTAAGTTAACTGCCTCAATTCAAAAAAGAGCCTAGAAACCACCTCAGCCAGAAAAAGTGTGATATCTTTGTGAATCAGAATACGGCAACAGCAGCTTAGACTATAAACTTGTTTATAAAATCTTACAGAGGAGGAGGATGGCAGATTAGAAGAAGAAAAGAAGAAGAGAAAAGTTTAAGAAGGCTAAGCAAGCCAAGTCATCCCTAAGGATGACCCTGCAAGGACAACAACCAACAGCTAAAAAGTGGGAAGACATCCAAGTGTTCTGCACTTGTATCTCATAAACTCTTTTCATCATTGAGGACAGTGTGACCTCCACATGTGGACTCTACTACCACAGTCCCATATAGACTACATGAAGAACTGGCGGCAAGAACAGCTAGAACAGACCAACCATAGAGAAGGGGCCTGTGTGAAGGCAATTCCATTGTGAGCGCTTCTAGAGAGACCGGTCCCTGAGACATTTTAAAGAGAGGAAGACACCAAAAGCAAAGGGGAAAATGCCTTCATATTTGCCCAAAAAAGGAGACTAAGAAATTATCATTTAACTACCAGCCCATGTGTCTCCTTTTTCCATTTCTATAAATTTATGGTTAAGGATAATATACACATAGGGTGCCTCTGATGCTAGGTGTGATCAAAAATTCTACTCAAAAGTGTCTCATGTGCATATAACAAAATCATACAAAAAAGCCACAGCACAAGAAACACCTTTGTTGGGTGGCCCGTGATCATTAATATTAAGTAAAACATAAAATAAGGAGAAGCATGCTAGTGAAAGGAATCTGCCATCACCATGGTAAGGTGGCACTGCAGAGTCCAAATGAAAGAAGCAGTCCTTACAGAAGGTCAGGTCATCCAGATGCTCCTTTTTGGGCATAACATTGTGCTACTCACATCAAGACCCAGAACTTTGCAAGGCTTCCTAAATAAAATCAAGAAAACACTCAAAAGAAAAGGAGGAAGAATTTCTATTGTTCAGAGTATGACATGCAATTGATTGGATGATTTATATTAGGTGGATACTGTATATGGACAATGGACAGGGCTGAGAAATGAATGGGAGGAGAATCATTAGACTACTCTTGGGAAACTGTCCAGTGCTTTCAAGCCTAAGCTTCACTGTAAAACATCTTTGCACCAGCACTGTGCTGGTGACGCTGTATGATTGTGAATTGGGAAATACTAGTCTTTGAAGAATTAAAGTCATGGGTCACTGAAAGGGAAAGGAGGAACTGTGAGATGGATTTGAATGAACTACTTACTATACGTTAAAAGTGAAGAACTATGCAGGAGCAGGTAGAAAGAGCATAAAGGATATCATCAATCAGGTAAGAAGGGAAAGGAGGTGTGCCAGGCACACAGTGACAGGGAGGGGGCCGGGCTCATCTGATGAGGGACTGCCCACATGCCCCGCGTGAATCCGAATAAGACCAAGAACTTGAGAGCATGGTTTGCCAACAATACCAGACAGACAGAGAGGATATGGATGAGTCTTACACAATGAGAAGGCACGGATGGGCTGTGATCTCCATGACAGGGAGTACCAACATCAATAGCACTTTAATGGCTCTGTGAATCCAAGAACACCCACAGTGTTTCCCAACTTGTTTCATTCTGAGACAGCCCTGTGAATCTGTTATCACACATACTAGACACAGAACCTGGAGACAATTTTTCCTAGCATAATTAAAGAGCAGCGTTGTTCAGCTACAATTTTCTCATGTATACATAAATTTTACATGTTGCTCTGATATTTGTACAGCTCTTTACAGAAGCCACATGATTCTCACACAAACCCTGTAAGGTAAGTGCTATTATCATCACCCCCTCTTTTACAGGTAAAGAAATTGAGGGTAAGACAGTGACTTATCCAGGTTCACATAGCTAGTAAGCTGCAGGCTCTGAAATCAATTCTGATTCAAGGTCCACCACACTGCCTGCTAACAGTCTACACACACACACACACACACACACACACACACCCCCTCTACATTTCTACATGGAGTTAAATGTAGAACCAATCACTTTTTCCTCTAATTCCAAGTTACTACCACTCTATCCTCCTTGAGAAAAAAAAACTGGCAAAGATGTATGAAGAATCCCAGTATGACGAGACATACAAAGGATACCTTTGAAGCATTCTGAAGTCAGAGAAAAATGATTTGTTCTCACATTCCTTAAAGGATAAAAATAAAGGACATTGCATCAGCAAACGATGGGTTTTAACTTGCCTCTATTTTCATGGCCTTTGGTTGAACCACATAGATTTTATTCCTATAGCCACACCAGACTTTATCATGTACCACAGTCATGCATCGGATTGAATGGTGAGGTCGTCCTAGGTCCAAAAGGTGATAGTTTGACAAATCCCACTGACCATCTTTAAAATAAGAAACAGAGCAAAACAACGTTTAATAGAATAATTAAACTGTTATGGGGAAAAATATAAACTGGCTGATTTGTAGCAAATATGCTACTATTTTATGTATGTCTCTTATGCAAATCACTCTCTATTTATAAACAGAAAAATTCCACTTGGGTCTACGATTCTAATTGTTAATGAAACATTACAAAGTACATGAGGATGATCTCAGCATATCCCTCCTTTTGCTGGCACCATTTACTCTTAAGAGAAATTTCGTTTATTTGAGCCTCTCTTGTTCAGAGCCAGCTTTCGATGTACACCAACACCACAACCTTTCAACCTTCAGACTTGGACAACAGAAGTAACTAGAGCTACTCAAAAGAAACATGAGTAATTTATTATTTGAAACATAACATGAAACAATAAAAACTCATCCCATGAAACAAAAACCTAGTTTGTTTTTAAAATGGACTTATGTCTTAGTCAAACAAGTTCTCTTAATAAAATGGATCCAACTTTTTTTTAAACTCTGGAGAAGGGGAACAAAAATATCACCACAAAATGTTTAACCGAATAAAGGTTTGGATTCACAGACAGACCAAGCTGGACATTACCTCAACAAACACTCACATTTCTGGAGCCCTTTAAAGTTTATGAAGTGCTTTCCTCATGACAAGCCTGTGAGACCTAGTACAAATCTTATTCTCATTTTACAGAGGAATAAACTGAACCTCAGATAACATACCCGGGCCCCCCAGTTAGCGCTAGAGATGCCATCTGGTGCTAGGTTTACTGACTTCAAGTCTTACACTTCTTCTACTATATTATGTGGCCTTCTAGATGCAGAGAGCTTTAGGGCTTGCCAACCGTTAAACAATTGGGAAGCTAAGAGCTACGACTTCTGACTCAGTCCAACACTCTTTCCGCGATGCCCACAGCTGCCTCTGTTAGATATATCGCGTATTCTATTCCTTGTTCCACCACAACCCCTAACCTGATCACTTTATAAATGGAAGCTGTTAAAGTACTATATATTTGACTATAAAACTAGAGACAATGTAAAATACTGTACTCTGATATAACGCTAACAAAAATTCGAGCATTTTATTTATGATCCCACACATCATTATTACTATTTCACTAAGGTTTTTTTCCCATTAACTCTCCTAAAATATGAAAAGGCATTTTGCATGAAAACAGTATGCAATACAATAGATCTGGGAACATTTTAAACATTTAGATATCAAAATGCAATCTCTTTTTAGCATCTTGTAAGAATTTACGAAAACAATATAGGACTGAAAATTCCTACCAACTCCTCTATGAAAAATTGCTAGAGTTCCATCAGCCAGTGCAACCAATACAATTCCTTTCACGTGTCTGCAAAAATAAAGGGAAAAAAGGACACTTAATTTCTGGGGACAAAGGGCACCAAATATGACTGAAATCCCTATTCAAGGTGGGATAACCAAGTGAGAAAGTATGATTTTTGCTATGTAGTTAGAATATAAGAAGACAATGCCAAAAACTGGGTTAACAGTAAATCCCACAGAAGTAGCCTGCAGCCTTTAAGAGGCACTTGTTCTAATTTATAACATATGGGGTGAATCTCAGTTTTCTTTTATTTAAAATGCTCCGTGCTGTCTCCCTTTTAAAAACTAAGAATTTCCTTTTACTTCTGTGGCCTCGAAGACATACTGAAGATGACTTCTTCTGATCTGGCACCACTAAATTGAAGATTATTTGGGCCAGACATCGATTTTTTAAAAAAATTATGGTGATTATTAAATTCTATTGTATATAAGAATAGACATTTTAAAAAGAAATTTTCATAAAATAAAACTTACACAATACTGAGAATTGAATCTTTAAGTTTAATGGAATGGAGACATTTCCTCCACTGGGCCACTGATGAATGGACATATAAACTGCAAGAACAAAAGGCAGGAGGGATTAGATATATAGAGAGTTCCAAAGAATCATTCACATCTAGTCACTGACAACTCACTTAACTCAGGGAAAAGGCAAACAACAGAATTTAAGAATGAGGGACAGCTGCTCTTGTGCTATTATGAACAGTGATAAGGAAACAGTGACGTGGACAATGCCCTGCCTGAACAAGCTGCCAACAGAAGCCCCATGACAACATGGATGGGACAAGCCAAGCTGGTGCCATGTGTTGGCTGCCGTCAGCCTCTCTTTATCCCCCATTACAGAATCTTTGTTCATGACAGATGCTAGCCTTAGAATGTTGAGGAGGGCACCTCTTCCATGCCTAGCCTTGCTTGGGCAAGAGCATAACACCATAAATAAAGAGACCTCACTCTACTGCCAAACTGTAAAATGCCCACCCCAAAGAGCTTGGACAATTCAGTTTTAGCCTTCCTTCATAGTCATTCTAAAAGCTCTTTGTTTGGGACTGGGCCTGTCCTGCTGCTAAATATATTCCTTTCATTTCTGGTATTTCCTGCTCACATTCTAGCCTATGTAAGTCCCTTCTGCATCTCTTCTCTTGTTGTTTAAGGTCTCCCAGTTTTGAATTATCCAAATTGAATGTTTAACTTGCCTCCTTTTCCAAGAATATTGTTGTGTAATAATGGAACATTGTGTGACAAAGGGCCATATGGTTTACCATTTAGAATCAGAGCAAACACAGTTACAGAGCCAGCTGCTTCACAACCTCAGCATTTGTACATATGTGAAGGTTCTTGCCATTAACATAATGCAAAGCAGGTACAACTCTTATATTGCTCCCTAAGTTACTGCCCCCATTTGCAAAGGAGATGAACCCAAATTAAGAGCCTAAATAATCTAATATTAAGTTTTTGCTTCTTTGCTCTCACCATCCATTCTGTGCTCCAAGCCACATGGTCGGTAAAAGGCTGCTCATTTTCTGAGCTTCTTCTCGCACCAAATCTTGCTCACTTGGTAATACTGTTATTTGATCTTTATATACATCTGACTCATTGCTGGGAAGGCAAAAAGAGAACAAAAATTCTAACATCTGCAGGTGATAAATGAAATTTTCTGGAGAATGAATATTTCCATTCTTAGTCTATTAATGAAAAACCACTAAAAATAAAGCCCAGGAAACCTAAAACCAGGTGCCTTATTATATCAATTAAGATAGAAATAGCATTAAAAAGCCAAGGGTTGGTCTAACACGTAGGTAAGAAATAGTGAAGACATACAGTTCCCATACTCTAAACTGCCATTATAAAGTCTAAAGCAGGGAGCTATTGGAAGTTTTATGATGGAGTTCATAATACCTAATCCAACATTCTTAAAATAAAGGCATTTCTTAAATCCCAAAAAGGTGCTTGCAAAATGCTTCAAGCTTGTGAATCAAATGAAATGTCTAAATTTTGCCCAGAAATCCCACACCTTTTAAATGGGCAGCAGTTAATTTTGAAGATTTAACTAGGCCAAAGAGGGCAAGAAAAAGAAAAGTTACTTTCTCCCATCATCACCTACCCTATCCCAACGGGTTAACAAATGTAACTTATTACAAAAGAGATCCAGTTTAGACAGTGCCCTATTCTGCTCTTTGAAGAACGGAAACATACAATTGCTGGAAAACCTATCTGACTAAGAAAGAATTCCATCCTTTAAATAATGCACACAATCACTCAAAATGTTCTCTAACGAAATGTAGATGAAACCAGAAAGGTAATCCACAAAATGATAAAATATTTAAATGGGCAATTATACAAATGGCAAAAGGAAAAAAAAAGGCTAAAACAATAAGAGTCTGCTGACAAAATGGGAGAAGGAAGGAAAGTGTCAATCACAAGAAGCCACAGTCGAGGAAAAATGACCAAGAACAAGACTGATACGCAATTTCAAGACCAGATTAAAAGTCTCAGAAGGAGAAGGGAGAACAAAGAGTAAAGTCCTCAGAAGGGACAGAGGGGAAGGATTACACTGAAACATGGCGGGAACAAATCAAGGATGGCAGATTTTAGTTTCTTGCAACAGTAACAATTAGTAGGATTTCTGCTGCTGGAGCTATTTATATCCATCAATTTTTGTCCAAGTTTCATCACATATTGGTCTATTTTTAAATACCTGGAGTGATACACAGGAGATCCCTCTTCAGTATTTTGCACCCCCAAGGGATCTGTAAAGACATGCTCCGTGTAGACTCCAGGCTGGGTGAGATCCACAATGTCTTCCCCTGATCCTGCATTTCCTTCTGTTGCTTCAGTTGCTTCTTCTGCTGTTGGAATGGTTTCATCTGCCTCACTGTTTTCTGCTTCTATTTCTATAATATAAAAATGGAAGTGAGAAACTCTTTTAGGTAGCTAGACCTTGTTAACTTCCATTTTCCTTGTATAATACTTCCTTGACTTTGGGGACTTATCTTTTCTTCTGATTCTTCATTTTTATGGTCTGGACCTGTGATTTCATCAGCAAAGGGATGTGTGTGGAAGTTTCCTGCACCGATGCAGATTGGCAACTCATCTGTAACTTAGTTTTAGAGAGGTGTCTGGGGCACTAAGAGGTAAAGTGACTGCTCCTTGTCAGACAGTAACATGTGGCAGAGGGAAGGCCTGATCCCAAGCCACTCTGATTCCAAGGTCAGCTATCCCCTAAGTCATTATATACCTTTCATATTTTCTTCACATGAGTTTTTCAAAGGGTATTAACAGGACACAATTTCTAAGAATTGAATCAGGTACACAGTCTATTCACCAAACTAACTTGACTCACTCATAATTCTTTCGATCCATTTTCAATTCCCCCTTCAAAGTGCTCTTTAATTTGATGCCTCTCACAAGAGACAAACCTAAGGGTAGCCTGAGTCTCTACCAAGGTGATGGAGAAGTAATGGCATACCTGGTGGCTTTTCTATCACTGGGGAAGAACCATTGGTATTGGGTGAAGCAGCTGGTCCTATAACACCTTCTGCAGTACAACCAACCACAGTGATGCCTCCCAACAAACTGTCTGTTTCTGCTGAACTGTTGCTGGTCATACTTCCACACAAAGAGGCTTTATCTACTTGACTAGATTCTGTAGTCTCTTCTCCTACAGGGTAGTCTGTTTCTCGTGCCCCTAAAAAAAGATACACTTGATTTTGTGATACAAATTAAAAAGAGCAATGGTTTACATTTCCGTAACTAGCATTTATATTTACATTTACATGGTTACAAAGTACTCTAACTAGGGCAGTATTTTCCCCCCTATAGAGCAAGTAATCCTAAATTTCAAGTTAGGACAGGTAATCCAAATTGATTTTTAGCTGCTGGGAACCATGTTAATGAGCTCAAGGTAAGGGAATGAATTCTGAGGTTAGTTTTTCTGCTCCATGGGTACAGACTGCTCCCCTAACCCTGGCTAGATGTCTTTTTTACACTGTTTTTGGGGGCGCTCTTTGGTTGGTTGTTTATTGTTTTTTTTACTGGACAAGTAATTCCAGTGGTATAAGCAGTTCCTGGTGAGGAATTCCTTCTACCAAAACTGCCTCTGCTCTGACCCTTCTAGTCTGGCAGAGCTGCTTGGGGCACCCAGAAGAGTATGCAGTTTGTTCAGGGCCCCACAAACCCATTGTCTTATATGTGGACCACAGTCATAATAGGACCAGGCAATAGTGTGTAGCAGGGGTGGTGAACTTGTGGCCTCGAAGCCACATGTGGTCCTCAGGTCCTCAAGTGTGGTCCTTTGACTGAATTCAAACTCCACAGAACAAATCTCCTTAATTAAAGGATTTGTTCTATAAAACTTGAACTCAGTCAAAAGGCTGCACTTGAGGACCTAGAAGGCCACATGCAGCCTCAAGCCTGCAAGTTCCCCAACCCTAGTGTATACTGACCAATGTAAATTCAATTCCTCTCCACTACAGATAAAGAACAACTCAACATGAATCAGGATTTTGTGGATTAAAAGCCAGAGATAGAGAGAAAGAGTATTTGTGTTGGCTACAGCATGCTTAAATTTGTTTTCTGGTCACTGATCATGTAATTATTTTCTTGTAAAAGCCATTCTCTGAAACTTCAGAATAACTCTGCTGGTTTAGAGAACTTAATACAATAAATAATGACTGTTTCTGGATTCACTACACCTTCACCTTACCTGGGACACTTGCAATACAAAGAACGTGGGAGTTGCAAACAGTAAAACTGTCAAGGATGTTGCCGGGCTGATTAGCATCGACCACAAGAACTTTGGAGGCTGAGTGAGTGCTGGTGCAGATCCAGACGAGACTGGATAATTCTTCCTGATGTTTTAATTCCTTCTGCTGCTCCTATGTGGGCAAAGCAAGATGAGGAGGCAGCGGCTTGTAAGAACTATGCCTACTACATCGAGGGTTCTTGTGCAGCTATCCTGATGTAGGGCAATGTCATCCCAGGTTAACTTTGGAATCATTTGTGGTATTTACAAGAAAAGGTAAGACAGAAAATGAACAAGTCCCTTTAGAACAGTGGCCGGGAGCCCTCTAATTCCCCAGCTCACCTTGAGCTCCTGATCTAAGCGGTCTAAGCTGCTCTGAGAGGCACTGCGTTGCTTGTCGTCTTCTGCATCCAGGGTCGTCACATCATTATAAAACACACTGGCTCCAACCACGGAGCCACCATCTCTTGTCTTCCCACCAGATAAGTTGACCCCAACGGCACACCACAGCTCAAGGGAAAAAATAAAGGAGTAGTTAGTTTCTCAAATATCTGTATCTTTCCAAATCTTTTTGGTGTATTATTTAGGAAAAGATTTAATCCAAAGTCCAAGATCACAGCAAGGAAAGAAACCTTATGCACAAGGTGTTACTATATTCACTAGTTTTCTTCTTGGTAAAAGGAATTCAACCATTTTCTATTTTAGAAGTTTAAAGCTTCCTAGAATATTAGAAAATCATGCATAACTTCATAAAGCGGACCTACCTTCATCGATGCATCTTTTTCATCTAAAGGTCTAAGATAGACAGGCACGGGCAAATTTTTCATCTTATTTTCACCCTGGCCATTTGCTACCTATAAAAAAAGGGAAACTATGAGAAAGGATCCAGTGATGGAAGGGTGCACCTGTAATTAAAGGGCTCAGTGGCAAAAGCACTACTTCAAAATAAAAATTAATTCTTGGTACTTATTGTTTGTGTTTAGAGTTCCCTAATTATTCCCTGAGCCCAACTTGGCTCTGTGGCTCTGATATGAAACATGGGTAAGAAACCATCTTCATCAGCCAACAAACAATGTCCATTTCTTGCTTAATGAGGAAAGGAGGAAGGTTTTGTGAATTATGTTGTTCCTCGGCCAAATAGAGCAAACTAAGAAACGACTGTATTCAATTTAATATCATGTAAGCGGTTACTGATGACTGGAAAAAGACTCATTAAAGCCTGGCAATCCTACAAGAAAGCCAAGGAAGGACTTTATCATTTTTTCTCCTTCCTTAAATACTGAGACAGCAGTATTGGAGTGAATGAAGTACTTATAGCTGTAATTATACACAAAAATTGTTAACAAGCATTAGAGATAAAAGCTGAGTCTTTAGAATATTAAGAGGAGCAGGAGCCTAAGCAGAATCTATCAGAATGGTGCTAGCTAGCAAGTTTAATGAGACCAAGGGTCATAATTAAGTTTCTATTTCCCTGAGCAACTAGCACACTCAATAAATTATTTTTGAATGAAAGAGGACATGGCTACTTGGCAGGCTATCATTCACATTATAAGATGAGGAAATATAAACTGAAAGCCTTATTTACACTTCCCATCTTCTCTATAGCTATAATAATATAGTTAAAATCTAATACCAGACTTGTTAAAAGAGTCAAGGAGCATATTATATTCACAAGAGGAAGATAAAAATGCATGTACAGGCCAATGAAATAATAGGCCTAATAAGATCAATGGCCCAAGACCACAGTGTGGAGGAGCAAAGGAAGGTGAAATCACACCAGATTTGGACAAGAGGGCAGGCAGGGAGGTAGACAAAAGCTTTCCTGGAGTGGGTGGCATTATGATGGGCAGAGATCTGGGGTGAGGGAGTGGTTTCAAGAAGAATGTAATGTCATGAGATGGGAAGGTTATGAGTCTTTGGAGGAACAGTAAATAATCCACTCTAGCTCTGGAACATGTGCTAACTTAGGAGAGTAGCAGGGAATAGATTAAAGGGAGAAGAGGCTGGAGATTAGGTAAGAGACTAATTAGGAGCCTGTTCTAACAGCCTAGGCAAGAGGTAATCAGGGCCTGAATTACAGTGATGATAGTGGAAATGAAAAGTAGGGGATAGAGGTAAGGGATATCATCATAGTACAGTTATATCCCTTCCACCTTATGACTTTCCCCATCATGGTTTCAATATATCACAGGTCAGCATAAGAAATTAAATGGGAATTTTGGGGGAATTTTTGCAGAAGCCACAGATGACATGTGAAGGCCAGCAGATGACACAGAGAAAGTTTAGAAATTTAGAAATGCTTATAAAATATATGTATAGCAGTATATAATATCAACACATGTTATCTTTTAATACCATAATAATTCAGACTTCTCTGGCACTAAGGGAGGGTCAAAAATTTTATGTGGATTTTCGAGATCATGAGGACACTGCACCCCTAATCCCTGCAATATAAAAGGGATAACTGTAAACTTTTTTCCTCTACTTAATTTTTTTAAAATTATAAACTTAATGGCCACTGACAACAACAAGAACAACAACAAAATCGAGTATGTAAATAACATATAAAACCCTTAGTATATCATCATGTTGAACATTTTGGCAAAACAGAACCAAACAAATTAGCAAAAAAGTTTTGTGTCCACTTCTGAGTTCATTTGTGGTTCCTATGCTTTTGGTTTCTTCTTTAAAACTATAATTATAGTCAAATGAATACTGCTGTGAGTCTGCTCACCTCAGCTTACACAATTATAAGCCTTTCTATACAGAAAAAGTAGATGGCATGTTATTGCATATGGAGAACAAAAGATTTTTGGATTTCTCCTAAGATAAGAATGTAGAATTTTTATTTTTTGACTGAACTGGAATTTTAATGATATTATCGCTTAAGTATATAGGAGACTTTCTACAATGGCTTCCTATTACCTCTAGAAACAAATATAAACTCTTGTCTGCTGTTTAAGTCTCTTTACAACCTGATCCCCTCCTACATTTCCAGTCTTCTTATACCTGACTGCCATGGGCACTCTGGCTGCATTGGCCGCCGCGCCCTCCCCACCCCCAGCTCTTCCCCACAGCAAAGTCTCCTTCCTCTCATCTCTGGGCCTCTGCACAGGCTGTCTCTTACTCCTGCCTGGAATGCTCTCCCTCCTTACCTCCACTTCAGGGAATCTGGTTTCTTTCAAAAACCCACTCATGTGTCACTTTCACCACAAAGGCTTTCCTGATGCATGACCCTCCCTCCCCAAAGTCCTTGTCTTCATTTTCTTTAAATTTTGTATATAATTATTTTATAGTCCTCTAGAATCTCCCTGAGGGCCATTTCACGTTTGTCTTTGTATCCACAGCATTTATGTCAGTGCCTAGCCCAGAGCAAGTGCTCAATGAATCTTTCTCATTTGACTAATTAACCATCAATCAACAAGCATTTACTAAGTGCTTACTAGGGGCAGGCACTAGAAATACCAAAAAAAATAAAATCATCTCTGCTCACAAGTACTTATGTATATATACACACACACATGTCTATGTGCAGAGCTATATGCACACACATTCTGACATTAACAGACTACACATACACATGCATGCATACACATTCTCATATGCACATGCACACATGTACAACATAAGTATAAGGCAGTTCAGGGGAAAATCAGTACAGACTTTTTTATAGAAGGTAGAACTTGAACTTAGTCCATAATAGTCAGGTGAAAGACATAGTAATAAGAAATAAAACTATGTATAAGGAATAAAGACAAGGACAGTTTGGACAGACTATAGAGTATGGGAAGGAGTCAAAATACAAATTGGGAGGAGCTTGTAAAGAGCTTTACAACACAAAAAAGAGGTGCTTCTATTTGATCCTAGAGTACAGTGGGAGCTACTGGCATTTCCTAAGTAGGGGAAGGGCAATTAGATGGCCATTTCAATAGTCTAGGCCAGAGATGGTGAAGGCCTGAATTAAGGTGGTAGCTATGCCAATAGAAAGGAAATGATGTAAGAGATGGCAGAAAAGTAAGAGTAGTGAGATGTGGCAATTGACTGGAGATGTGAGGGAGAGTGATGGAATTATCTAGGGTTGAAGTAGGACAACAGATTAAGTGGCCAAAGGATAAGGGGGTCAGGGATTTCAGGATAGAGGACAGTATGGAGCTGAATTGATTAACTAAAGGGTGGAGACTGGAAAAGGAGGAAAAGGAAGTCAGGGGATAAGTAATGATCTAAGAAAGTAACAAGAAGCAGAGGACTGGAGATCACAAGAATAAACAAAATGTTTTTAAGACAGTTTAGGCATAGGGAGAGAGAATGATGAGAGGTTATGGTCAAATCAAGGATTATCAGTTACTACTAATACCTGATAATAAGGAAAGAAAAAGTGAGAGAACAGAATGTTTGTGAAATCCAGGGTGTTGACTATCCCTACGCAAAGCTCAGCGTGAAGGAGAATTACAAGAATTGGGAGGTTAGCACAGAGTATCAGTATGAATAAAGAATATAACCTCCTAGGGTTAGGGAAGAGGTGATGTATTCCTAGAGAAAAAGAGGAGGATGACCTATAGGCCAGCAGACAATAGTACCTACCATCGCTAATGTAATACTCCTCCCTATTCAGATGAGTATTTTGAGAGAACCTATAGCCAGGGAGGAATTGCATCGCCAAAGACAAGAGTGTCATCTGGGGAAACAGGGTCTCATTGAAAACAAGTAAATGGAAAGGAAATGTGTTCATTATGAAATGGGAAGTCCAGAGGGCACTGTGGAAGGGGTGGGCTGAGGTGGAACAGGACATGGGTAGGCAGGGAAGATGGGGATGAAAATTAGGGTTGGGGAAAGTTTACATCTAGTGAGGAAGTTGTACAGAGATAAGAGAACAAAATAAGGGTGACAGTAAGAGGCAGATGAATTGTATTGCTCACAGTCTTCACGGGGTGGTCTATAGGACAAAGGCTAGGAGTGCTGGGCCTTGGCCATCCACCTACTTCACTGGGCTGGGAGGCAGGAAAGTCTAAGAGTACAAGTCACCCCACTGCCTGTCCTTCTGGACTGGGGTGTAGGAAAAGCCATGAGGAAGAGGTGTTTGGCTTTAACAATGTGATTATAATTAAATTCAGCTTTCCTACACAATTAATAAAACAGTCCTTTACTTTCACCAGAGTTAAGTGAAATGGGGAAAAATTCTGTTTGTTTTGAAAAGCAGCAAACATTTCATTTATCCTTCATCAACTTGGAAAAGTCAATGACATTGCTATACTCAAAAGATATGCCTATATGTGTGTGTGCTTGTGCTCACACACAAATAACAGCCCAAGTGGAAACCTACATATAACAAATCACCTCCCCAGAACAAAATAGGGAACCCAATGAAAGGCATTTATATTTAGGTTTTGAAAATTTTTATTTTTATTTTGAAAGGTAGTAAAAGGGCTTTCCACTTAAAGTTTTTCTTCTCCTTTTAGTTGATATTAGCTTGAAAGTCTAAAAATGGGCAGCTTCTATCCACAAAGCTTTTCACGAGCATGCTTTATAGGTTTAAGAATGAACACACATGCCCCTTTCTAGTGTGTGCAGCGTGTCTCCAGTATACCTGTTTGTACTTCTGGGGCAAACTCCAGCCAAAAGCTTGTACTCTGCCATCTTCCTTCTGAACATGCGCCTTCACCTGGCGGTACTGTTCTCTCTTCTGTTCCCTTCGGGAAGCTAAGCTGGCTTCAGTTCTAGACAAGAGGAAATTTTGAAAAGAAAAAATTTATATGACCACCATCTCATTTTTTTTTAATTCACCATTTACCTAATCATGAAATAAGGTGAAGTACAAAGACTTTTTGAACTCACATGCTGTTTGTTTTGAAAAACATTTTCTCTTTCTGTTGAAAATGTATCTATTTCGACTGACCATAGGGGGCGGAGCCAAGATGGCAGGTGGAAAGCAGTTTGCTCCCCGCCAAGTCCCTCCAAAAACCTATAAAAAATGGCTCTGAACCAATTCTAGAACTGCAGAACCCACAAAACAGCAGAGGGAAGCAGGGCTCCAGCCCAGGACAGCCTGGATGGTCTCTGGGCGAGTTCTATCCCACAGGGAGCTGGGAGGGGAGCAGAGCAGAGCCCAGTGTAAGCTGCTCAGACCAACCAGACCAGGAGCCGGGCGGAGAGGGCCCTAGCACCCTGAATCAGTGAGCTGCAGCAGTTACCAGACTTCTCAACCCACAAACACCAAAGACAGTGAGAAGGTTAGTGGGAAAAGCTGGGGAGTAGAAGGAGTTCACAGTTCGGCCACCGCCCCGGGGCAGCTACAGCTGCTGTTGCTTCTGGCCCCAGGCCCACCTGGTGGGAGGAATTAAGTGGCAGATCAGACCAGGAGTGCACAGCCTGCTGAAGCTCTAAGCCCAGTCTGAGTTGGGGGTTCTTGGGGAAGGAGGAGTGCTGGTGTGGCAGCCCCCCATGCCCCCCAAACGTTGAACATAGAAGTCTTTAGTCTACAAGCAGTCATACCCCACTGAAAAACTCAAGGGTCAAGTTAGTTGGTTGGGAATATGGCCAGGCAGCGAAAACACACCCAGATTCAGTCTCAGACTTTGGATTCTTTCTTTGCTGACAAAGAAGACCAAAACATACAGCCTAAAGAAGTCAACAAAGTGCAAGAGCCTACATCAAAAGCCTCCAAGAAAAACATGAACTGGTCTCAGGCCATGGAAGAGCTCAAAAAGGATTTGGAAAAGCAAGTTAGAGAAGTAGAGGAAAAATTGGGAAGAGAAATGAGAAGGATGCGAGAAAACCATGAAAAACAAGTCAATGACTTGCTAAAGGAGACCCAAAAAAATACTGAAAAATACACTGAAGAAAACAACACCTTAAAAAATAGACTAACTCAAATGGCAAAAGAGCTCCAAAAAGCCAATGAGGAGAAGAATGCCTTGAAAGGCAGAATTAGCCAAATGGAAAAGAAGGTCCAATGGACCACTGAAAAAAATACTACCTTAAAAATTAGATTGGAGCAAGTGGAAGCTAGTGACTTTATGAGAAATCAAGATATTATAAAACAGAACCAAAGGAATGAAAAAATGGAAGACAATGTCAAATATCTCCTTGGAAAAACCACTGACCTGGAAAATAGATCCAGGAGAGATCATTTAAAAATTATTGGACTACCTGAAAGCCATGATCAAAAAAAGAGCCTAGATATCATCTTTCAAGAAATTATCAAGGAGAACTGCCCTGATATTCTAGAGCCGCAGGGCAAAATACAAATTGAAAGAATCCACCGATCGCCTCCTCAAATAGATCCCAAAAAGAAATCTCCTAGGAATATTGTCGCCAAATTCCAGAGCTCCCAGATCAAGGAGAAAATACTGCAAGCATCCAGAAAGAAACAATTTGAGTATTGTGGAAACATAATCAGAATAACCCAAGATCTGGCAGCTTCTACATTAAGAGATCGAAGGGCTTGGAATACGATATTCCGGAGGTCAATGGAGCTAGGATTAAAACCAAGAATCACCTACCCAGCAAAACTGAGTATCATGCTCCAAGGCAAAATATGGACTTTCAGGGGTAGCTACGTGGCACAGTGAGTAGAAAACCGGCCCTGGAGTCAGGAGGACCTGAGTTCAAATCCGGCCTCAGATACTTGACACATGTACTAGCTGTGTGACCTTGGGCAAGTCACGTAACCCCGATTGCCCTGCCAAAAAGCCAAAAAGCCAAAAAAAAAAAATATGAACTTTCAATAAAATATCGGCCTTTCAAGCTTTCTCAGTGAAAAGACCAGAGCTGAATAGAAAATCTGACTTTCAAACACAAGAATCAAGAGAAGCATGAAAAGGTAATCAAGAAAAAGAACAAGAAAAAGAAATTGCAAGGGACTTACTAAAGTTGAACTGTTTTGTTTACATTCCTACATAGAAAGATGATGTGTATGATTCATGAGACCTCAATATCATAGTAGCTGAAAGGAATATGCATATATATGTTTATGTGTGTGTGTGTGTGTATATATATATATATATATATGTGAATGTGCATGTATGTATATATGTATGTGTGTGTATATATATAAAGAGAGAGAAAGAGAGAGAGAGAGAGAGAGAGAGAGAGAGAGAGAGAGAGAGAGAGAGAGAGAGAGAGGACACAGGGTGAGTTGAAGATGAAGGGAAGATATCTAAAAGAAATAAAATCAAATTAAGGGATGAGAGAGGAATATATTGAGAGGGAGATAGGGAGAGATAGAATGGGGTGGATTATCTCGCATAAAGGTGGCAAGAGGAAGAAGTTCTGTGGGAGATGGGGAGAGGGCAGGTGAGGGGGGAATGAGTGAATCTTGCTCTCATCAAATTTGGCCTGAGGAGGGAATACCACACATACTCAATTGGGTATCTTACCCCACAGGAAAGAAGAGGGAGGAAGATAAAAAAAAAAATAAAATAAAAGGGGGGGGATGATGGAGGGGAGGGCAGATGGGGGTAGAGGTAATCCAAACAAACACTTTCGAAAGGGGACAGGGTCAAGGGAGAAAATTCAATAAAGCGGGATGGGTTGAAAAGGAGCAAAATGTAGTTAGCCTTTTACAACATGAGTATTGTGGAAGGGTTATACATAATGATACATGTGTGGCCTAGGTTGAATTGCTCGACTTCTTAGGGAGGGTGGGTGGGAAGGGAAGAGGGGAGAGAATTTGGAACTCAAAGTTTTAAAAACAGATGTTCAAAAACAAACAAAAAAAAGTTTTTGCATGCAACTAGAAAATAAGCTACACAGGCAATGGGGCGTAGAAATTTATCTTGCCCTACAAGAAAGGAAGGGAAAAGGGGATGGGAGGGGAGTGGGGTGACAGAAGGGAGGGCTGAATGGGGAACAGGGCAACCAGAATATACGTCATCTTGGAGTGGGGGGGAGGGTAGAAATGGGGAGAAAATTTGTAATTCAAACTCTTGTGAAAATCAATGCTGAAAACTAAATATGCTAAATAAATAAATTTTAAAAAAATAAAAAATAAAAGAAAATGTACCTATGTCACATTTGTGTAATGAATACAGATTACTAGATTATTTTAATCAACTGAACAACTGAAAAAAGATGACTCATAAGCTAAGCACTTTCACTAAGGTTTCAAGGTTTAGCTATACAGAAAAGATCAATCCTTATGTTTACTTCACATCCTCCCTCACATACCTAAAAAGTTACTACTAAAAAATTATTAAGAGAGAACTTTCTTGGAAAGAATGAAGATAATGGTTCTCTAATCAATTCTTTTTTGCTTCAAAAGCACAAAAATTCAAGGTGACTTTAATCTTTTTAAAAATACAGATAATTTCCCCCTGTACTTATTAGTTTAGATCATAAGCCTAAGAAATCCAGCATAAAAAAGTCTTATAAATGCTTATACAATATAAAAATGTTAGAAGAATTTCAAGTGTTCCTCTTTGATTCCTTTTTCCATATGAAAACTGGCCAAACTGTAGTTCTATTAAAAAGCAGTTTAATTGCAGATTTTTATCTCAATTGTTTGTAACTTCTGGCACGTAGTAATAGGACATTCTGCAAGTTTTCCAACCCACAGAGCATGACCACCTCTACAACCAAGGGCCAAAGGCACTTACTCTTCGCTGAGGAAGTCAAAAGCTTTTGATTTATCCCCAGGTAGCTGAGATAAAGTGCTGCTTCTTTTCTTCACAGAGGGGGTAACATGGGAGGTCGGTGCATTATATTTTAAATTAACTGGGGGTTCAGGCTTCTTGGAGGTATTACTTGAGGAACTAAAAAGTCGGCTGAAACTGAAATGAGAAAACAAAAATGCCATGTTTAACTTGAAAAACCAATCCTAGCTCTACAACAACTCTTTTAGAGCACTGCAAAGCCAAAGTGCTTTGAGGCATGATGGGTTAGAACTAGAGGATTGTCTATATTATCTATACAAATTTGCAGCCCCTCTTAGAAGCTTTAGCTATAACTCAAAACCAGCCTCAGATTCACAGAGATAAGGAGGTAAAAAAGTGATGCTTGCATGGCAGGTCTTTAAAGAGATTTGGAAACAAATATTTCTAAGTTAAAATAATGGAAGAAATCTCCTTCACTCTCCTGAATGTCTACTGAGGGAAGGCCACCTTATGTACCAGAATATTCCTGTTTGGGTCAGATTCTTAATAAGATGCTACCAGTACAATGTAAAAGTGGGTGCTGGTGAGGGGCAAGATAAGGTAACAGCAACCAACGTGAGTCTAGGCTCATTGTTGCAACTGTTATAATAAAGTGATGAAACAATTTTGACTTGGTCTCATTTTTCTGATTAAATAGAAATGGAAATAAACTAACTGAACATCGAGTAAAGCAATTACGACTAAATGAAGGTGACAAGTTAATTGGAAAACGACATGTCATAAGCACAGTAACGCAATCATCATAGCATAACCATATGCAAAAGTTCAACACACAAACACTACTCAAACCCCGCAAACACTATGTTTCCCATCTTAAAATCAAAATTTCTTATCAATCACTAAATATGGAACAAATACTTAATGGGGACCCATTTTATCATCCATTTCATGAATTCATTGTCACTTCAATGCAATTTAGGCATAGACTTTCACTACTTCACTAAGTGCATAACCAACACTAGAGGATGCAGCTTACGAGATCCTATTTTTGTCTTCAAGAACAGCCTTACCCAGTTGGCATGCTAAGTGTCAAAAAGAAAAGGTTCAATTTAGCAATCTTTACATGACAATAGAGGGGGAAAATTGAATAGGACATAAAAACTATCAGTGATAAGTCATTTTAACATAACAACTTCCTACTTTGAAGTGTTCTTTATTAGCCTGACTTGTTTTTAGAGACTTACAATTGCCAAATGCTTGACCTTTTTTTTTCCTGCATGGCTGGATTTTCTCTTGATGCCCTAAAGAAAAAGTAAAATATGCATATATAAAGTCAAGCACCAAGTTTTTGAGCATGTATTAACACACAGTAATATGACATAACACACATGAGATTCATTTTAACAAACAGTGGACATGACTACTTTTTTTGTGTGTGAACTGTTATTTTTTGAATAATGACTGAAACAGTGCTTTAATATCTACAAGACATTACGTACAAAATCTCATTTGGGCTTCATACAACAATCCTTTTAGTTAAGTATCATAGGTGGTATCATGAGGAAACTGAGGCTCAGAGAGACAGGATTTGAACCAAGGACTTTCTGACTCCCAGTTCAACGCTTTACTACATCACACACTTCTTTTTGTCAGAACAAATCATTTTCAATGTTTTAAAAGTATTTTTTTTTAAAAGACAAGGTCTATCTCAGCTAGGCTAAAGGGCAGGGGCTATTTATGGGCCCAGTTGCACTAGGACTGCACAAAAGCTTTAAACTGCCCTGTTTCCAACTCAGGCTGTTTGCCCCCTCTTAGGCCACTAGATGGCCCCTTCTCCTGGGAGCTCACTATACTGACCCTGAACTGGTTGACAAGCATAGGCCCCTGAAGCTCACAATCTCTGAGCTTGTCTCAAGCTTGGTTAGTTGACACTACACGCATGTGGCTCTGTCTCTGGCTGGCGTTGAGTACTCATTCCACAGTTTCCTATCAGGAGTCATATTTGTGTCAATGCCCCCCCCCCCCCCCACCTCAAATGTTGCCATCTTGGTGACAACACCATAAACAGCCAGCAAATAGAGAAGTACTAACTGTAATTTGGGCACTTTAGAAAATGTTTAGTGATCTCAGAAACATTAAAAAACTACAAAATTCTAGTGTAGCAAAGGGGGAGAGGAGAAATGAGGCTGATGGTGACTTGTATGGAATTTCAAAAAAGATGCAGTTTGCTCTGAGTTGGAAAAAGGATGAAAATTTCACATACGTAGTCAGAAGCTTCACTCTGGTTTCAAAAAATTAAGGCAAATTTTTAAAGGTTCAGAAGCATTTAAAATGTAAATTACAATTTTCATTTACTCTGGAAGCAAAATGGACAGCTAAGACCAATGAAGCGGTGCAATTAACAGTGTTAATAAAATGTGAACTCAAACTTTTACTTTAAGGAATAGCTAGAAATTCTAAAATGACCTGGGAGCAAACTAAAACTTTTGCAGGTGGGAAACAAAATGTGGACAGAGGATGACTATGTGAAATACTACTACTTCTAAAAAGAAGAAAGCCTGGAATAATCATCAATTTATATTTAATATTAGAGCCTACAGAGTCAGTGTGGTAGTTAACAGCTGGCCCAAGAACCATAAAGAACTGCATTCAAGTCTTACCTCTAAGATCTACTGGTAACATGATAGCAAGTCACTTAACCTTTCAGTAATGTAAGATGCCTAGAGGAGATGTTGACCTGCATTTGATAGAGGGAACTGCTTTACCCAGGAGTTCCCTACACCAAAGGTGTCAAATATTAGGCCCTCGCCCTGTATCTGGCTCTCATCACACTCCTAAGTATGGCCTAAACTAGATTAACATAGAATTGGGAAATATTTAACAACATAAATAAAAATATACTAAAACAGTTAATACGGTCAATGTGTGGCCAATAGGGATCCTTATGTAGTCAATTAAGCCCTGTTTCTATTTGAGTTTGACATCACTGCCTTGGAACAATAAAATCACAAATCTAGTCCTTAATCCTATCTCTGATAGATGGATGCTATATTATCTATCGGATGCTGTATGCTGAAAACATAACTCTTGATATTTTAGTTTCTTCATCTGTTAAAAAGAGATTAGAAAATGGAATTCTCTCAGAAGCATTTAAATAACTGTAAAATATATAATGAATCATATTGTACATCATTTTTACAAGGGGAATATATTCTTCTTAAATAAAAACACATAATACCAAGGAAGTCAATACTGTAAGAAAGAAAACACGCTATACAATTTTAAATCCAAGTGAATAGGTGTACCCCATTAAGAAAATTCAGTAAGTGAAAATTCAAAATTAAAATTTGTGATGATTTAGCATGACAGAAACATTATCCACTTTACAAAATTATTCACACAAAAGAGTTCTTTTAAATAATAAACTCCCTTTCTCATTTAAGATAGAATTCAAAAGATTTTATTTACATTCAACTTTTTAGCAACATGCTTATTATGTTGACTAAAGCCTAGTTGACCTGTACCAGGTACATGTGACCAACAGATGGAAGCATTAGGTGATGGAGGAAGTACTCTGCTTGAGAACTGAGAGGGAACAATTCAAAAACAGGTGCTATAACACTTCTCAAAAAGTGAAAATAAAACTTTCTTTCCTGACATCATTTATAAAGTGCTGTCAGACTATGGATGTGGAATACAAGCTCAACATATTGGTTTGTTTTGCTGAACAGGTTTTTTTTCCCTTTAAAAAATTTTCTTTTAGGGGGAGAGAAGACTAAGGAACGTGACAAAAACAAAAGGTATCAATCAGTGAAGACTAAGTGAGTAACAGAGTACTATTGGGATGAGAGACTTATTTCCTAATGAGCTGACAACTACTGCTAAGCTACTGAGATGACATTAGTGTGGCCTCATGAACACAACCCTCATTGGCCCAATTTTGATATTAGTTTGGTAGCATTACTTTGGGCATAAGCTGTGCTCTCACTGGACTAAGCAAATAGCGAAGCAGGAACCTAATGACTGAAGGAATAAATGACACACTGTAATGGCAAGCAAAATGGGACTTTTCACTGTTTTTTTGTTTTAATGGGGCAGGTATGATGGGATCTTTTTTGTTTTGGAGTGTTTCTAAGCACTAAGACAATCGAGAGTCTGAATTGTATATGATGTGTTGCTGGTGGCTGGAGCTTTCCCACATTCTTGGTGTTTAGTGATTTCTCATGCTCTAAATGGTGAGCCTCAAGTGCCCCTGGGCCCTGAGACAGGTATATAAGATCCAAGGTTGGTGTTTGACTTTTGGGGGTACACTCATAGAAAGTATATGGGTGATGAGACTCTGGGAAAGCTGTTGAACCTGCCTCCCTCCTGGCTTTGTAACCCAGATACATGTTGGTGCTTCTCTGGTAACTATGAATTGTGATTTGATCAGACAAGGTTTTGTCTGTTGATGTTTGTAATTTCTGTTTGTATTTGCCTTGAAGTTCAGGGGGCTGATCTTTTCCCCCTGAACTAAGTGCATTCACATATGTATGATCAAACTGAGATTGTTAACCCCTTAAAGTTGCTTTCCTCAGAAAAACAGATCAGAGAATCTGTGCCAGCAGCCTTCTTGTTGCTGGTCTTGTGTTGGTCTTTCACTCCCACAACAGCTGCTAGCCAAATTGTTGCTCTAGACACTAAAAAACTAACAGCGATCACAAATATGGCGCCCTTCCAACACTAACCTTATCATCTCTGTCCATCGCACAGCTTCTTGAAGCTCCATCAACCTCTCTTTATACTGGTTTCTTTCCATAAGGACACGTGCCATCTCTACTCGAGTAAACCGTTTCCTCTGAGCTGTGGGTATGTCACTCTACAAAGAAAGGAAAAAACAACAGGATGGCTCCTATAGGTTCATATTGGATTTGAAGAGATCCACAGAATTTATATACTGTTTATGGAATTAAAAAAACAAAGATGAGTTTTGTATAATTTTTTCAAATATCTGGCCATCCATTCCACATTTGTATGTGTGCCCACTAGTCTTCTAGATTCCCTCAAGGCCTGTAAGAAAAAATTTTTTAGCTCCACCTGTGATTTCATCAGTGTACAGAGGAAGTCCCTCTACCAATAGGAGTAAGCACCTGCTATGCAACTTCTAGTCTTAGAGGGTTGCTTCTGCACTGAGAAGTCATGTGACTTGCCTAGGGCCACAGAGCCAATCTGTGGGAGATCACTCTAAGGCCAGCTCTCTATCGATTCCACCATGTTCCACTGCAATTTACTACCTTGTTAATGATCAAAAGGGAGGAAGGTAAATTAGTCAGATGTTGGCAATTAAGTGAGGGCAAAGATTTAGAAAACCAGCTAGAAATGTAAAGTATAAATAGATACAAATTAAAATATTATGCAGCAATTTGGAATGTGCAAAAGAATGACTAAAACATCCAGACCCTTTGTGACAATATTCTATGTGATTCTATAGTGTAGGGAACATAGTAAATACTTAATAAGCAGTTACTGATTGATTGCTTGGTGATAATCTGCAAGTAGATCAATGACAAAAAAACAGCTTCATGTATAACAAAATATAGCGGCACTTTCTATAACAGCAAAAAACTGGAAAGAAGGTAGATGTCCATTAACTGGGGAATGGCTAAACAAGGGGTAACACATGAATGTAGTGAAATATTTGTGCTTCAAGAAAAGAAGAGTACACAGTATGGAAGATTTATATGAACTGATGAAAAATAAAGAAGAACCAGGAAAGTGATATATACAATGCCATCAACAATGTAACTGAAAAGAACAACCACAAATCACCAGAAAACTGCAAAATTTTAATGACTAACCACTGCTGTAACATATGATTACAGGGTCAGAGGTTTAGAGCTAAAAGGAATATTCCTGGTCATCCACCTCATTTTAGAAATAAAGAAACAGGACTGGATAAGTTAAGTAACTTGCCCAAAGTTACAGGGTAGTAAATAGCAGAGGTAGATTTTGAATCTAGGTGATCAGACTCCAAATGCAATACTTTAATTAAGTGTTGATGCACTAAAATTTTTTATGTAAAAACTTAAAAGTACTTTTATTTGTCAATAGATAATAACTTAATAATATATAATATGTAATATAATATAATATTAGTATAATATAATATGGAATGGAATAACCTAGAAAATAACTCTTCCATTGGAACCTGAGGTATTCCGATTATAGGCAGAAGAATTTCACAATCTATTTTTTGAGTAACAATATATTTCATCTGGGAGGCTTTAAAGTAGTACTTTGCTCTACTGAATCTACTACTTTTTTAGACTCAAAAAAATAAAAACAAAAATAAAAGAGGAATATGTAGTAAGAGCAAAGCATAATAAATGGGTAGCCCATATGCTCCACTGTTGCTCATACAATGTCATGAGTGAAGGAGGATAGACCTAATCTTTAGGGTAGGCAGTTCTAAAGAATTTACAGGATAGGATTTGGATGGACTGCAATCTGTATCCACAGGAATGAGAAAACAGATCCAGTGAAGTAACAATTTATTGCAAATTAACAGTAATGAATATAGAGAGAAAATGAACATTACTTTGATTGGTTGGCCCAGTTAGTGAGGATACTGTGCTAATTTGCCAAGGGGCTTGGGGGGTTTGATTGCCATGTAGGACTGTTAGCTTTGCTGTTCCATAATCAAGTGACCTACTCTTAAATCCAGCTAAGGTGAAAAGAGGGACCTCCTAGGAGGGGTGCACTGGTAAATTTTAACAACTGGCTTGGGGGTGGGGAGGGAGGAGATTGTGTGCATATGATGAGTTTTAAAGTTTAATTTTTATCACTAACATTATATCCATAACTTTTTAAAGTCAAGACAATCAACAAAACAATAAATCAAGGCCTGATCTGTAGCATTTGCCAATTTTAAGGTGTAAATGTTCAGAATGAAAATTTAAAAGTTGGCTCTTGTGAGCCTATATGAGCTAGCTCCAGCATACCAATGTCTCTTAGCGTACAGGAATGGATTAGCATAAACTTATACCACTGCCCCAAAAGTAACCCAAAGCCCATATCACATTGGTAGAAATGAGCAGTGTCACCTTTCTTTAAAGGCAATGTAGGAATATGATGATTAAGTAGCAAGTGTATACTAAGGGACATTCAGTGTCACCAATGAGTTCCATAATTCTGACTGGGGGGAGGCAAAAAGTCTAGGGTTGTGTTGAGCAATGCTGAGGTGACAGAAGAGACCCTTTAACTATGCTGTCAACAAAACAGCATCCATTTTTCTTTACAGGGTTTTTTATTCCCTATCTGGGGACAGGTAGGTGGTGCAGTGGATAGAGTGCTGGACTAGAGTCAGGAAGATTCATCTTCCTGACTTCAAATCTGGCCTCAGTTTCTTCATCTATAAAATGAGCTGGAGAAGGAAATGGCAAACCACTCCAGCATGTTTGCCAGGAAAACTCTAAATGGTGTCATGAAGAGTCAGACACAATTGAAAGTGACTAAACAACAACATTCCCTATTTAAAATGTTACAACCTCAAACTAAGTAAACCAACTTTCTCTACAATGCAACGGGAAAAAAGCTTTTCATACAGACCGGTTAAAATGCTATACCTACATCATCATCATCTTTTGCTTTCTGCCTTGCTTCTTCAGCTTCTGCTCGAGCTCTAGCCAAAAAAAAGAAGAAAACAAAATGCGATTCAAACTGAGTTAAGAGAATCTTTTTTGAAGAGTACAGAACCATGACTAAGTACTAAAACATAATCACTATTTAATTGGTGGTATCTCTTTCAACAAGATTTTTTTTAGGCTTATTAGCTGCCCCCTTTTAGGACAAGTTATTCTAATGCTATGCTCACAGATCAATCAAGATTAAAGGAAAACCATGACAGAAGGAGTGTTCAATTCAATTTAAGGTGAAGCTATTTAAAATAATGGAGTCACTCACTTCCTAAGCTCTTCTTCCAATTCTTTGTTCTTCTCCTCCAGTTTCAGCTTGGCTTGCTTCACAGCCTCTAGTTCTCCTTGTAGCACATCCTTCTCACAGGTCAACTCATCCACTTTTGCTATCAGATCATTCTTCACTACATTCAAAGCGTTTCTACATAGCAAATATTTGGACATTATAGTTAACAATATAAATGCTAATTTTTGCATTAACAAAATCAAAGCTGCTTAAATGAGAAATGCAGGAAGCTGAGGAAAAAATTTATAGCAAGTTTCTCGAATAAAGGTCTCATTTCTAAAATATATAGGAACTGAATCAAATTGATAAAAATAAAATTCCTAATTGATAGATGGTCAAAGGATATGAATAGACAGTTTTCAGAAGACGAAATCAAAGCTATCAAAAAAACCATATAAAAATGTTATAACCCACTAACAAATAGAGAAACGCAAATTACAACAATTATGAAGTACTACCTCAAACTCATTGGATTAGCTAAGATGACAAAAAAAGAAAATGACAAAATGCTGGAAAGGACATGGGGAAATAGGCATGCCAAATTAATGTACTGTTGAGATCTGTGAACTAGTCCAACCATTCTTGACAACATTTTGATACTATGCCCAAAAAGCTATAAAACTGTGCATGGGACCTTTGACCTGGCCATTTCATCTTCAATCCACTTGTCTCAGATAAATACAAACTTACTGAATGCTATGAGAAACTGACTCATCCCCAGCCTTAAGGATGTGGCATGGAGGGGGTGTAGTAGATAGTAGATGAAGCATTAAACTTGGAGACAGGGAGACTTAAGTCCGAATACTGTCTTCAATATTTATTAGGCCTGGGACCTTGGGTAAGTCACTTAATATTTCTCAGCTTCAGTTTTCCCATCCATAAAATGAGGATAACAACAATACTTCTACCTCACAGGGTTGTTATAGGAATGAAACTAGATATGACATGTAAAGAAGCTCAGTGGATAAAGAACTTGACTTGGAGTCAAGAAAACCTGAGTTCAAATCCTGGTCTCAGACATGTCATAGATACGTGACTTCAACTGTGAGCCTCAGTTTCCTCATTTGTAAAATGAGAACAGCACCTACTGCACAGGGAGGCTGTGAGGACCAAATGGGATAGCACAGGGGTGGGGCTTGAGGCCATATGTGGCCTTCTAGGTTCTTGGGTGCAGTGGCCTTTTGACTTGAGTCCAGTTTTACAGAACAAATCCTTTTATTAAGGGGATCTGTTCTGTGAAATTTGGATTCAGTCAAAGGGCCACACTAGAGGACCACATGTGGCCTCGAGGCTGCAGGTTCCCCACCCCTGGATAGCATATATTAAGTACTTAGCAAACCTTAATGTTGCTGTATAAATGCAAGTTATTGCTATATTCGTTATTATGTGTCAGAAATGGAGAAACTATAGATAATAATAGCATTTGGCCTCCACCAAGACAAAATCCAAAAAAGTGACTGACATAAGATTTCAGAATACAGCCAGAAATGCATACAAAGACCAGAAAGGAAATCAAGACGTAGGGTGCACCCAAACAAGCCTATGTGTGGGCTATACAGCATGTGCTCTAATTAGATATAGATAAAAATGGGCAAGAGAAATTGGGAAATGCATCCTTTGGTTGGACGAAGTGGTTGAAGAGGAAGTAATGATGGAACATTAGTTGTATTATTAAAATTCTGTGAATACCTACTTGGTTTCCAAAAGTTGTGTGTTTTCCAGAATAAGATTCTCAACTTCACGACCCATTCCTTCAAAACAAGAAAAAAGATAATAATGAATTTAGAAAAAAATATGGTCAACTTTGAACTATGCCATTATCTTATAATTTTAATCTAAGTTTGTTTTTAATTTCATTTGGCAACCCCATAGATTAAGAACCTACAAAATTTGCAGAACACTAGAAGGCCACAAATGGTATTGGTTTATCCTGCATAACTGATGCTTTTTTCCCTTTCCAAAGACAATATTTTTTTAAAAATCAAGAATTCCACTAAATATCAAAACAGGAAATGGTGGTTTATATAAAGCTGACACTCAACCCAACTAATGAATAGATGAAATGAAGGTGATGTAAAAACATGAGTTAATTTGAATTACTAAAAATATCAATGAGGAAATGAAAGGAGTAGAAATCTGAAAAGCTTTATACTTTATACTACATACACATTCATATACTTTACATAGTATACTTTATATCAAATACAGACTAGATTAATAATTAAAAAGCTTGAATTCAAAGAGAGTTTACAAATAGAGGGGATGTTTAAACAAAGAACAGAGAAAGTGAAAAAGCTTTGCAGTACCCCAAAGCAGATGGCACCTTACCCAAGAAATTATGGTCTTAAAGCCCATGCATCCCGTGTACAGCAAAAACAAAGAACAAGAAACGTTTCATGTAAGAAATAGTATGAGTGTAGATTGATTACCTATAAAGTTTTATGAATTTTGTGAAAAACACAGCTAATGACAAAGACTGGGAATCACGATGATATGGTTGGAGGATACTGATGTGAGGGCAGGGAGGAGAAGTGATGGAGGAGGTGTTCTGTAGCTTAGGAAGATGACCTACTATTCTATTGGTAAGCCCTTTCCCAGGAATGCTGCAAATTCTGAAGTCCAAACAAATATTTTTTCTATTTTGCCTCATACTGAAAATAAATATGCTTAAAGTCCACAAATCAGTTGGTTTGTAGTAGATATTTTTCATTAAAGTGTCAAATCGATAATGATTAGGTTCAGTAATATTAGATACATTAAGAAATCTGCATGCATGACATTCAAAGCAACAACTTCCATAGTTAACTTGAAGGGAAATAAAAATTTCCATTTGAAGCATATTAAGAAAAATGGAGGTGAAACTATGTATTAGAGGGCTTATATGAACCCGAAAAAGTTTAAAAAAGCAAATAAAAAATTTATGGTTTCTGTCTCTTTCTTGTGTACGCACAGACAGAGATACAGAGACAAGCTCCCACATCCCATGCACTGCACTGACCCTGAAGTGTTGAAAAGCAGTTTCTGGAAAGAAAGGCTGTGACAATTGCAATATTTCTAATTTCTCATTTTAGGGGACTACGGTGGGTGAAAGTACCATAAAAAAGATAATTAAAGAAAGCCTAGTTAAGTTAGCAAATCCCTCAAAAGGAAAACATTTTTAATAGTTTAAAAGAATATTAAAATAAAAAAAATTATCAGTGTCTTCATAGAGAAAGGGGACACACTCACTGAGATCAAAAGAGATAACATTTGTAAAAAGTGTATAGCACAATGTCTGGCACATAGTAGGTACTATATAAATGCTTATTTCCTTCTCTTCCTTTCCCCACTCAATAATACATATTAGAGAAAACTTTTGGGATCCACAAAAATTGGATTTTTTAAAAAGAGATTTAAAAAACAATTTTAAATTAAAATCAGAAATAGTCTACTCTGACATTTATTTCATTCACTGTTGGAAAAGTTTTGTCTTCAGATACTAAAAAAGACTCCGAATTCCAAATCCAAACTAAACCTTTTAGTTAATATTTAAATACTTAAACATGTGTTAACATATTAAAATTCAGTAATTTCTTTATAAATAATTTAATAAAAAGAAATAACTACATGGATGAAATAGGCTCTAGCTTAGTCTGAAAAAAAAAATCCTTGCTAACCATGTTTGCAGAAACTTAAATTGGGAGAAAAGGCTTAAAAGCTGAAAAAATATGCAGGGCAAAAAATATCAGTGAGCAGAAAAATGAAGAGAATGCACTGAATGACAACAGCAGCCAAGAATGCCTAGCTGTAGAAGCAGAAATTTGAATGCATTTAAAAACATACACACCAGAATATTCCCCTGGGTAAGCAGCCCAAGAGAAAAGAGATTGGAGAATCTCAATTAGCTTGTTTTAGGAGACTAATAACTAAGCTCACGTTAAGTTCAAATGAGAGAGAAAAGAAATGGTTAACCAAACCAGCTATTAAGTAACACATGGCATTATAGTACTAAAAAATTTAAGATGTTATATGGAAAACACATTCTTATACTATATTCTATGAAATATATAGTTAATGAAAACATACTTCCAACAAAGATTTCTCCTGAGATAAACTTCCAAATAAAGATCCAAGATATGACTAACATGAACACACAGTAAAAAGAAATGTCTCATTTTAAATGAAATGGAATGTTTCTTCCTTTCTATCAGCAATACAAAATAAACCTAAATGGGAATTTGGATAGCCTAACTTTTATTAAAATGCTTAAAGTAAGCATAATCTTAGGTTTGGTTTTTTGTTTTTGGTGGGCATAAAACCTATCATTTTTGATGGTGAGAAGGAAGAATTAAAAAACACACTCTTGCATAGTACTGGAAGAGAACATCTGATAACTTTTTTTAAAACTACAAAAACTTAATCAGAGTAAAGAATCTACTTGAATCAAGATAAAGGAACACACCTTTTCATTTGATTTTTATATCACCAGAAAGTGATCAAGAAAAATGACCTAGGAAACAAGGAGTTGCTAGCTTCGGGAAATCTATTGGCTAGTACAAGCATGGGACAGACAGGCTAATATCAGACAAACAGTGAATGCTAAATAATTTGTCATTTCTGGTTTTCTTATTTAAACCAGTCTTAATTTGTCTATCAATTAAGAGTTGCTAAAAAGGACTAAAATCTAAGAACTATTATTTATCAACCCCCAAACACCTGGAAAATTAGGATCATTAACCAAAAAGGTAAGGGCATAACACCACACTAAGTTTAAGATGATACACAAAAACTTTCTAGAGCCATAAAAAATATAAATCTAGAGGAAAGCTATTCCATATTTTCCCTTTGCTCAATGGTAAACAGTTTTATGGGATGATTCTCATGTTTAAAAAAAATCAAACAGTAGCAGCATTTGTACACAAAACAAACTACAATATTTGATCATACCATTTAAGCTGCCTGGGTAATTATTATTAAAGAAAATTTATATTTTCAGAAAATAAATTTTAAAAATCAGAATGTTACATTATTTAAAATGTTTATTAGCTTTAATGATAAGAGCTCTTGTAAGATAATGAGAACAAATAAACTTCAAAGAAAGCTAATCTTTGGATTTACTCAGAAGTGTTTTCTAAGACCTCCATTATCACAAATATCACCTTCACGGTAAGCTATGAGAGTTGTACCAGCCCTCTTAGGGGAGTAATCAGGCTCAGGAGGTTTTTATACATCAACAAACTTGGAAACTCTTTTTTTTGACCAGTAAAAAAAATAATTCTTTGTCCAAGCTGCCATACCCAGTAAATCTGCTCCTTCATCTACATCTCCAATCAAGCCAGAGCCAGCTGAAGACAGTTCTTCGAAGAGAGATTCTGTATTTCTGTCAAAAGCTTTGTTCTCTATACCTTTGGTAGGAGTGCTGTGCAAAAGAATAACAAACAAATAAGGTCTTTTACAACACTGTAAAATAGATATCTGAGCTATACTATTTAGGAATAAAACATTTATTTAATTTCAATATAATATTTTATTGGGTAAGTCCTCTCTAATTTGGGGCCTATAGTTAAGAGAGCTTAATAAATATTTGTCAACATTTGTGGGAGTAGGAACGAGAGGAGTTTTCCACAAAAATCTATCAGGATAATTGTTTTAAAATTTGCAGAAATGTAGACAAAGCACTGAATGAAAGAGATGATCTCAACGCCCTGAATTTTAGTGTAATTTCAGATATCCTGATTAGGACGGTGGATAACTGATTCTCATTTCATCAGTCAGACAAATTGCCTACCTAGGGAGAGTGCCATGCAAGAGGAGGTCTTTCCACTGTTAATCACTGATTGTGATTATCCCTGATAATGACATAAGGAGATCAGGGAAGCCTTGCAATCTCCTAGGTCTAAGGAAGGAGTCAGGAAACACTGCTAATTATCCAAAATGTGACACTTCCCTTACTACCACTTGTCTCTTCATAGCACCCACGAATAGTCCTTAGTCGTCATTTTCTATATCTTTACATTGCCCTGGAAGGGACAGCTAGGTGGTAAAGAGGATAGAGTACTAGGTTTGGAATCAGGAAGACTTATCTTCCTGAGTCCAAATCTGGCACAGATGCTTACTAGCTGTGTGATCTTGGGCAGGTCACTTAACTGTTTGCCTCAGTTCTTCATCTGTAAAATGAGCTAGAGAAGGAAATGGCAAACCACTCCAGTATCTTCTGCCAAGAATATCCCAAATAGGGTCACAGGAGAGTTGGACACAACTGAATAACAACCACAAACAAACATTGTCCTGGTCCTTAGATCTATTAGTAGCTGCCAAATGATAACTGGATAAAGCAATCAGTTGGCAAAGTTGTCTAAACTACAAAGAGTTCAGTTTCAGGAGTGACAGGAACAGGCATTTGTTAACTTGATTCAACTTGGCAGCTAGGCATTGTAGTGGATAGTGCTGAACCTAGAGTCAGAAAGACCTCAGTTTCAATTCTGCCTTAGATACTTTACCAGGCTATGCATCCCTAGGTAAGCCTTCTCTCAGTCTCATTTTCCTCACCTGTAAAATAGGGGCAAATAATACCACCTGCTTCCCAGGGTGGCTGTGAGGACCAAACAAAATAACATATATAAAGCACTTCTCAAACTAAAAGGTACTGTATGAATGTGAGCTATTGTTCAGTCATGTCTGATTGTTCATGACCCCATTTGGGGTTTTCTTGGCAAAGCCACTGGCATGGTTTGCCATTTCCTTCTCCAGCTCATTTTACAGATGAGGAAACTGAGGCAAAGGGGGTGAAGTGACTTGCCCAGGGTCACACAGCTAGTAAGCCTCTGAGGTTGGATTTGAACTTGGGAAGATGAGTCTTCCTGATTTTAGGCCCACTAATCTAACCATCGTGGACCTAGCTGCACCACCACTACTATTGGTAATTATCAGTCCACAGGAAGGTATCTGAATTTCCTCTTGTAAGATTAAATATGCCCAAAGTGAATGAAGGCAGGATGCTTGCAGAAGGAAAAAATAACAGAAGTATCTCGTGGCTTTGTTGAGCTTAAATGAAAGGGCTAAGTAGCAGTAGCAGCATCCTGAAGTACCTTGAGCCTTTATACCCACTGAGATCTTTATCCATGTCCAGCTCAGGAGTAGATTCAATGATTGCTTGCACCTCTGACTTATCTTCATTTTCATTAGAGCCTGAGAAAAGAGCAGTTTTTGTGTAAGCATTAGCCATGAATACATCATGTTCCTATGCTTGCACATCATGATTAAGCTACAAAGATTTTTAAGAATTCTAAGAATCAGAGTATATTTGCACGTTTTGTCAGAGGTGAGATCGAAACAGAGAAAAGAAACCACAAGTTACAACCTCTCTAGCTTTTCTAAGGTTCAAAATGCTGCATATCTCAAGCAAAAGCTTCCTTCGTCGCAGCTCCTCTTCTCCTCCCTCACCCCACCTCAGTCATTTTTAAGGTTGTTTTAAGGTTATCCATCACCATGACTGCTAGCAACTGGGTTAGATGAATCTGTGTTTACACTAAAACAAGCAATGACCAAAGCAGGCAACAAACCAGTCAACCCCAGATGCCACAGAAACAAAACTAGGAGACACTTACCAATGGACACACTCCTCGTATCTTGAGCCACCTGTACTTCAATATGCTTGCCTGTCTCTAACGTATCCGCAGCCTTCAAATAGTCTTCATTGTCCTCCTTCAAAGGAGTATCAGCAGGAATTGCTGCTACATCTGAAGCAGCTGTTGATGCTGGAGTAGTAGCCTTTGATCCTCCTTGGCTAATATCAGAAAGTTCATCCTAAAAATTGTATAGACATACTTTGTAAGCATATTTGAATAACTCAGTCTTATTTCGAATGGGTATATAAAAATATTAGAAAGTCAAGCTACTCAGAGAATTCTCAAATAAGTTTTTAAAACATCAAATTATGGAATTAAAGAGTCACAGAAAACTGAAAAGACAACATTAAATAATATTCACCAATTTTTAAAAATAATCAAGGAATAAGCAGCATATTACTAATGAATAACTAGACCAAAGGAGTGGGGTAAAAGATACTGGAAAAGAAGATGGGCCAGCTATGTAGTATACTGTTATCATCATCATCATCATTTAGTGTGAGAGTAAAGGGATGATAACCAAATGGACTGCCTAAGTGTCCCACTTGTGCCACATTAATGGCAAGGGATACATGCTCCTAGCACAGGGGGCGATTCCCTCTGTAGATTTTACAGGGTGACATGTTCCAGGCACCTAAAAGATGAAAAGGCATAGTTAGGATGAAATCTGTACTGGGGAGCATAGATGCGAAGTAACAGAAGCAGACATATTCAATCCAATCACGCAGGCACATGTGCGTGTGCGTGTGCGTGCGTGTGTGTGTACTGAAAATACATTCTCATCAGATGCACATAATGGATATCCTCTTAAAAGGAAGTCAATAGTGCAAAAAAAATTAGTTGCGCATCAAATATAATTCATAGGAAACTGGCATGAAAAGTCACCAATTTCAGAATTTCTAAGAGTATTTACCATACTTTCCAGTTCAATAACATTAACGCTTGGCCTAAATGGGCTCAGTAGGTGCATTGTTGTAGAGGCAGAGCTAAACTGCCAAATTCTGGGAAGCAGCGGCAATACAGATAGTTTGGCACATGTTGAAATGGAGTGATTTTAAAGCAAAGGCCAAGGACTGAGCAAAAGTCAAATGAGCAAGACAAAGAATGATAGGATCTAGAGTTGGTGCCAACTACAAACCAACGCCAGCTTGTGGAAAGTATTTACATGTACTACCAGTCTTTACAGTCGCACATGTACACCTATATTACCAAACAACAGGAATACTGTCATCCTTAAATATAAAGTACAAAACAAAAACTTTCCGAGAGAAAAACACTGGTTACATTAACTGCAATTCTGTATGACTACTGATTACTCCATTTCTACTTTTCCTGGAAACTTTAATTCAATGGATATTGAAACAAAACTATCTAAAAAAGTTTCAAAATCTCTCCACGTTTTGTCAAATGTTAAGTTAGATCATAACAACTGGACAGCTAGAAGGAGTCAGAGATCATCTAACCAAAATTGAAAAAATCAAGGCCCAGCAATCAGAAACAGAATCTGAACTAAAAGGCCTGGATTACAGGTGCTGCCTACCCATCAATTGTTTCTTCCATTACGCTGCACCTTTTGCTCCTACTCAAATGTTGTTTGACCATCATAAAGAAAGCCTGGCAAAAGGTGTACAGCAATTGGTCCTTGATTAAAAAAAAAAAATTACAGTTTTTTTTTGGGGGGGGGGGGGGGAGCGGGGGACCAGACCTATGATTTCATTAAGGAAATAGAAAGGTCCCTATGAGAAACTTCTAGTAAAGCAGATCAGCAGCTTCTTGGAAATTTCTAGTCTTAGCTGTCTGAGGCACTGAGACAATGGTCTGTCCAGGTCCCAAGACCAGTATGTGGCAGAGGCAGGTCTGGAGCCCAGGTCTTCAGGACTCAAATTCCCATGGGTTTAATTGTCTCCATGGAGATAATGCCCAGCTCTCTCCATTGTCCTTGTATTGGACATCTCCAATCACCTATTAGAGATTTCAAAATGAATGACCCACAGGCATTTCAAACACATGTCCAAACTGAAAGCATTATCTTTCCTTCAAAACTTACTCATTGTCTGAACTTCCTTATTTCTGCCAAGAGTATCACCACCCTTCCAGTCCCTCAGGGTTACAAAGTATTACCCTCAATTCTTACACACTTCATATATTCAATCAGTTGCTACAATCCTTGTCATTTCTGCCTCCACAACTGCCCTCAAATCTGTTCACTTCTGTATACTCACACAACCAACAGCCTAGTTCATAACTTCATCCCCTCTGACCTTGCCAGCTGCAATAACATTTTAACTGGTACTCCCTGTCTCATGTCTCCTTAACTCCAATCCATCCTGCATACAGCTGATAAAACAATCTTCCTAAAGCCTGATTATATCACTCCAACCTCCCCCCACACCGCCCCTACTCCCTGACATAAACTTCAGTGGTTCTTTATTGTCCCTAGGATCAAATGTAAGCCCCTGTTTGCCCTTAATGACCCGACCTCAACCTAGCTTTCCAGCCTTCTTACACATTGTTCCGTTTCCTGACTCTTTAGTCCAGCCAAAATGGCCTCCTGGCTCTTCCTTCACATGATACAATATCTAACTCTGTGTCTCCACATTAGCTATCTGCTACCCAAGACAGGAATGCACTTCCTCCTCACCAGCGCCTCTTAGAACCCCTTATTTCCTTCAAGAGTCAATCCAAGTGCCACCTTCTATAGGAAGCCTTTCCTCATCCCCTCAGCGGTCAGTGTCTTACTCTTCAAATTTTCTCTCTCTCACATACATACACACACACACACACACACACACACACACACACACACACACACACAGATTCGCCCTACAGAAGCAAGCTCCTTGAGGGCAGGGACCACTTCACTGTTATCCTCATGCTCCAGCATGGTTCCTATCAGTCACCAATCAAGACTTCAGAAGACTGACAATGAAACATGCCTCCGGATTCTGCAGGAAACCACAAGCTTTCCAAGAGCTAGTCTTTTCACTTTTTTGGTCTCAATATTCCCAACCCCTAGCACTGTGTGCACATAGGAGGTGCTTTGCTAAATTCTTGCTGATTGATTCACTCATTGATATTTACTTCTTCTCTAACATACTCCTTAAATCTCTTGATTCCTTCATTCTTACCACACAAAGGGACAGTCACACACTAACTCTCACCATTACCCACAAATGTTCCACAATTCCCTAATTAGAAATTCTGACATTGCCCTATCTGATCATAACCTCCCGTCATTCCATCTCTTCCTATGATTCACCTCCCCGCTCTTAAACTTATACTTCATTCTCATTGAGACCTCTAATCCCTCCATCCCTTACCCCAGATATGACCTTACTTTCTTCCCTTTCCAATCTCTACCCAGTAATTAACCACTTCAACTATACACATCCTCTGCTCTTGAATCTCTGCCCCCTGTCCTATCTTGGCTAATCTCCTGTCAAACCTCAGCCCAAGATTACTTACACCATCTACATTCTCTGTTCCTATAATAAACAGCTGCTGAATGCAGCTGAAGGAAGTCTCACAACCATGCTCGCTAGGGACACTGCAAATTCATTTTATCCAACTTCAACTGGGCCCTCATTCTCTCAATGGAGGAATAAAAGGAAGTTCTTTTATTCTTCCATTTTCTTCTAGGCTTCAGCTGCTTTCTTCCTCCACCCATGCAGCTTTCTTCTCCCACTGGCTGAGTTCCTCCTAGAATCTCCATTCTGAGAAAATACCCAGACTAACCATCCTTAAGTCTCCAGACTTTACCACCATGCCCCTGTATTATATTCTTTCTCCCATTAAACCACTCCCCCAATTTAGCTTCTTTGTATGTATTACATTCCCTCATTAGAATGTAAGCTCTTTGAGAGGCAAAGACAATCTTTATTTTTGCTTGTATTGTATTCCCAGTGTTTAACACAGTGAACATAATAAATGGAGTCAAGAGCACCTGAGTTCAAATCCAGCCCCAGATACTTTATAGTTGTGTGACCCTGGGCAAGTCACTTAATCCCGATTGCCTTTTTTTTTAATTACCAAAAAATTACTTTATTGAGCTAGAAAAAAATAACAAAATTCATTTGGAATTGGAAAAGTCAAGAATATCAAAGGAAAAATAATGGAAAAAATGTAAAAGAAGGAGGTTCAGCAGTACCAGATCTTACTATCTAGTACTGGCTAAGAAATACATCAATGGAACAGGGCAGACATACAATTTATAGCAGTAAATAAATACAGTAACCTTGTATTTGACAAGTATAAGGACTTAAAATTTGGGGATAAGAATTCATTATTTAGGAAAGTTGGATGGCTGAAATTGGGCATAGACCAATATTTTCTACCACTTAGCCGGGTAAGGTCAAAATGGATACATGACCTAGATATAAAGAGAGATATTACAAGAAAATTTGAAGAACATGGAACAGTACTTATCAGATTTAAGGATAGGCAAAAAACTTTTGAGTAAACAAGAGAGAGAGCACAGAGTTTTAAATGACTTTTGAAAAGAGTTCACTTTGAAATATATGAGCAAAAGTGCCTAGCACAAAAATGTCAAATGGATTGTTGAATCAAAAAACATTTACTACTATTAAACACTTTACTGTGCGCAAGGCACATAAATGCTTTCTGAACTTGACTTCCCATCTCACTCCCCACAGAAGATCTCTTCTCCCCTCAAGCCTCTCATATGTCCCCAACTCTCTCAGCTACAGACCTTGCCTCTTGCTTTAACAAGAAAATTACGTCTCCTCCAATTCTCTTCATCTCAAAATCCCTTGACACATCAGGGCCACTTGGTAAGTCAATGGCAGAGCCAGGATTCAAACTCACATGTATCTTCAGTTGTTGGATCATCCAGTGTTCTATAGCATTAACTTGCCTGTCTACTCTGACAACCTGCAAGGAGGATTATGATCAACTAATATAACCACTGGTGTAACCTAACATAGTAAAAGTATGGTATGGTTCTGGTGCCGAAGTAATTCAGACTTTGGAAGCGTCAGACCAACTGAACTAAAAAAACAAAAACATAACCCTGAATAGCAGAACTTGGAAGGGGCAAGTCAAGAATAAGAACTATAAATATCTAGAATTAGTGAATGCATTGCTTTTCCCAACAATCACAGGAATGAAAGAAAATGATCTAGCTTTTCAACAGATTTTTAAGTATTTTTAGTCTGTCACCAGTAAGAGGTTTACTGCCAGGAGGTTAGCCAGCCTCAAAAACCCAAAAAGGCATGAATAACTGCATTCTGTATCAATAAATCACATTCAGTAAAATTATAGAATGTGTTAAAATTGTGTTTTCCTCTGGTTCCCCCAACCCACACTCTGTCCCCTAAGCTGCCCTCTCCCCCAATTAGTATAATTAGTTTATAAGTAGCTAAGATAAGGTAACAACAGTAGTAAGTAAGATTGCAAAGAGGAACATAGAAGTTACTTACAAACCCTCTCATATATCAGGGCAGCACAGGAGCCACTGGCAACTGCCTCATAAATTAAGTGATGCCACATCCTAGGACTTATGTGCTAAATTAGGGGGAGCCAGCTAGGCCCTAATGTAAGTAGTTCTGCCAACTGCCTTTGGTCTGTTCGCTTCAGAGAAGCTCCAGTCTTGTTCAGTAAAACCAGCAACACATTATGCAAATGAACTAATCCTAAGGTGGTGTTGGTAACTTTGAAATGATGCTGATATGTTAACGAATTTAGCCAGAAGTAGCATGAGTCCATCCCCCAACATCAAAACCTTATAAAAATGGGGCCTCAAGCTCCTTCTGTACTCCACTCCCTGCACTCTTCTGCCTGCTAAGGGCCAAAGCTGCGCAAATGATCCCCATGTACAAAAGTGGCTCTCTGTGCTCCTCCCCTTCACCATTGTCTTCCCCAGGCTGCCTGCCTCCCTCAATCACTCCATTCCCCTTCTACCTCTCCATACTCTCTTTGCCTTATTAAAGTGTGACTGACGTCTCACACAATATAGCAAGATAAATGTCAAAATGGATGTATAGTTTAAAGATAAAAGGTTTTATCATAAGCAAATTAGGGGAGCATGGAAAATAATTATCTGTCAAATCTACGGATAAGGAAAGACTTTATGATGAAACAAGAAGCAGAGAGGATCACAAGAAGTAAAATGGATTAATTTTGATTACATTAAATTAAAAAGATTTTGCACAAAACCAAAGCAACAAAAATGAGAAGAAAAGTAAGAAACTGGAAAAAAAATGCTTATAGCAAGTTTCTCTAATAAAGGCCTCGTTTCTCAAATATATAGGGAACTGAGGAGAATTTACAAAAAATAAAAGCCATTCCCCAACTGATAAATGATCATGAACAGATAGTTTTCAGAAGAAGAAATCAAAGCTGTTAATAGTTATGCAAAAAAAAAATCCTCTAAATCACTACTGATTGGGGAAATGCAACTTAAAACAGCTCTGAGGTACCACTTCCTGCCTAACAGACTGGCTAACATGACATAAAAAGAAAATGACAAATGTTAGAGTGGGTATGGAAAAAACAGATATACTAATGCACTACTGATGGAGTTGCGGACCGGTCCAACCACTTGGAGAATAATTTGGAACTATGCTCAAAAGGCTATAAAACCATATAAAACCTTCAACCCAGCAATACCACTACCAAGTCTGTATCCCAAAGAGATCGGGGAAAAAAGGAAGGACTTATATGTACAAATATTTATAGCACCTCTTTTTGTGGTGGCAAAGAACTGAAAACTGAGGGGATGCCCATGAGTTGGAGAATTGCTGAACAAGTTGTGATACATGATTGTGATGGAATACTATTGTACTATAAGAAATGACAAGGGAAGTAAGTTCAGAAAAATCTAGCAAGACATATATGAATTGACGTAAAGTGAAATGTGCAAAGCCAGAAGAATATTCACCCAATTTTTTGGTAACATATATTTTGCCTTGAAGAAAAGGTTAGAAAGTACCTTTACAGGCATTTGCTACCTCATACCATACACCAAGATAAGCTCCAAATGGGGCAATTTTGAAGTATGCTCCAAAGTCTATTAAACAGTACAAACCCTTTGCCCAAGTATTCAGTCTATGCCCCAAAGCGATCAAAGAAAGAAGAAAAGATTCCATATGAACAAAAAATATTCATAGCAGTTCTTTTTGTGGTAGCAAAGAATTGGAAGCTGAGAGGATGTCAATCAACGGGATGGCTGAACAAATTATGGTATATGTATATGATAGAGTACTATTGTGTTGTTAAAAATGATGAAGGCATAGTTTCAGAAAAACCTGGGAAGACTTGTATGAACTGATGTGAAGCAAAGTCAGCAGAACCAGCAGAACAATTTATATAGTAACAACAACACTGCAAAGATAATCAACTCTGAAAGACTTAAGTAATGCTAAGAACACAATGACACACTATAATTCCTAAAGACTCATGATGAAACATGCTATAGACCACCAGAAAGAAAATTGATGGATTCAGAGTAAAAATTGATGTACATTTTCTTCTACTTACTGCTTTTTTTTCTTGGAATATGGCTAATCTGGAAATGTTTTGCACATTTAAACATGTTTGTAAGAGGTTTTATTTTTCTTGTCTTCCCAATAAGTATGGAAGACAGGAAGAAGAGAATGTGGAACTGAAAATAAAGCTGAATTAAAAAAAAAAAGAAAATGTAAAATGTGTGCACTAACCACCCTATGTTCACAGGCTTTTCCAGTCCCTCAAAAAAAAAAAAAAACTTTTGTAAACCAATGAAACGTGATATCTTTTTATAGAAACCAAGGTGCCTTTTCTTCAAGTCAAGTCAATTTGCATATTCACTGAATTTATACTCCGTCATCTTCCCAATTCTATGCTATCATCCCATCAAAAAGCAAGGTGATTCTTCTTCCCTAGCATTTGATAAGCATTTATTTTAAAAATTAGAACATCATCAGGATCTGCAGAAGTTGACAACTCTTCTCTGGTTACAGGGCATATTGAAGTATTATAATGCAATTCTCAAATCCAAGTTAATATAGCATCAATTTTCAAGCTGTTATTTTGTTTATATTTAGAAATGTATAACTCAAAATAATCCAGCATACATGCCTCTGGATACTGTTTATTACTCAGTAAAATCAATGTGCTCGACTGGGAAGGGAGAAGGGAAAAGAACACCCTCCACTTCAACTTCAATAAAGAGCCATTTTCTATACCTGCTAGGAAAGAGCAAATTCCAACTCCTCCCACTCTTAGAGTAAACATTTGGGGGAGGTCGGATAATAAAGGGAATGAAGAAAAAGTGTGCTTCATCCTCTTCTTCTTAAGTTCTAGAACTTAGAGATCACATAGGAGTTGTTCCCCAGATCATTAGTGGTAAACACCCCTGAGCCAGGAGTCTGCACAAATAGTCAAAGAATGAATAATGCCAATGACGATGATAATAACAACGTAATGGCTGATACTGACAGGGCTCTTGCAAAGCACTGTATAGTTAGCAAAAGGTTGGCAACGCGTTTTACGTTCGTTGTTTCATTGGATCCTAGCAACCCTCTGAGACAATCACTGCGGATGTTATTAAACAAATGAAAAACCTGAACTGAGAGAGACTGGGACCTGCTGATGGCCACATAGCCAATAAATGTTAGAAGCAGGATTCCCATCTAGATCTTTCAACTCCACAAGCCAAATCAATCTTATCACTATACTCTAATAGTTACTGCCACATAGGAAAATAATTTGAAAGATTCCAACCATAGTTTACCAATTGATCCCATGATGAACAAATAGTCCATTCCAGATAAAATTGGGGGCACTAATAATAATCACATATTTATATAGCACTTCAGAGTTTACAAAAAACTTTACAAATTATCTCATTTGAGCCCAATAGTCCGGTGATGTGGTAGTCAGTTACATACAACACTCATGCAAATTATTTGAGACAAAGTAAACAATTTAAATTTATTAACTGGCATAACAAACCTGACAAATGTTTAGGTGTTTTAAGAGACTTTTAATAGGCATGTCTTCCTTTTGCTGCAATCATTCATCTTACACAATTTAGCACTGAGTTCACAAGTTTTTACACATAGGCTGTATCAAAGCCACTGCTCAAAGAAGTCCAGGGCTCCCTAAGATGAACTCTGATAAATACATTGTTGTACTGAGAAGAATCTCTCCAGCATCACAGAAATTACCACAGAGAAAGAATATCGTAACACAACTATGTGCTGTGTCATATTACATGAAAGTTAAATTTATTTTAAGAGATCACAATAAACATGTTTCAGTAGCCTGGGGAACTCACCTGATTAAAACCTTTTTTGAAAAATCTGGCTATTGGAAAAATGGAATGTTTATTAAAGGTATGCCTGATATTCAATGTGAGAAGCTTGCTTTCATGATTAAGGTGTAAGAAGACGGGAAAGGTAGGAGAGGGTTAGCTTATGAAAGGCTTTGAATGCCAAATACAACATTTTGTATTTGTTCCTGGTGGCAGCTGGTGGCTCAGTTGATAGAGTACTGGGCCCGGAATCAGGAAGACCTGAGTTTAAATACAGCCTCAGACACTTCCTAATTGTGTGGCTCTGGTCAAGTCACTTAACCTTTGATTGCCTGACAAAAGAATCCACTGGATCCACTGGAGAAGGAAATGGCAAACAAACCACTCCAGTATCTTTGCCAAGAAAACCTCACGGATAGTTGGTCCACAGGGTCACAAAAAGTCAGACATGACTGATCAATAACAAATATTTGTTCCTGGAGGCAACAGGAAGCCACTGGAGTTGAGTAGGAAAGTGACACGACTGGCACTGAACTTTAGGAAAATCACTTTATTTGGATGGATGGATTGGAGTAGGGAGAAACTTGAAGCAGGCAGACCAACCAGCAGGCTACTGTAGTAATCAGGGCATGAGGCAACGAGGGGCTGCACTAGAGTGGAGGCAGTGTCAGAGGAGAGAAGGGGGCATATTCCAAAAATGTTGCAAAGGTGAAATTAACAAGCCTTGACAACACCTGGAGGCGAAGAAGGGGTGTGGAGTGATGACTCCTAAGATTTGAGCCAGAGGGACTGGGAGAGTAGTATTGCCCTCTACAATGACAGAGAAGGTAGGAGGGAAGAGAGTTTAGAGCAAAAGACAATGAGTTTTGTTTTGGATGTGTTGAGTTTAAGATGTAAGATGGCATTGAAGAGGAGGTCCAAAGAGAGAGGGTGGGGCAGGAAAGGTAGATTTGAGAATCATCAGCACAGTAATTAAAGACATGAGAGCTAATGAAATCACTAAATGAAGTAGTATAGAAGAGAAGAGGGCCCAGAATAGAATCCTGAGGGAAACCTACAGTTAGAGGGCAGGACCCTGACCAGTTAGGTAGGAAAAAACAAAAGGAGAAAATGGGTGTCCTGAAAATCTAGAGAAAAGAGAGTCAAAGGCTGCAGAGAGGTCAGGGAGAATGAGGACTGAGAAGGGGCCTCTGGATTTGGCAGCTGAGATCATTAGTAATTTTGGAGACGGCAGTTTCTGTGGAATAAGGCTGGAAAACAATTTGTAAGGGGGGTTAAGGAGAATGAAAGGAAAAAAGTGGAGGCATCTAGACCTCTGGGGAGTTTAGCTACAAAGGGCATCAATAATTAGCAGGGATGAAAGGATCAAGTGAGGATTTTTTCAGGACTGAGGAGACATGGGTAGGCAGTAGGGAATGAGCCAGGAGAGAAGAAAAGACTGGAAACCAGTGAAAGAGTGTGGAGGACAAGGGGGCAAGCAATTGGAAGAGACAAGACAGAATGAGATCACTTAAACAAGTAGAGGGTAGCCCTGGTAAGTATTAAGGCCACTTCATCATGTGAGATGGGGTAAAGGAGGAGATAGTGGCAGAAGGCACCTGAGTAACAGGAGATAAGGAAGTAGGGATAAGATAGCTAAGGGCCTCAATTTTTTCTGTGAAATATAAGGCAAGATTCTCAGATGTGAGTGTGAGTGGAAGGAGTCTGAAGAGGAACAAGGTTTGGAAGAGCTGTGTGGAGAGTGGGGCAGTAAGTTGATAGGGGAGGTATAGCAGCATTGCCTAGCAGCAATTGAGGGCCCAGCTGAAGTTGTATAACATAAATATGCGGTGCACACAGTGAGAACAGTTTTGTGATTTCCTCCACCTTCATACAACGACGTGTGTAGAAGCAAAGGCAACAAATGGTAGGAGTGATAGGCTGAAGATTGACTGGTCATAATTGTTAGTTTCCTGAGGATTAATTAAGCTATTTTACAGCAATAGTTTGTCAGTTCTTGTAGTTGTCATTTTTTTTATCATCCTCTACTTGTGCTTCAGTGTGAAGGATCTGTTTCCTATATATACACAGACACACATGCACACATGACCACTGCTGTCACAAAATGATATTACTTTCCTCAAGTAATTTGCATACCACCATAGCTCCCTTTTACATGAGGAAATAAGAGGCAGAAAAGACATAGGAAATATTTCATATCACTTTCATTGGTAATGTCCAAAATTTTTCCAATGGCAAAAAAAGAAAAACCATTCCATTTCACTTCAATATTTATTATTATGGTATGTTTTATGAATTATTTTTTTCAATATTCGAATGGCATTTTCACTTATTGTAAATGATGCCACAAAATTCTCAAAGTTAAAATAACTTCGAGAAATTTAATTTTTTGAAAATGAGCTTCATTTGGAGATGTGAGGGTTTTTTAAGGGGGGTGGTAAGGCAGAGGTGGGTAATAATATAAAAAATAACAATTAGAGGTATTATATAATGTGTCCCCAAATTTACAAACTGCTAATTGAGTACTTTATATTTAATCATGCTGATGACAATCTATTTAACAATAGTAATCAATCACTGGAGAGCAGTACGAAAAGTCCAACTATTATATACAGATTCAAATGAGAAAATCCAGCCTAATAGAAATCATTTCTAAACTTATCCAAATAAAATGGAGGGAAAAAAAGCTCTCAAGGTGAATGTGAGCTCTGTTCAGACATTATCTTTTCTGTATGCTAAGCACATCCACACAAGAATGCAGAATGCATTGCCCATTAACTTGACACACAAAACCTAACAAATCAGAGTCTCCTATCAGCAGTTCTGCTGAAGCAATTCAAGGTCAGCAGTTTTTTAATTTCATAGAAGGTGCAGATATCATTTTTGTATATGTTAAACTTGTTCCCTTTTGCCAGTTAAATATGACTTCTAGACAAACAGTTTGAAAACATTTCATATAGTTCACTGAATGATAACAATAAATGAAAGTAATGGTAAAAAAAAAAAAAAGGTCTTAGCAATAACACCTCTCCTTATTTTAGCCCTTTCTCCTACTTGGATAATAACTAAGAAATGATACTAATATCCAAGGCATCAGCATCAAAGCTTAGTGATACTGCTAAAACACTAATATTAGGCAACCCAAATGAATAATGGGATTGTACTTTACTATTTTCTAGACCTTAAGATTTTACAATGCATATAATAATCACATAAAGGAAAAGTTCACATGAAAAGGGCGCTGATCTCCATCTTGGAAGAAAAGTTAATACAAAATGGTGCATAAGTAATAGAATCATAGAAATTATAATAAGTGCTATACCTAGATTTTCAAAACTTCTTTTATCTCATTATAATTTCTTCTAAGAATCTCCATTTAGGCAATCTTAGGCAGTATTTTCATAGGCCAGTAGAATGACCTAAAGGTTCTATAATGGAAATATACCAAATAAATCCTATAAAACATAGAATGAAGATTCTAGTAGGTCAATATTTACTGAGATAATTAAAAATTATGCTTAATTTCTGCCAAAATGCTTTCCAATTATCCCAGAAATTTCTCAAATTTTAAGTTCTTACCCCCAAACCTTAGATCTTTGGGCTCATCAAACACCAAATTACTACGGTCATTTACTACTACTCTGTATTGTGAACCTACTCTATTCCACTGATCCACAACTTTATTTCTTAGTCAACACCAGATTATTTTGATCATTACTGCTTTGTAATATAGTTTGAAATCTGGAATGGCTAGGCCACCACTTCTGTTGATATTCCTGACCTTCTGTTTTTCCACATGAATTTTATTATTTTTTCTAGCTCTATAAAATAATTATTTGATAGTATGATTGGTATGGAACAGACTAAATAAAGGAAGAATTGTCCCCATGAGCAATTTCTCCAATTGTTTATATTTGTCTTTATTTGTGTGAAGTGTTTTGTATTTGGATTCATATAATCTTTGCGTTTGTCTTGGCAAGTAGACTCCCAAGTATTTTATATTGTGTGTAATTATTTTAAATGGAATTTCTCTATCACTTGCTGCTGGGTTTTGTTAGCAGTATATAAGGTTTGTTTTATATCTTACAACTTTGCTGAAGTTGTTAACTGTTTCAACTAGTTTTTTAGTTCTTTAAAGTTTTCCAAGTATACCATCATATCATCTGTAAATATTAATAGTTATCTCCTCATTGCCTATTTTTATTCTTTCAATTTCTTTTTCTTGTCTTCTTGCTATAGCTAGCAATTCTAGTATAATTTGAATAATAGTGGTGAAAATGGACATCCTTGGAGGAGGGGCCAAGATGGCAGCTAGAAATTAAGCTATCCCCCAGGTTCTTCCAAACACCTGTAAAAAATAGCTCTGAACAAATTCTAGAGCTGCAGAACCTATGAAATAACAGAGGGAAGCAGGGCTCCAGCCCAGGACAGCCTGGATGGTTGCAGGGAAGGGTCCATCCCACAGAGCTGGGAACAGAACACAGCCCACCATAGGCCGTACCAGGACCAACCAGACCAGGAGCTGGGCGGAACAGGCCGTAGGGCCCAGAATCACTGAGCTGTGGCAGTTACCAGACTTCTCAACCCACAAATGCCAAAGACAACAAAGAAGGTTAGTGGGAAAAATTGCTAGAACTAGTCCGCCCCAGCCCCAGGGGCATGGAAGTTGTGCAGCTCTGAGGCTGCTTCCAGAGCTACAGTTGTGGTTGCTTCCAGCCCCAGGCCCACCTGGTGGGAGGAATTAAGTGGCAGAACAGAGCTGGAGTGCAGAGCCTGCTTGGATCTGAATCGTGGTCCAGGTTGGCAGTTCTTTGGGGAGGAGGACCACTGATGTGGCAGAGCCTGCTGTGTAGAAATAGCTCTGAAAACAACAGCACAAGGCCCCTAAAGCTTGGGACAAAGTACTCTCTACTCTACAAGCAATCATACCCTGACAAAAAGCTCAACGGTCAAGTAGTTGGCTGGCAACATGAACAGGCAGTGAAAACGCACCCAGATTCAGACTCAGACTCTGGAATCTTTTGTTGGTGACAAAGAAGAGCAAAACATACAACCAGAAGAAGTCAACAAAGTAAAAAATCCTACATCAAAAGCCTCCAAGAAAAATATGAATTGGTCTCAGGTCATGGAAGAGCTCAAAAAGGATTTAGAAAAGTAAGAGAAGCAAAGGAAAAATTGGGAAGAGAAATTAAAGTGATGCAACAAAATCATGAAAAATAAGTCAATGACTCGCGAAAGGGGACACAAAAAAATACTGAAGAAAATAACACCTTAAAAAATAGACTAACTCAAATGGCAAAAGAGCTCCAAAAAGCCAAAGAAGAGAAGAATGCCTTGAAAGGCAGAATTAGCCAAATGGAAAAGGATATCCAAAACACCACTGAAGAAAATACCACCTTAAAAATTAGATTGGAGCAAGTGGAAGCTAGTGATTTTATAAGAAATCAAGATATTATAAAACAGAACCAAAGGAATGAAAAAATGGAAGACACTGTCAAATATCTCACTGGAAAAACCAATGACCTGGAAAATAGATCCAGGAGATATCATTTAAAAATTATTGGACTATCTGAAAGCCATGATTAAAAAAAGAGCCTAGATATCATCTTTCAAGAAATTATCAAGGAGAACTGCCCTGATATTCTAGAGCCAGAGGGTAAAATAGAAATTGAAAGAATCCACTGATCGCCTCCTGAAAAATATCCCAAAAAGAAAACTCCTAGGAATAATGTTGCCAAATTCCAGAGCTCCCAGATCAAGGAGAAAATACTGCAAGCAGCCAGAAAGAAACAATTTGAGTACTGTGGAAACAAAACACAATCAGAATAACACAAGACCTAGCAGCTTCTACATTACAGGATCGAAGGGCTTGGAATATGATATTCTGGAGGTCAACGGAGCTAGGATTAAAACCAAGAATCATCTACCCAGCAAAACTGAGTATCATGCTCCAAGGCAAAATATGAACTTTCAATAAAATAGAGGGCTTTCAAGCTTTCTCAGTGAAAAGATCAGAGCTGAATAGAAAATTTGACTTTCAAACACAAGAATTAAGAAAAGCATGAAAAGGTAAACAAGAAAGAGAAATCACAAGGGAAATACTAGAGTTGAACTGTTTTGTTTACATTCCTACATGGAAAGATGATGTGTGTAATTCATGAGGCCTCAGTATTAGGGTAGCTGAAGGGAATATACATATACATATACATAGTGTGTGTGTGTGTGTGTGTGTGTGTGTGTGTAGACAGAGGGCACAGGGTGAGTTGAATATGAAGGAATGATATCTAAAAAAATAAAATCAAATTAAGGGATGAGAGAGGAATATACTGAGAGAGGGAGAAAGAGAGAGACAGAATGGGGTAAATTATCTCGCATAAAAGTGGCAAGAAAAAGCAGTTCTGTTGGAAGGGAAGAGGGGGCAGGTGAGGGGGAATGAGTGAATCTTGCTCTCATCAGATTTGATCTGAGGAGGGAATAACATACACACTTGATTATCTTACCCCACAGTTAAGAAGGAGGAAGGGGATAAAAAAGGGGGGATGATAGAAGGGAGGGCTGATGGGGGAGGAGGTAATCAAAAGCAAACACTTTTGAAAAGGGACAGGGCCAAGGGAGAAAAATGAATAAAGTGGGACAGGATAGGAGGGAGCAAAATACAGTTAGTCTTCCACAACATGAGTACTGTGGAAGGGTTTTGCACAATGATACATATGTGGCCTATTTTGAATTGCTTGCCTTCTTAGGGAGGGTGGATGGGAAGGGAAGAGGGGAGAGAATTTGGAACTAAAAGTTTTAAAAGCAGATGTTCAAAAAAAAAAGTTGTTTTTGCATGCAACTGGGAAATAAGATATACAGCAAATGGGGCATAGAAATCTATCTTGCCCCACAAGAAAGTAAGGGAAAAAGGATTGGGGGAGTGGGGTGACAGAAGGGAGGGCTGACTGGGGAATGGGGCAATCAGAATATATGCCATCTTGGAGTGGGGGGGGGAGGGTAGAAATAGGGAGAAAATCTGTAATTCAAAATCTTGTGGAAATCAATGCTGAAAACTAAAAATGTTAAATAAATAATAAAATAAGAAAAAAAAATAAAACATTGTCCTAAATGTTGGAAATAAAAAAAAACTTTCTAATTTAATGGAATCAAAATTATGCATTTTGCATTTCATAATCTTGTCTATCTCTTCCTTGGTCATAAATTCTTCTCTTCTCCATAGATATGACAAATAAAAAAAAAGACTCCAATGATTACTGTGCTTTCTAATATTTTTAAGAGGAATTGGTACTGTATTTTGTCAAAGGCTTTTTCTGCATTTATTGAGATAATCATATGATTTCTGTTGATTTTATTATTAATATTGCCCATTTTACTAAGAGTTTTCCTAATATTAAAGTAGCCGTGCATTCCTGGTATAAATCCCACCTAGTCATTGGTCACAGTGTATGAGCTTTGTGATATACTGCTATAATCTCCTTGCTAGTGTTATTTAAAATTTTTGCATCAATATTCATTAAGGAAATTGGTTTATAATTTTCTTTCTGTTTTTGCTCTCCCTGGTTTAGGTATCAAAACCATATTTGTGTCATAAAAGGAATTTAGAAGGACTTTTCTTTTTACCTATTTGTTCAAATAATTTATATAGTACGGGATTAACTATTCCTTAAATGTATGGTTAGAATTCACTTGTAAATCCATCAGGTCTCAGGGATTTTTTCCTAGGGAACTCAATGATGGCATACTACTGTGCTGTAAGAATAACCAGCAGGTTGGTTTCAGAAAAACCTGGGAAGACTTATATGAACTCATGTAAAATGATATAAGCAGAACCAGGAGAATACTGTACACAGTAACAGCAATATTGTGAGGATGATCAACTGTGAAAGACCTAACTACCTGATTAGGACAATAATCAAAGACAATTCCAAAGGACCCATGATGAAAGATGCTATCCACCACTAGAGAAAAGAACTGATAAACTGTGAATGCAGAGTGAAGTACACCTCTTTTTTTAACTTTCTTTGTTTTTATCGTTTTATTTTGTTTTCTTTCACAATATGGCTAATATGAAAATACATTTTGCATGACTTTACATGTATAATCAGTATCAAAGTGCCTGCCTTCTCAAAGAGGTGGGAATATAACCTATATCAAATTATTTGCCTTCTCTATGAAGGGGGCCTATATCAAATTGTTTGCTTTCTCTATTTGGGGCATGGGATACGAATTTGAAACTCAAAATTTTTAAAAATGAATGTTAAAAATTTTTAACATGTAATTGGGAAATACTTAACAAATAGAAGTATTTTTTTTAAAAAGGAAGAATATTACAAATTATTGGACAGGGGAAAGTATTCAAAAGGGAGTAAAAACAAAGTCCTGAAGGTACTAAACGATGTACTGAAAAGCACCCACTGAACAGATGGGGAAAAAATTACAGTGAGAAACTGGAGGACAGCTTTAGATCAAATATTAAAGAATGCTGTTTGTTCCAAATTAACAGGCAATCCACGTCAAAGATAAAAGGTACTCAATAGACAGAGTTTTACAAGAGCACTAGCTTAAAGGAAATAAGATAGAAAACACTGCAAGTACTTCACTTATTTTTACCTTTTTACCTAATAGATGTTCAAGGTTACTTTTTGCTTTTTTCTTCCATTTCTTTTAAAGATAATTTTAATATGCTAAGGATGGGAGGATGCTGTAGGAGGAGGAGTTTTAATCTGTTCTTTTCTCTGGCACAATGAGGCACTTGTGAGATTAGCTTTACTTTCTGCAGATAATAGTAATTGTTACACTGAGGATACTTTGAGAGTCCTGACTCCCACAGCAAGGTTTAAGATACTCCAAGAAATAGGGAGGGTAATCTTCCTACACTCCTGGGGATGGTCTCTCCCTTTAAAACTGGTAAGACCCGCACCATAATGTATTTGATACATGAGGGAAAGAGCAGTACAACTCTGAGGTTATGCAACTGAGTTATGCAGAGTATGGTGGTACAATAAAGAGAAAGAGAAAGAGAAATTTGGAGGAGGGGTAATGTCAGTGAGGAAAATAATGAATTCCATTTTGTTTTAGACTCTTAGGTTTGGGGTGCGTAGGCCACACCCATGAACAGAAACAAGAGATGCACATCTCATATGAGGACTACCAAGTAGGTCACAGTATGGTTAAACTGTAGAATGTGACAGGAAGCACCATGTAAGAAATCTAAAAAAGTGGGAAGGGGCCAGATTATTAAATGCTTTAAATGCCAACAAAGAATTTTGTATTTGATCCTAGAGGTAATAGGGAACCACTGGAGTTTACTGAATAGAATTATGATGTGGTCAGAGGTTATTTTAGAGAAATCATTTTGGCAGCTGTATGAAAGGAGAGAGCGGAGTGAGAGTCTAAGAAGGAACAATTTTAGATGGCTATTTTTAACCACCCAGGCAAAGGATGATAAGAGTCTGAACTAAGGTGCTGGTTGTTTGATTACAGAGGAGGTATATGAGAGATGCTACATGGTAGAAACAGCAAGATTTGGCAAATGACTGGCTATATGAAATGGGTAAGAGTGAAGAGTGGAACTGAGGGTATCAAGGTTGCAAGACTGAATGACTGGGGAAAACAGTGGTACCCTCCTCAGTAATAAGGAAGTTTGGGAGAAGAGGAGGTTTTGAGAAAACGTTCAATTCTATTTTGGAAATTTTCAGCTGATATGCTTACGGAGCATGCATTTCAAAATACCCAATAGATAGATAGGAATAGAGGAAAAGAGTTCAGGAAAGTGAACTGAAGCCAGGGGGCCTTATGAGATCATCGAGAGCAACGTAGAGGAAAAAACAGAAGGGAGCTCAGGACAGAAGCTTCAGGAATACCCACAGTGAGTGGCTGGGTCATAGAGGAAGATACAGCAAACAAGAATGAGGAATATTCAGAAAGGAAGGATCGGAGGAGGGGAGGGCAGTATCATGAACACTCCAAGAGGAAACAGGACACAGAGAAATAACCAAGCCTTGACAAGAAGGGCCACCTCTTCATCTTCTTAGTTTGTGTAAAGGTATAAAATGGTATAAAATATGTTCAGTCTTCTCAGAGTGAGATTATGCATTTTTGCCAATTGCTAATTACTTGAAGATATGGCAATATGTATTCTTTACAACTTCATCTGAATATAACTACTGCTGAATTGCAAATTTCTATTAGAAAGTCAGAGAAATAAAGAACTTCCTATTAACTGACAATTCACCTGTGTTGCCAAAATCTTTTTGTATCAGTTTTAGCTCTCAGTTCCCTTGGTTACTGTTGGTCTAATTTGTTTTACTCTTTCAGAATATTTTAGATCTCAACCACTTCACAGAAAAACTAGGCTAACAAAACTACATTGAAAAATACCTGTCTGAGACTTCCTTGCTTAAGGCAGAACATATACATATAAAATAGGTTGCCACTTCACAACACACAGTTAATTCAAAGAGTCCTTGTATAGAATATTAGAGCTGAAATGAACCTTGGAGGGATCTAAACCAACCCCTCATTTTACACCTAAAGAAACTGATTCCCAGAGGGATCAAGTGACCGGTTACCCCAAAGGCCGAACAGCTCAATAATGGTTATTTTAAATATCCAAGAAGTAGGGCCTCCAAAAGAGATGTTTGTCTCAATGGAGAAGCAGAATCACTGTTCAGAAGTCCAAAAAAAAAAAAAAAGAGTCTGCTTCTTAAAAAAGCAAAATAATACAAATCTGCCAGTCTGAGAAACATTTGATGCAGCCAGGAATCACAGACATACCCTCCCCTTTTCCTGCTTTGCTCATTCTACAACATGAGAGGACTTTTCATAGCCTTTACCTGGGCAGTGCAGTTATCACCCTATACTGGGGCAGCTGAAGCCAGCAAACAGACTTGTGGGCAGTCAGGGTATGTCTTGGCAATTCTTTAATGAGAGACAGTCTGATGATCTCTTTTTTAAAAGTCTGCTATTGACCTGCTTTTATCTTTTCCAGTGAAATGCTATATGCTGTGACTACGTCAATAAAGTATGAAGTGCCAGACAAATCTCTTATAACACATACTTATTTTGAATATTGTGTCACAAAATAATTACTCTACAGAAGATATGTTTGTTGTATTTTTAAAAAAAAAATCTCTTTATTCATTTTGTACGGTGGGGTACAGCTCAAAGGTGGGAGAGTCGCACAGGACTTCTGTTCCTGTCTTTTGGAAAGGATTATGGGACAGAGAAAGAAAAAGACATGGTCAATATATCCAAACTTATTTCAGCAAAACCCTCAAACAAAACCACAATGGATCAAGAGCAGGCCATAGTAGGGCAGGATAAGAAGAAGTGACTCAACAGTGTTCCCTGTTTCCTGGGGTTCTTCCTTTGACCTAATAATAAACAGCTGCACATCTAGCTCTGAACAAGCTTAGGAGATACAGGGAGGTGGAAAACGGGGAAAGACTATCAGCCTTTACTTTCAAAAACCATTTCTGGGAGAATCATACCACAACATCATCGTCAAGAAAAAATATTTATCGAGCACATAGTAGTATCTGAGCTTAGCCAATGATTCTGAAAGTTTCTCCAAGAGAATCTGGGAAGAAAAAGACATTAATTCCTTGACTTTTTCATTAAAAAAAAAAACACCCGAAAATCCAAATCATCCTCCAAAGGCTCTCCTGAATTCTAAGAAGGTAAGCAAAATTATTACTAATACATGTTAATGTTTATTAATGTTTATTAATGTTTTAAGTAAAATAACATGGTCAAATTGTATTTTGTATATTTTATAGTTTATATTACATTGGAACCTTAGCATAATCGATATGCAAACTACATGTATGATCATTTTTTTTTCATTTTTTTGTTTTTAGGCAGGGCAATAGGAGTTAAGTGATGTATGAACATTTTAAGGAACTTGAAGGACAATAACAGACGCAACATGGTATAATGCAAAGGTCTGTGGGCCAAATCCTGTACAGTCCAAGAACTAAGAATGGTTTTTATGTTTTTAATAAACTTAAAACTGTAAAATTTTATGCATTTTTAAATGTAAAAACCATTTTTAGTTCCCAACCTAACAGAAAAAAGCAGGAAGACTGAGATTTGGTCTTCTGGCTAGATTTGGTATAGTAGAAAGAGTATTGTAGTGCAATAAAATAATATATATTCATTGTAAATGGTAAGTATGTGACATCTATGCTGAAATGTGTCCTTAAAATAACATTATTAAGCAGATAACAGCATGTATACACTAATTTCAACTATATATACTCATATGAATATAGCTGGGCTATACTGGAGTTTAAAAGGTGTGGGTTCAAGCCCTGCTTCACCTATAGTTATGTGACCCGGAGCAACTCTCTTAACACACAGGCACTACAGGGAAATCTCTAAGTCTATAAATGGCAGAGCAGAGGCACATATGCATTGTCTGAGTGAATTTCCTCCCCAGGACTGCCTGATGCCAGAGGTTCTTATCCTTTTTTGTGTCCTAGACCCTTTTGGCAGTCTAGCATAGCCTATGAACCTCTTCTCAGAATAATGTTTTAAACACACAAAATAAATTTATGGGATTATAAAGGAAACCAATTCTATTGAAATGCAGTTATCGAAATATTTTTTACAAAAACTTATAACGCTTCGCAGATGCCAGATTAAGAAGCTCTGTCATATATGGATCAGGATATTGAAGCAAACCCATTCCTACACAGGACATCACTAAGCAGACTATGTATAATACAAATATATATATATGTCCATATTAAATGTGCATGTATATATGCATGGACATTAACAATAAACAGAGGCATATCTTAAGTTATAGGGCATTTAATGTTAAGTGTATTTTTCGTGAGGTTGCTTCAGTTCATGATAATTTGTTTAAAACTATGATCCAGTGCTTATACGAACCTGAGTAAGAATTAATCAACCAATGAGCATTTATTAAATTCTTATAATATACAAATAAAGGGGTGGAGGTAGATGCTGGGCAGGGAGTTAAGCAAAACAAATCTTACCTTAAGGCTGGTATGAGAACGAGGTTGGCTTAATTCTTGGAATTTCCAATGTTCTGATCCTGGTGTATCAACTCCTTTCTGAGCATCAGGGGTAAGCAGTCCATCTCCTGCAGGCAGTGGGAAGATTCCTAATGATATAGGGCGTTGTTCTTTTCTGTTTTGGGGGAAAAGTTAGAGCTTTTAATACAATTAACTAAAAAGTAATTAAATTGGTTTTGTGAGGAGCAAGTGGTCTCTGCTCATTATTTTATAATTAGACCTAATGACCTTCCATTTCTATGTGGAACTATTAAATATACCTGTGGACACACGAATCTCTAAGAAGACTAAAGAATAAATCCAAGTTTCCCGCCATGTAAATGAGTCCCAGGAAAGATGATTGGGGGCAGTGATAGGTCTCAAATATCCTTTTATCAACTGCTTTTGGTTTTATTGAAGAAACTGTTCTATAGTATGGTCTTTTTATAATGAGGATAGATAAGTTTACTCATCTCTCACTGGTTCTTTCTGAAGTTTAGCTTCAGGAGATAAATCCTAATCCTAACTTCTCACCTTGATACTCCATGCTGTTAAACCACCCCTTTGCCACCTGGAAAACTTCAAATGTGTAATGTTACTATGGTCCACTCTTCTTGGACACTGACTCTACGCGCCAGATTATTTTCTCTTCCCCTCTATCAAAAGGCCTAATTCCGTGTTTCGTTGCCTCCACCAAGTTTAGCAAACAATTTCTCCTCATCATATTGGTAGGTGGCAATGGTCTAATTACCTAACCAGGTAACACATTTACATTTAATAAGGACTTTGTGGAAGCCAATGCTTGGAAATGAAGAAGAATCTAATGCTGGGATTTTCAGGAATCACGTCAGCTTGATGAGAGGTTTTTCAGGTGGACAGACACTACTAAATCAAGCAGCATACATGACTTCCTCAGAGTAAGACTAGCCCAGTTATATCTAAAGCTATATTAATATAATTACCAATTACCAAGATAATGTTAAAAATTATTATATAAGCAATAATATAATTTCTCCTTTTCTTTCAAAATAATGAAAATGGAACTAAATCCTACTCCAAAATAGGATACAACTCAAGTACAGTGCTTATTTTCTGGAATTTCTTTTTTTCCTATGAAGACAATGCTATAACGAGCCTCTCAAAATGAAGTCTATGATTATATCATACCAATTTAGGATATTAATTATATTAGAGAACTGCTTTAAGTTAGATACATTTATTAAATTTCTATGTGGAAATGGCATATTCACAAACATTTTAAATTGACCAAAAGCTAAAATGTGGTTGGGGTCAGAACCAAATTTCAGAATCTTATATTTATAGGTCAAATTAGTTACTCCTGGGCCATAACTATTGCAATACATAAATACAAAGTTCTTATTTTTCCCCCAAAGTAAGAGTTATTTAAGTATCCACTGGATGAAAGCAGCAAGAAAATTAATATGTAGTAAAAAACCAGGATCTAGTTTATCCAAAAGGCCTAAAAGTTGGAAAGGTTTAAAAAATTAATTCAAAGTTTTACCATTTTGCTGAAAGTCTCAAAAGGAGAACAGCAGGTATGGGTTTATTAACAATGGGATTCCAACCGCAAAACACATTCTTCTTAGAATACTTTGATTTGTGGAGCCTTGTATGTAGCCAAAATAAGTGGAAGCTACTAATATCACGAAGTGTAATCATCAATTCACAAGAAAGGGAAGAGGGAAGAGGAGGTTATAACAGAAGTCGAGTCCCCACGCAACTGTATTGCCCCAAAGAACTTAAGTCAGTTCAGAAATAATAGGGTTTTAAATAACAATTGGCAAACAACCACTTTGGTATGGCTAAAAATCAAAGCTTGCTTGATTAAAGCTCTTTGTAAGTTTGTTTTTACATTTAAAGAAAGTTTAATCCATACTATTAATATTAATCCATTCAGCACAAAGTATGTGTGTGTGTGCGTGTGTGTGTGTGTGTGTGTATATATATATTCATTCTAACAATAATCACATAGGATTAATGAACTGACAGCCAACAGTCCAAGTATTCATCTATGTAATGATGAGGAGATGAGAGTTTTAAAGGGTTCAATGCATCAGAAAAATGCATCAGGATAAATACGAGTCCTTCGTGCTATCTAATCAGTCAATTCCCTCCTTTTTTTTTTTTAACATCTGCAGTACTTTCTCCTTTCCTGCTTAGAAAAAAAACAAATGAAATCAGAAAGGCAACACACAGCCAGTATAAATATGCTTACCTAAGATTCTATCTACGAGACTCCAATATCACTAGCTGACAAGTAACAAACAACAATAAACCAGTAGAAAAACAGTGAAATTATTTTTAGATGATGAATCTGATCATTCTAGTGTCTTAGGTCAACCCTCAAATCCCTACTGACCTAATTTTGTGATAGTTATGATTGTTAAAGGACATTACTAATGAAGTTGATGCCTCTAAGGGTAGCAGGAAGTAGAACAAACATCACTGTTCCCAAGTCAGAAGATGTGAGCCTTAGGTGTATAACCCTGAGCAAGTCACTTAAACTCTCTGAGCCTCAGTTTTCTCATGTGTAGCATGGGATAAATAATAATCGACATACATACACACATGTGCACCTACATACTTTGCCATGAAAGCCAAACCAATGACAAGAGTTGAAGCAGAAGACCATACCAAATTCTAAAACACTGCCACCTTTATCTGTAAGTACAAAGTGGATGTGCCTTCCAACTATGCTGGAGAGTTAAAGAGGGGACTGAAGAGAATTAGATTGCCTGTCTCCTGGAGGTTACAAGATATTTACACTCCTTTGTATATGGAGTCAGAGATTACTGACCTTCCTTATTATTTTTGTCAGTTTACATCTTAACTGCTCTTTGTTTTGTCTTTCGAAGGGAGAGGGAAACCCAGTAATGATAAAATGTATATAAGTGCCTTGTAAAGAAGTACTATACAAATGATGTAGTATTATGATTATGATTATTGCCAGTTACATTTATTAGATACCATGGACACCAACTATACTCATAACACCTGAGCAGTTGGGTCACAAATACATACTACTTTTTACAAGGGGAATGAGGCAAGACAATACAATGTAAATGAACCACCATAGTCCTGGAATGACAACCTAAAACAACAGTGAGTCATAATGGTTTTCTATGCTACAGCCCAAACTGTTTAAAGATAAGTATTAGGATGTATTATCACAAATAGATGATTAATATATGAGCTACTAAATGAAATATTTAATAGATGAATTGGTAAACTAAATGGTAACTAGGCTGATAAATCAGGGACTGCTAAAGTAAAATTTAGATTTCACTAAAGCATTTGTCAAGGTCTCTCATGTTATTCTTGTGGACAAGATAGAGAAATGTGATTTACGTGATAACAAAATTAGATCAAAAATGGTTGAAGTCTGGACCCAAAAGAAATCATTAATGGTTCAGGTCAAGTTAGAAGTAAGTTTACTATATACTATGGGACCCAAAGGATGCACTGTTTAACATTTATCAATGACTTCAATATAGGCATAGATATATCAAATATTCAGGTGTAAGGAGCTAGGATAGCTGACACATTTAATGACACTGGAACTTAAAAAAATCTCAATGTGCTAGAGGGTTGAATCATTAATCAGATAAAATTTAAGAGGGATAAATATAAAATTATGTACTTCAGTTCAAAAAATTAATTTCACAAATAGTGGATGAGGAAAGTATGATTAGACAATGGTTTGTGTAAAAAAAAGTGGGGGATAGTTAGTGAATTGCAAGCTCAGAAATAAGTCAAAAGTATGCTATGGCTATGGAAAAAAAAAAAGCTAATGTGATCATAGGCTGCATTCAGAGGCAGAGCATCCAGAATAAGGTAGATCCCACTTCACTCTGTACCCTGGTCAGAGCATTTCGTTCAGTTCTAGGTATTTTCAGAAGGACAATGATAAGTTGTGTCCACAGAAGAATGACCAGGATGGTAATAAGGGGGATTAGATAGACTAAATGGGGAATGTTTACCTGAGAGAAGGACATTCCAGCTGTCTTTAAATATTTGAGGGCTATCGAATGGATAGGGGTTTTGGCTTGTTTTGTTTCATCGCAGAAGACAGAAATAGGTTTGATGTAGGGGAAAATTTCCAAACAATAAAAGCTTTTCAAAAAAATTACATGCAACGGCTACCTTGAGAAGCTACTGGGTTCCTAGAAAATGAACTAAAAAACTAAGTAGAACAATTAGCAAATTCTGGAAAGTTGCAGGATATAAAATAAACCCTTACAAATCAGCATTTCCATCTATTACCAACAAAATCCAGAAAGGAAAAGATAAATTCCATCTAAAATAACTACAAGTAATTTAGACTCTCAAGTATTTTATATACTTGTAGTTAAAATACTTGAGAGTCTAATTGTTGACACATACACACAGGAATTATATGAACACAATTACAAAACACTCTTTATACAAATAAAGACGGCTAGATAATTGGAGAAATATCAATTGCTCATGGCTAGGCTGAGCTAATATAATAAAAATGACAATACTACCTAACTTAATTTACTTATTCAGTCTTATGCCAATTGAACTACCAAGGAATTACTTTATAATGCTTAGGAAAAAAAATTTATCTAGAGGAACAAAAAGTCAAGAATATCAAAGGAATTAATGAAAAAAAAAAAGGCAAGGAAGAGGGCCTAGCAGTACCACAACTCAAACTGTAATAATGAAAACAATTTGTTTCTGGGTAGGAAATAGCAAAGTTGATCAGTGGAATATACAATATACAGAAGCAAACATGCACAACAGCCTAGTGTTGATAAATTCAAGTATCTCAGGATAGGGCAATTCAACAACTATTCAATAACTGTCTGGCAGAAACAAGGTATATAGACCTCCATCTCACACCATATATGTACCAAGATGAGCTCCAAATGTACACATGATTTAGACATAAAGGGTGACTTCATACACAAATTGAAAGAATATGAGATAAATTACTTGTCAGATGTATAGACAGGGGAAGAGTTCATAACCAAAACAAGGGATGTAGAGGTTAACTGGATATAAAATAGAAAACTTTGATAAAAGTACTGAACAAACAAAACCAAAGCTGTAATAATTAGAAGAAAAACAGGAAAATGTGGAGAAGTCTTTGTTGCAAATTTCTAACAAAGATCTCAGTCATTAGCTACATAAGGAAAATAAAAGCCATTCTCCAATTGATAAACACTCAACAAATATGAATAGGCAGTTTTCACAGGAAGAAATCCAAGCCAACAGCCGCATTTTTAAAAGGTACTCTAATTACTAATAATTAGAGAAATGCAAAATAAAAGAGCTGTGAGATACAACCCCAAACCTATCAGATTGTCAACACTGATTTTTAAAAAAGGGAAAATGTCAAATGCTAGAGAAGCTGTGGGAAAACAGGTACTTTAACCTATTACTGGTGGAGCTGTGAACTGTCCAGCCAATCTAGAAAGCAATTTGGAGCTATGCCCAAAAAGATATTAAAACCGTGCATACCCTTCAACCCAGTGATACCTCTACTGAAGCTATAATCCAAAGAGATCAGATAAAAAGGAAGACCTATATGCACAAAAATATTTATCTTAACTCTTTTCATGGTGGTGCCATGAAAGTGGAAACTTAAGTGGTACCCATCAACTGGGAGACAAGTTATGATACATGAATGAATGTGATGGAATATTATTGTGCTACTAAAAATGGAGATAGTTTCAGAGAAATATGAAAAGACTTGTATGAACTAATGCAAAGTCAACTGAGCAGAACCAGGCAAATGATTTATACAATGGTATTATAAAGACACACAACTTTAAAAAAACTTAAGAATGTTGATCAATTCAATGACCAGTCAGAATTTCAGAGGATTCATGGTGAGCCATGCTTACCCACCTCCAGATGGAAAGGTGATAATCGATTAAGTGCAGATTAAGGCTTTAAATTTTTTTTTTTAATTTTGGACAAGGTCAATGTGGGAATTTGTTTTGCTTGTACTGTTTGTAATGGATTTGGGGGGTTTTCTGCTTTCTCAGTTTGGGAGAAGGGATAAAGAAAAGAGAGAAGGAAAGAATTTGGAGTTGAAAATAAAATTGAATTTAAAAAATAAAGGGAGAGGTTGGACTAGATGTTCAACTAAAGTACATACCAGCTCTTAAAAAAAAATATGAAGCAGCAGCACCAGCACTGTAGATACAGAAGCAAAGACCATGTGTCTGGGATATAGCGAAAGAGTTTAGATAAGATAAGTTGAAGATGATGTGACACCTGACTTATCAGAATGTAAGTTTAGAGTATTTCTTACTTGAGACCCTCATTCAAATTCTTCCTTGAATCGCACCACCTCCAAGAGGCCTAATCAGACTAGCTGGGGTCTGTTGGGGGAATCCAAATCTTTGCATATTATCTGTCGACCTACTTGAAAGTCACATCCAAGGTGGAAAGAGTCCAAAGCAAGGAGACCAGAATATGAGGGGGTCTTGAAGCAATCACACATGACCATTAGTTAAAGAAATTGGGAATGTTTAGCTTGGAGAAGTTAAGATATGTCTTCAAGTACAGTGAAGGGTTTGTACACGGATTTCTATTTGTTCTGCTTGCAACCAGAGAACAGAATTAAGAGCAATGAGTAGAAGTTAAGCAAAGGCAGATTAAGGAAAATCTTCCTAAGCTATCAAAGCTATCCAAAAGTGAAATAACCTTGGGAGGCAGTAGGTTGCCCTTCATTAAAAGGTCTTCGAAGAAAGGCTGGATGACCAATACAATGCTCTGGAAAAGATTGTGCTCTTGATATTGTCTCATTATCGTATCCTCTCAAATCCATCCCCCAACTGAACCTTCCGTATTTTGGTCAGGGGCACAACCATTCTTCCTGTCTCAGGTTTTTAACCTTGGCATTATTCTTGAATCCTTCCTCTCCTTCACTCCATATTTCCAATCAACTGCCAGATCTTGCTGTTTCTTTTTCTGCAATATCCCTTCCATCTGACCCCTCATCACCTCTTGCCTAGGCTACTGCAAAAGGCCTCCCTCAAGAGTCTTCTTCCAGTCTTTCCCAGCTCTAGTCACCCTTCACTGCCAAAGTGATTTCTTTACCAGCAGAACCGACCGTGTCATTCCCTCTACTCAGTAAACTCCAATGATTCCCTTTCATCACTAAGATCAAATATAAACTCTTGGGGTTTTAAAGCCTTTCACAACCTAGAACATACCTTTCTAGAGACATTACATGATTACTCCCCTTTCTTCACTTTACAATCCATTCAATCTGGCTTTCTCACCATACTTCACACAGCACTTCATCTCACTCACTGTGAGCCTCTGGAATTCATTTCCTCCTTTCAGAGAATCACTCTCTAAGTACAGCTAAGTACGACTTTCTTGGTGAAATTTTTTCTTACCCTCCTGATAGTGTCCATCCTCCATCTCTCCTCAGCTTTGTTAAACTTAATTCTCTTATATTGTGTTTTGTATTCAAACCTCAGAATTCCCCATAAAAATCAAATTACAGGTCCAGTCCCTTTTCCTATCTCTCCTAGGTATATTCATTCTGTACACAGGATAGAATGCAAGCTCCTTGACAGTAGGGATTATTTCATTTCTTGCCTTTAAATCCCCAGCACTGAACATAGTACCTGGAACACTGCAGGTGCATTTTAGTAAATTCTTGTCATTTGACTGAGGGGTACAGACTGACTTCTGAGTCCTCCCTTCCACCTCTCAGATGCTGTGGTTCCTTCTTTCCCTAAACTCAAATATAAAACTAGGGCAAAATGTTCAAAATAAAAACATGAAGAACTTAAAATATATGTATTTCACACTAAAAAACTAAGGAAGAAAGATTCTTTTTCTCTCTGAAATGACACTTAAATACTGCTTATCTGCAATAAACAGAGAAGTTATACACTGGGAAGCCAAGATGGTGAAGTAAAGGCAAAGATTCATCTCAGCTCTCCCAAACTCCAGTCCAAAAAATTTAAAATAACACCTCAATACAAATTCTGGAACGGCAGAACCAAAGATAGGGTGAAACAATTTTCCACCCCAAGAAAACTTAGAAGGTAGGCAGGAAAGGTCTCTCACTGGGCTGGTCTAGCTCAGGCTGCATCAGCGTAGGCCACAGCAAGTGGGGCAACAGGCCTCGGGGCACCTGAATTGGCAACAGCATCTTCCAAAGCTTTCAGTACGCAAATAGTAAAGGGATCAGACAACTGGTCAAAAGAAAATTACAGGGAACCCTTTGAGGGCACTGGGTGCTAGACTCTGTTGCTTTGCCCCTACTCAGTTCTGGGTTGCAGCTCCAGGGTGACAAGGAGCCTAGCACATTAGAGGATGTAGATGCAGAGGTACAGCGGCTCTGGTCACAGTTCCAGAGTAGAGAAGAGTGCCTCTGGTCACTCACGAACCAGAGCACAGGCCGGGAGAGCTGTGACAACACCTCTCCTTAGAGAATACCACCTTGGAAGAACTGAAGACTTAAAGGCCCCCAGAACTAGCTCTGAACACAGCAGCAGGAAAGACCTGAACCTTGGGATAGTGCCCCCTCGACTCTGGAAGCAGAGCAAAATTTCAACATAAAGTCAAAAATCAAGAAATAGGCTGGGAAAATGAGCAAGCAACAACAACAACAAAAAAAGAACCTGACCATAGAAAATTACTGTGGTGACAGGTAAGATCAAAATACAAACTCAGAATAAGACAACAAAGTCAGAACTGCTACATCCAAAGCCCCAAAGTAAAATATGAATTTGCCTCAGGCCCAAAAAGAATTCCTAGAAAAGTTCAAAAAGGATTTTACAATTTGAATAGAGCTAGAGGCAAAATTGGGAAAAGAGAGTGAGGCAAGAAAATCATGGAAAAAAAAAAACAACAGCTTGATAAAAGATACCAAAGAAAATAACACCTTAAAAAAAGAGAATACGTCAAATGGTAAAAGAGGCACAAAAAAAAAATCTGCTGAAGAGAAGAACTCCTTAAAAAGCAGAATTGGTCAAATGAAAAGGGAGGTAAAGGCTCACTTAATAAAATAATTCCTTAAAAATTACAACTGGGCAAATGGAAACTAATTAATTACTCAACGAGAAATCAAAAAACAATACAACAAAATCAAAAGAATGAAAAAAAATGGAAGAAAATGTGAAATGTCTTTGAAAAAACAACTGACCTCGAAAATAGATCCAGGAGAGATAATTTAAGAATTATTGGACTACCTGAAAGCCATGATCAAAAAAAGAGCCTAGATACCATCTTTCAAGAAATTATCAAGGAAAACTGCTCTGATATCCTAGAACCAGAGGGTAAAATAGAAATTGAAGGAATCCACTGATCACCTCCTAAAAGAGCTCCCAAAATGAAAACTCCAAGGAATACTACAGCCTAATTCCAAAGCTCCCAGGTCAAGAGCAAAATATAGCAAGCAACCAGAATGAAACAATTTAAATATCATGGAGTCACAGTCAGGATAAGATAAGATTCATAAGCTTTTACATTAAAGTATCAAAGGACTTGAAATATGATATTCCAGAAGGCAAAGGAACTAGGATGATAACCAAGAATCCCCTACCCAGCAAAACTGAGTATAGTGGAGGGGGATGGGGGGAGAGAGACAGATGGACCACAACTAGCATTTAATGAAATAGAGGACTTTCAAACATTCCTTTTCTTTTTTTTTTGGGGGGGGGGAGAGGGGGTAGAATTGGAGTTACAGAACTTGACCAAGGTCACACAGCTAGTAAGTGTGTCAAGTGTCAGAGGCTGGATTTGAACTCAGGTCCTCCTGACTCCAGGGCCGGTGCTCTACACACTGCACCACCTAACTGCCCCTCAAACATTCCTAATTGAAAAGATGAGAGCTGAATAGAAAATCTGACTTTTAAACAAAAGACTCAAGAGAAACAAAAAAGTAAACAGGAAAGAGAACTCACAAAGGATTCAATAAGGTTAAATTTTTTTACATTCCTACATGGGAAGATGACACTTGTAACTTCTAAGAATCTTTATCATTATTAGAGCAGTTAGGAGTATAGACTGAAGGCATGGGTGTGAGTTGACTATAATGGGATAATATCTAAAAAATGAAATAAAATTAAGAGGTGAGAAAGGAATCACTGGGAGAAAAGGGAAGGGAGAGGCAGAATGGGGTAAATTATCTCACATTAAAAGAGGTGTGAAAGAGCTTTTACAGTGGAGAGAAAGATGGGGGGAAACAGTAGAAGACAACACTTCAGTCTTACTCTCATTGGAATTGGCTCAAATAGGGAATACAGGGTATACCATACAGGGAAGTAGGAGGGGAAAGAGATAAGAGAATGGGGGTGCGGTGCTGATAGACGGCAGGGCAGGGTGGCAGAGGCAATGGTCAGACTCAAAACACTTTTGAGGAGAGACAGGGTGAAAGGAGAGAGGGAAAGGGAGAAGAAGAGGGTGTGGAAGGGGGAGAATGAGAGAGGAAGAGGAATAAACAAGGGAAAAGTAGGATGGAGAGAAATACACAGTAATGATAACTGTGGAAAATTTATAGCAAGTTTCTCTGATAAAGGCCTCATTTTTCAAATATGTTGAGAACTGAGTCAAATTTATAATACAATTGATAAATGCTCAAAGGATATAAACAGGCAGTTTTCAGAGAAAAAAAAAACCAAAGCTATCTCAAGGCATATGAAAAAATGCTCTAAATCACTACTGATTAGAGAAATGCAAATTAAAACAACTCTGAGATACCACCTTATACCTATCAGATTGGCTAATATGATAGAAAGGGAAAATGTTGGAGGGGATGTGGGAAAATTGGGACACTAAATTGGCTGGTGGAATTGTAAACTAATTTAAACCTTCTGAAGAGCAATTTGGAATTATGCCAAAAAAAATTAGGTCAAAAATTATTATTACATGTAAATGTAATTGGGGGAAAAATAAAATATTTTTAAAAGTTATACACAGCTTTTTCACTATTATTAAACCTGCAAAAGACTATGCTCTGACAGAGACTTGGTTGGTGATAATAGCAGACTACCAAAGAGCAAATTACAATTCACATTCTGTTACTACAACCCCATCAGAACACTATCACTAAATACTCACCCTCTCTTTACAGTGTCCTATACTTTGGAATAAAAACTCAAAGCAAGATTGTGCATATTTGAAAAATTGTGGTTTCCTTGAAACAAAATGGCTTCCTTAGAATTTAAGAAATCAAAAAGGATAAAAGATGGCATACAACACATTCAAGTGAAAAGGTGCTTAAAATATCAAATTAGTTAATAAAGTACCTCATATGAAACACCAATTTTTAAAGATATTTAGTTTCATTTTCATGTGTTATATAAAGCTATTTAGAAAATTTCATCTTAAATTGGAAGCCTAATGAGCTTCTTCAAAGCAAAATCATCTCCCATCAGGATTCCCTAGATCATGCAGAAATAATTTAATAACTGCATTTTAAAAGGTCAAAACTAATAAAACTCCAATATATTTTTTAAAAAGGTTTCATCTTTTACATGTTTTGTGATTATTTAAATGCATGGAATTCAGAGAAACCACTAACAACCAATTTCTTATAGTATATTTTTTTATTATAACTACATAAAACTGATACTTTAAAACTAGATAATTAGATAAGCCAGATTACCTGCTTCTTTGTAAAAATTCAATCATAAAGTTGAAATCTAAGTACATTAAAAAAATTCAATTCTAATTTAATCACTTTCAAGATATGAAAACTATGGAAACTCCCTTAAATTAAAGTTTATTTCATAAATAAAGCAATTAGTTTTAAAATATTTTTATTTTACAATCAAACATACAAATAAGAAGTAATTAGAAAGATCTGTCTCTGTACAATAATAATTATACTACTACTTTATGCTTATGTGATATTTTAGTCTTCCAAACATTTTTACATTATCTCATTTATCCATCACCAAAATCATATGAGAAATACAGGCATTATTAACACATTTTACAGATGAAGAAAGTGAGGTAAAGAGTTAAATGGCTTCTCCATTGTCACATGGCTAGTGACAGTTAAGACTTAAAACCCAGAACTTCTGAGTCCTAGTACTATTTTTCCTAGCATGAGCCCAATAATATAGGCTTTTATTCTGATGTGAAATTGATAACAAGCAACTCTCACATCTATAGTTCAGCCAGGTACTCCCAGTTCTTAATGTATATGAATTACAAGACGACTGCTTCAAAAGTCTAATAAGTCTAAAATTTTACTGGGGACCAAGCACAGATCAGTAACTATCTTATTCAACTGAATTAAAATTTTAAAAGCAGGCTTTCTCTACAGTATGTTAAATTACCTTTAAAAAAACCTAAAATACAAAAGTAATTCATCTAATTAATATTCAGTATGTTTTCTAAGAGTTTATATAGACATAGTAGGGAGGTTAATAAGTAGGAGGTTTTAAAATATGGAAAATATGAAATAGGAGTTTCTGTTTATGAGCTAAGGGTCTTTAGTTTTATGAACAGTGTTCTACAAAATCTTAATAACATCAGTTTGAAACAAAGAACTAAATGTCACCAGCATGAACTTATAAACGTAAATTCTGAGCTTTAAGATAGCTATTGAACAATCTGGTCTACGAATATATAATCACAAGTGCCCTTAACTGAAATGGTACTTTTATTATTTCTTTTTAAATGGATTAAATTCACTGTTAGTATACTTTTTGTAAACTTTTGTTTGGAAGAACAAAGTTTAACTATTAAAGTTGTCCAGAGCAAAACAGGGGAAGGGGAGTTAATTTTTTTTAACTTTACTGGAGCGTTCCTTTTTAAATAGCTAAAAGGTAGACAGTGGTTCTTCCTCCGTACTAACAGAATGAAAAGCAGCCAAAGTAAAGAGATTAACGCCATTCCCCCGCCACCCCCAACCCCCAACAAGCATGGACATTTGCCACCCAAGTCTCTACAAAGAAAAGAAGAAAGGATAACATCTGACAAAACAATAGTGAATAGGCTTTATAAAGCTTCCACAGCTTTAATGCCTAAATAATGAAAAAATGAGCTCACTGTCCAAAAAAAAATTTAAAACCCTTTCGGTTTAAAAGTCTTTTTTTTTAAGAGGAAAAGAATTGATTTGCTGGTTCTCATGAATTGTACTATGAAATAGTGAGCCCAATGACATAAGAATTCCCCTCAATCCTTACAAAACACACCCCCATTCTTGGGGTGTAAGCTCCCAAATCGAGTATCTAAAAGCTTAGGTAAAGGTTTAGGTGTTTCCGGAGAGACAGGATAAACTTGGGTTGCCGGGCTCCATAACTGTTCTCTTACTCATTCACTTTGCCATAAGCCAGCTTCAAGACCACGCCGTCCTCGTACTCACGTTTAAGCCCAAAGTGAACATTATTTCTTCTGCCCTCGGGTGGCCCACACAAAGCTCTCTCTCCCCTGTCCCAGCTCCAAAATCACTTTAACCACAATCGAGCGCCTAGCTTCGGGCCGTCCCCCATTGTTCCATTCTGCAAGCTAAGGAATACAGCAGAGAGCAGCGAGCAGGAGGGGGGATGGGGCGGGGGAGCCCTGCTGCTATTGCTATTCCTACTGCCGCTGCCTGCCGCCGCCGCTGCCGCTGCCTCCGGAGCTAGGGACCAGGGGAGGAAGGACCGAGATAGGGAGGCAGGCTGGGAGGGAGGGAAAGATGCCCCGGGAGGGCGGGTGGCGGGGGAGCGGCAGCAGGAGGTGAGTACCTGAGTATCCTGGGCAGGTTCTGCGTCAGAGCTGGCACACCGGTAGAAATAGAAAAGTGCACAAGAAGCAGAACAGAGAGCGACACCAAGATAGCTGAATTAATGACCACCGCCCCGCCAACGAAGCCAAACACAAACAGCAGCATGCATCCAGGACTCATGGCGCTGTGCGGGCATGGTGACCCGCCGCTGAGAGGAGCGACAAGGCTATAGAACAGGGGCCACGGGGGGATCTTTGCAGCGCAAGTTTGTCATTCAGCGGCCACGGCCACAAAAACAATGCCATCAGCAGCCCTCCGCTGGGCTCTGCAGCGGCGGCGGCGGCAGCGGAGGCAGCAACCGCGGCGGCAGCGACTCCCAATCAATGACATCACCCTACTCTCCCCACCTCACAACCATAGAGCTGCTGCTCTTAGCATCTGTGCAGCGGCCCCGAGAGACAGCCAGCTTATTAACTGGTTTCCCCCTCCACGAATTGTCCTGGCTTAGCTCATTGGTCACAAAGCCTGCTGATCTACATAATTTATGCACAATTCCACATCAAACAGACAGCCGGCTATAACCCTTCCAAACCCGTACCTCGGCAACAAAAATACGCCTAAACACAATGAGTGAGAGAAATAAAGTTACTTTCAAACTCCCACAAACTCTGGGAATAATTAAAAACCAAAAAACCCCCAAAACAAAAGTCTTTTATCAATTTCTTTTTTAAAAAAGATACGCAAATATCTGAAAGCTGCCTGTCCGGCTATCTCCTGATTTGGCCTTTTAACAGTCAAGGCCGCTTCCATTCTTTTCTACTCTATTCTCTCCCACAACATTCCAAGCATAGAACAGAACTTTCTGAATCAGCCTGACTGTTGTTCTAGGATTGAAGAACACAGCAACACAGAAATAAATGGATTTTTTTGCCCGTATTCACGGCAAAATGTATAAGAAAGCTTACCTAATTCTACTATGAGTTGTGGATTCTAGTTGATCACTCCCTGAGAGCTGATGAAGTTTTGTTTTTTCTAAGTGTTCCATATAATTATGGATCATCTATTTAAAAAAAAGAAAGAAAAAAACATGAATTAAAACCAACATTACTCAGAATTAAAATATATACTGTATATCGGGATAATTTATTTCTATACAAGTTTCATATTAATATCTTTATATCCCAGGACTACTCGGAGACATGCAAAAAGATTTTAGAAACACGTTAAGTTTAGGAATGGCACTATGTGAAACCAACATCTTTAACATATCAAAACACTTTTCATAACTGTTTACATGTTATCGCTACTACAACTAGCCCCAGATAAGTAGTTCAGGAAAATAAAAAGAGGGGGGAAATGAAAGGTCATTGGTTAAACACAGAAACTAACATGTTTGGAAACCCATAAAGTAAATCAAGAAACATATGTGAAATTTGAAATAAGCCAATGTTCTGATGTGATTTTTCACCACTAGGCCAAAAGTATGGAAGTATAAAAATCATTTCTAATTCAGTATGTACAAAGGCTTATTATATGTAGTTTTAACTTGGTTCTGTGGAATATGACACCAATTCTGAAATGAAAAAAAATTCCATCAAGATACTAAATAACAATAGGGATGAAACACACTTCTCATCTATATTGTTTTCATGTTAACTTCAGTTGATTTTATGGAATATACTTGTCTCTCTGTCCTCTCTCAGGTTGAGGATTAAATTTTAGGAAATTGTACCTAGAATGATATTGTCTGGAACCTTAAAATATGCATGGTGATTTCTGAGGGAATGTGAAGTGCCCAGTATGATTTTTTAAAATAATCTTCAAATTTTAACTTAAAGACAAAAGTAAAATGCACACAATGCAACATGTATTTCAAATACAAGTTTAAAAAATTAGAATCTAGATGCCTCATATTGAAAAGTGTTAGACAAAAAAAGAGTGGACCATGAATCTAAGTCCACGTTAGAATGTTTGTGTAGGAAGCAGGCAGTTATATATTATTATATGCTTTATATTGTAAGGGACTTTAAAAGGTAGAAAAATTATTTGGAAACTCTGGGTAGATTCTTAGAAGCAGAACATTTCCTATACCCTTACTTACTTGGAGGAGATGTAAATGTGGACACAGCTATAAATATTTACCAATATACATAAAATCTTTGACTATACTGAAAGAAAACCATATAGCTCAGGAAAATGAAAATGAACAACCAATTTTTTAAATGATCAAAACAATAACAAATCTTTGCTAAAGAAATGTTAAGAGACATGCAAATTACTTTATCAAGTGCAATTTACTGATCAAATTACATTTTCTGAACCAGTAACAGTTATGCCCTCATTTTATTGGCAAGTCAAAAAGCAGCACGAAAATTATCAGAAAATCCTTCATGCTACTGCTAAATAGAAAACACTCCCACAAGAAGACACACAGTGAAGGGGGAGGGGCAGGCCTCATGAGAAGAGAGGGCAGGCATTTGTTTTAAAATACATTAAAAACAGTATAAAATTCTGTGGCATGAAAGACCCTCACCAATTAAAAGTTAATAAGGAGCCATCTCAGGGTGGGAACAGAAATAAATTTTATTCAATTCTCGAGAATTGGGTGTCCTCTGCTAGCACAGAGCAGAACCAGCGAAGGTGGCGATTTACAGGAGGCAAATCACCAATACCTAACACAAATACCTAACACAAGAGAATTCCCGCCCACCTCTGACCCTTCTCACCATTGGCTGGGAGGCAGGCTTACAATCTGAGCACAAAAGCTAGACAAAGACGGGGAAATTGAGGCACAAAAACTCCAATTCCCATTCCCTTAGTTAATGAGGTGACATCTATAAATCTAAAGAAGGAGAATAGGATAAGGGGAGGGGGAGACCCTCTCCATTCTTCTACAATACTTTTACAGTAAAGGAAAGCAGGTTACAGTGACCCTATCCTTACTGAGCAAATCTTTAAACCAGAACCAGAAGAACAAAAAGTTTAAGGGTAAACTTTCCCAGAGGCTGAGCCATTGGACTCTCACGGCCTCAGGATTTTTCCACTTCCTTATTTCTTGATTTTTAAACATTTCTTAGTATAGATACAGATACAGATATTTATACATATCTTCCCTGTGAAGTCTTCACATTTTATTAACCTCACACAAAATAACTACAGTATTTAGGTGTTAAAGTGAAGCTTCCTTCTATCCTACATAAAGGCAGTATTTATGGTCAAAGGGTTTTTCAGAGACTTTGTGTCCAGCAAATCTTAGAAGTAATTTAGCCACTTTCTTCTAACTAGAAGAACTACTAAACTTCTGAAAGCGTAAGGAAATGGGTTATAATTTATGTCTGATTTTAAATTACGTACAAGTTGTAACTGTTCCTATCTAACACTACTGTGGTACTACTGTGCCATCATCACCAAAATACACTGTTACCTGTAACAATCAACACACCAACCAATACAATGATAAAGGGTGGTTACTCAGAGCTTGAATGGATAAGAAATAAATCAAATTTTAAAATTTCTTGAAAAATAAAGCTAGCTCTTAGCAAATTCAACTCTGTCAACTGTTAGTTGACTATGTCAAGCAGTCAATTAATAGCCATCTCTAAGCTTCATAGATGAATTTAAATAGTATAATTGGATGTTCTTTAACTATTTAAAAAAGGCAAGAAATTCCTTCTTCATTCCTCATCATTAATACCTATTTTCTACAAATGTAACAGTCAAGCAATATGCATTTGTTAACTACCTCTCTGCTGGGCACTGATAAGTACAAGAGGCAGGGAAATAAAGCAGGGACAGCCTCTTCTTTCAAGGAGTTTGTGTGTTACATGTTCCCAGGGAGGGAAATACAGACAACATAAAAATTCCTGGGAAATCAGATGGGGTCATGGAAGGAGGTAGCTCTTAAGCTGAGCCTTGAAGGGATCTAAGGAGTCAAACAAACAAATATGATGAGGAAAATCATCCTAAACACTGCTATGGCATATACACCTCTTAGATGCAGAGAGAAGACTCTTCTTTACAATTTTAACAGCAAAGTTATCAGCTGCTCATCTCTGAAATCAGAAAAGCTCCTTTCTGAAACTTTAGCCAAAAGCAACTGAAAAATGGGGAATTCCAGAATATCCTTTTCAGATAGTTGGTCCCAAGTCTCATTTTAAATAAATAGTTCATAATAGCATATCCAGCTTGGCTTCCAAATTATCAGAGAATCACAGGATTTGAGAGCTGGAAGAGATGTCAACAGTCACAGCTAATCCAACAAACACCTGAAAGGAATTCACAATAAACATACTCAGAAGAAGCCATTCAGCAATTCTGGGAGACTTCTATGGAGGGGGCAGTCTTTGCAAGCTGACTTACATCACTGTTCAAATTAAATTTCCCTCTCCAAATTTACCAACTCTCCCTTAATTGCCAAAGGTAAAGGGCTCAGTTCTCAATTCTTAACCTATCTGAATGAAACATTTGAGACTACTGATCACCAGGTCAGTCAATAAACATTTATTAAGCATTTCCAAGGGCCAGGCACCACGCAAAGCTCTGGGAATACAAATAGGAAAAGACAGCCCCTGCCCTCAAGGAACTTAAAATCTAATGGGGGAAGACAACATGCAGAGGGAAGCTTGGGGGGGGGGGGTGATAAGAGTCCCAAGCCTACAGGAAATGAAGAGATGGCTGGTCTGGAAGCTCTCTTTAAACATAGGCTTTAAGAAGAGTTCTTTGTTCCACCCTCCAATGAAAGGGGCAGAAAATAAGTACTAAGGCTGATCCAATCTCATAGGAGATCTCCTGGATAGATTCTTATCTCTAAGTTTTCATTACACTGATCTTTCCTGGTTCTCCTATCTGTCCAAACACTCTTTTCCAATCTCCTTTGGTGGTTCTTCAGCCATGTCACACAACAGTAAGTGCCCCCAAAGTCCCTCTCCTGGGTCTCTTTTCTTTTTGCTCCATACTATTCTCACTTGGCAATCTCATGAGTTCCCATGAATTCAATTATCATCTCTATGCAGACGACTCCTAGATTGGTCATCTATCCTTATTCTCTCTCCCATCACCAATGGCTTCTTTTGAACATCACAAAATGTCTATCCCAGAGGCATCTGAGGTTCAACACGTCCAAAATAGAATTCATCTTTGCTTTCAAACATGCCCCTCTTCAAAACTTCCCCAGTAGTCGAGGGCACTACTAACCTTGCAGTCACCCAAGGTTTGAAGATAAACCTCAATGTCATCTTCCACTTTTCCTTCTAACTCATCCCACAGGTCTGGTCTGTCACCCAATCTTGTTTCTATCTTACCAAATTCCACATACATCTCCTTTTCTCCATTCATATAGTCCTGGTTCAGGCCTTTATAACTTCTGGCTTGGACTACTGAAATGGCTTTCTAATCTGTCTCTCTACCTCAAGTCTCTCCCTACTCCCCATCCTCCACTTAGTTACTAAGGTGATTTTTCTACAGTATAGGTCTCGCTATGTCACCCTTGTGCTTAAGGAGCTCCAATGAGTCCCAAAAACCTTTAGAATCAAGTATGAAATCTTCCCTTTGTTATTTAAAGATCTTCATGACCAGATACATTCCTACCTTCTTAGTCTTCTTTCGAATGCACTCTATGATCCAGGGTGTGGCCTACTTGTTGGTCCATGCACAAGACACTTCATTCCCCCTTTCTGTTCCTTTGCACTAGCTATCCCAAGAGCTTAGAATAGTCTGCCCCTTTACCTCTGCTTCTTAGTTTCCCTGGCTTCCTCTGAAACAGTTCAAACCCCAGCAACTACAGGAGGCCTTTCCAATTCCCCCATTTGCTAATGCTGTCAGTTAACAGTGGCAGAGATCTGAATTTAAATCCTGCTTCAGGTACTAACTAGTTGTATAATCCTGTACAAGTCATTTACTTATTCTGTTTGTCTCAGTTTCCTCAACTGTAAAATGAGGATAATAATAGCACATGGCCCCTAGGGTTGTTATGAGGATTAAATGAGATAAGGCACTTAGCACATTGGTTGGTGCACAGTAAGCTTAATAAATGCTTGTTTACTTGTCCCTGTCCTTCCTGTTCCATTCTCTTTTTCTGGGGTGCTAGCTGCAATAGTTACAGAACTTCTTTCATTCTTCTATGCCATAGTATTTCTTCACTGTATATTTTGACCTCCATTATGTCTACTCATTTCTTCACTTTCTCTGCTTGTTTTTTTCAATGGATTTTCCTTCTGAAGATTTCTTGCTTTTTTCTGCCTTTGTCATTCTTTTACTTTATTAGAAGCACTTCTTGTAGTTGTGAGACGAAAAGGGACAGTATTTAGATGTAAGTTCTCATTCAGCCATCTTGCCTGAAATAAATGTGGTTATACTGAAAACTTCCCCAAAAATGAAACCCTGAATTCAAGTTAAGCAGCCCTGAGTTCAAATCCTAATACCTATTTACTACATGTGTCATTCTGGGCGAAGTACTTAACCTTCTGAGCCTTAAGGGATGATAAGAGTGGAATGGGGCATCAGACCTCTCCTAATCCAACCTCTCATTTTACAAATAAGGAAAATGAGACCCAAGGAGGTGAAATGTCTCACCCACAGTTACAGAGTCAGTCTCTTCAAATGTAAAATGAGGATAAAAACATTACTAATCAAATTGTGGTCAGAATTCAAATGAGATAAGATATATGAAGTTTTCTGTAAACATTTTGGTGTCATATAAACATGAGCTGTTTATTTTCACTAACAGTAAATAAAGGGATGATTGTTTGCTTTATAAAAGAATTCTTCACCTTGCAAAAAAGATTCACAGTATTTTATTCACACTATGTTAAGAGCTAAAAGGAACATTAAGAGATCATTTAGTTCAGATCCCTCAGATGAAAGAACTTGCTTCTACACAAAAAAAAAAAAGCCAAGATTTGAACCTTCTTCATAGTCTAATGCTCTTGTAGCCACACATCATCAACCACTCAAACAAGTCACTGATCCCAAGTGTCTCCTCAGTTCTCACTGGTCCCTTGTGCCCTGATATGATAACCTGGAACTCTTTTGTTGTGTTCATAGCCATCTCCTACAAGAACTCATCTACTTATGTACTTAACAATCAAACAGATCTGTCACCTCATCAATTTGGGAGAGCCCTATAATAATGCATTTCATAACCTATTAATTCCTGCTCATTACATGCAGGTCTTATTCTTGTACTTCATTAATTTGAAATAGAGGTTTCATCCAATGTTCTAAAGGCCTTCCTTGAGATCTCTTGATGTTACAAGGCTATCAATGGAGCACTCTGGCATTCCACCCATCATCTATTCCTTGGCAACAACTTTTATTCCTGTATTTCAAAGTTCCTCATTCATTATATGTTGCAGCCTGTTCACACCCATCTTGTGCCTCTCCACTGCTGCCTGATGATAATCATTCTTAATTATCTGGAGACTGTTTTATTCTATGTCTTGCTGCAACATGGGGAAAATGGATGTGTTAAAAAGATGGGCCTTTTGATTTCATTGAAACATTGGGGTTAAAGAGGTTTATTAACTTCCCCAAAGCAATCCAGCCCATTCTCCTATTCTGATTCAATTACAGGCCTAACTGTAAAAATACTGGCACTGTCTGTGCCAGGTATACTTAACTGATGTATGAGTTTTCGATCCAATGAGGTTTTCAATCCAAATGTATGTCCCAGACTGGGCAATAGACATTCTTAATCCATTTGATCTTCCCTGCATGGATGGTCAGGCCATCCTTACTTCTTGAATGGTCACAGATCTCTTCTAAGAGGCTCTGTGATGATCACAGACTTGAGGCAGCTTGTACAATGTTATCCACAAACTGATTATCTGCAAAACCTCACGATCCACAAAGAAACCCTCTTCAATTTGGACTCTTTGTGAGCTCTCCATCATTATGGTGGATACCCTATCTAGCTGTCTTATGCTTCTCTTTTTTTTATTAGAGGATCACTGCACAAGGTCATGTCTGTTATGTCTTGAAAGATTTTGATGTACGGATGAGGCATTTTATTGGAAGAACCTTTAACGTAGACTTTAACATAAACTCTACCAAAGCAAATACTTTTTCATAGTGAACAATAAGGACAATAAGATCTTATATTCCATATATCTTTTGTTCAAGTGATGGCAAAGATGTGGTCCACTATTGACTATCGTTTGTGAAAAATTAGTTGTTCCTTACTAATATCGTTATAAAGGATGCCTGCAATTCAAGTATTAGGATATCACATCAATCCCTAAGATTTCTCACGGCTGTAACCTCCAGCAAAGTAACTCTTCTATTGGTATAATCTGGCTGTTTTCCCCATCTTGGTTCTTTTTAGTGCTATTTCTACTTCCCAGGCAAATGTATCTGTAGTTGTGATATTCGGTTCCAAATGCAGTGGCTCCACTGACCTTCATGGTGAAAAAAAGTTTGTCATCATTTTTCTGAATCTTTTTCATTTTCCTTCTGTTTTGGTCCATAAGTTCACCCTTAGGATAACTCTACTTATGTGTATGTCACATCACGTTTTCTTAAAATGGTTCTAGCCTGTACTGTTCCTGTATACTTTGAGACAATACTCTTCATAATTTAAGGGTTTTAAAAACAAATTTATATTCTCACCTAGTGTTGTCTTTGACAGCCATCTCTCTCCACTTAAGTCAAATGCTAGCTGAGTATGGTATTTATTGGATTCTTTCCATCTTCTTAGTGTAACAATAGATTTGTGATGGTTAAAGTTCTGTATAAAATTATTATGATCATTGTTCATGTCATTTCTCATGTCCATTTCCCATTTCCCTTTGCTGATTACTTGCTTAAACAATTCAGGATTGAGTTGTTTCAGTGGTACACCATCTTTTTCTCTTTTTTTCACTTGCTTGTTACTAAGTCCAGTCTTTGTCCTCAGAAGACAATGGTCCAATTGTACACTGTTAACTGATTGAGGGATGACTCCCATGATGACAATATGTCTTTTCCTGGCTGTCAACATATAATCTAGTTTCATTTTTTTGTGAAATATTTGGTACTTGCATTTCCAGTGCCTACCAATTCTTTTCTGTATTCATGTATATAAAGGTGTGAGACTTCTTTGTAATCTATAACTCTTTGGCCTCTTTCTTTTATTTCTTCTTTTTTCTCACATATTTTTCTCACCATTCTAATCTTTTCCCCAACTTCTGATTGATGTCATCAACATCAGAGTGTCTATGGATTTAGTTTGGAGGGTTTTATAAGTTCTTCATTACATTTTCTCTCTCTTTATCCTAAGCAGCTAATACTGGTGCATATGCTGCAATTATTTTCACAGTGGTCTTTCTGCAAATATCTATCATATCATCAACAAAGCAAAACAAGATGACCACACCTCACATTAAATAATGTTCTTTGCTGCCTTTAGACATATGATAAAACCAAATCAACCAACTCCTTTCTTTGCCTTTCCAAGGCCATATGTGATCCATCCTTTCATTCAGCTGCAACATCTTTCTTTCCTCTGGTTGCATTTATAACAAAAAATTGTAAATATGATTCAGTTCCTCTAGCAGTATGTCCACTTGTTCATTAGACCAAGATTCCACATTTAGAGTGCCAAAAATAAAAGTTTACAATCTAAAACTATTTGATTCTTAGCACCCTCTGAACCCTTTTCCACTTCTTTGGCTCTGACGACTGAAGTGAAAGGGGACAAATATGCTGAAGACCATTTCATAATTTTGTTTTGTGGATTACCATAGCCAAGAAATTTGTCACCAAAAACAGCCAGCCTATATGATGATGAGACTCATTATTTAGCTAGGCTGGTTCTTGAAAAGCATACTCAGTCTGCTGCCAAGGCCATAGTCAAAGCCTTCAAGGATAGTAGAACCTGCCAGAGCATCCACTTCATTTACATGGTCCCCAGGACCTAGGGTTAGCTCCATGCCACAATGAAGCAGGACTTTCTGGAGTAAGACTTCTTGTACACGAGTCTAAAATCACTCTAATCTCTGTCCTCTCACCAGAGTTCCAGTTCCATAATTCCAACAATTTACAGGACATTTCCAAAAAGAAGAACTCTCAAAATGTAAAAATAGAACAAGTACTAGTAAGAACAAGGAATCAATCAGAAAAGCAACAAACATTTCTTAAATACCTAGTATGAGCTAGGTACAATATTAAACAATGCAGATACAAAGAAAAAACTGAAACAGTGCCTGCCCTCAAAGAGCTTATATTCTTACGGAGAAACAATATGTAAATATATAAACACATAAAGAAGACATACCAAATAAATGCCAGTAAGTTTGGGGAGGGAGGTCACTAGTAGTAGGAGGAAAAGGAAAGGGTTCATGTAGAAGGTAGTACATAAGCTAAGTTCTGAAGGAAAGCAGGGCTTCAAGGAGGTAAAGATGAAGAGAGAGTTCATTCCAAATATGGAGGATAGTTAGTACAAAGGAGATGGAACATGCAACATGCTGTGTGAGGGACAGCAAGCAGGCCAGTATATGAACTGCAGAGTATAAGAAAGGATAGGTAGGCATGGGGTAAGTTTATGAAGAACTTTAATTGCTAAACAGAAAAAGCTAAAATAGTCAAGAAGATAATTTAAAAAAAAAAGCAAAACCTTAGGCTCTTTAAATAGGTTCTGGTCCTCAAGTCCAGAAAAGTTGTTATTACAAGTAATAGCAGGTAAAATCATGGAACCACTTCTGATCTTTAAGAAGTCGTGGAAGGGGGGATGAGAAGAAGCGGTGAAGCAAGGAAGAGAAAACTTGATAGGTGTTACAAAACTGGAAGATGAGTAGATGATATTCCAACTGCTTTAAGAAGTCAAAGCGGACCTTTCACGAGAATAGGTAAAAGGGCTGAACAAGTTGTGATATATGAATGTAATGGAATACTATTGTCCTATAAGAAATGAGGAGTAGGTGCACTTCAGAAAAACCTAGAAAGACTTATGTGAACTGATGCTGAGTAAAATGAGCAGAACTGGAGAACATTGTATACAGTAACAGCCACACTGTGTGACAACTGACTTTGATAGACTCAGCTCTTCTCAGCAATGCAAGGATCTAAGACAATTCCAAAAGACTCACGATGGAAAATGCTATCCATATCCAGAGAAAGAATTTGGGAGTCTGAATACAGATCAAAGCATACTATTTGCTCTTTTTTTTGTTGTTGTTGTTTTGTTTCTTCTTTCATAGGGTTCCTCCTATTAGTTCTAATTCTTCTTTACGTCATGACTAATGTGAAAATATGTTTAATATGAATGTATACGTAGAGCCTATATGAAATTGCATACCATCTTGGGAAGGGGGGAAAATGAAAGAGGGGGAGAAAATTTAAACTCAGAATCTTATAGAAGCAAATGTTGAAAACAAAAAATAAATTAATTATAAAGAGAACAGGTAAAACAGAGGAAAAACTAACAAACAAGAATATGTTCATAGTCTTGCTATGAGAAATCATGTAAAATAACTTATAACACGAATATTTACAATTGTAAAATTGTATACTGCTCATAGCTTTTGATCTTTGTTCACGTGGATTCATACATGCCTAAAAAAGGAAGAATTTTTTAAAAGAGAACTACTGTACACCTGCATGCCATTGTATCAGGACTAAATCAGCTGAATACCCTTGTATTCAAGGAAGAAAGTATCACAACTGTGGATGAGGATACTACAAAATGGGTCTAAGATGATTTCTTAGTAAACCATTAAGGAGAAGGAGGAGTAAGATATTAAAGATGGTGTCTATGTTTGAAATGTAACTTACCAAAACAAAATCTTTGGCATTCAGGAACCTGCCGATTAACAGAAAAAAAAGTTCTCTAAGAGATTTGAAGTCTAGTCTCTTTCTCTTTAATTTTTAATCTTTTCCTTTCTCCTGGATCCTTCTGAGCTGTCTATATAATCATGCCCAGACCTCTCCTACCCTTTAAAAAATCCTCTCTTAACCCTACCAATCCCCCCAAAATGTTGTCCTACATCTCTCCTTACTTTCACAGCCAAACTGTTTTAAAAAGCTGTCTTCATTCACTCTAGCCTCTAGTCTATTACCTCCTACTCACTTACGACCCCTTGAAATCTAGCTTCCAACCTCACTCAACTGAAATTTCTCTCCAAAGTTACCAGTCATCTCTTAATTGCCAAATCTGATGGCATTTCTTCAACTCTCATCATTCCTGACCATTCTGCTGCATATGAATCTGTTGATCATCCTCTCGTCTTAGATAATCTTTTCTATCTGGATTTTCACAACACTGCTTTTCCCTTGGCTTATCCTATTACCTGTGTGATTGTTCTGTCTCCTTTACTGAATCATTATCCAAATACTAAGGCTTTGTCCTGGTTATTCACTTCTCTTTTTATATGCTCTTTCTTGGTAATTTTATCAGCTCTCCTGTTCAATCTTCATCTCTATGCAAACAAACAATCCCAGTCTCTCTTCTGATCTACAGTACTACATCTCCAATTGCCTATTCGACGTGTCATCTTCCAGATTTTCCTTCACTTAGTATGTTTTCATTACCAATCAACAGTTTTTTCTTTTACATCTTTGGATTCCAGTGCATTCAAAGTAGATTTGAGTTTTTTCTCTTCAGCTAATTACTTCCAATGGGTAGGCCATAAATTCTGCTATCTGCTTCCCTTTTAGTTTCCTTTTCCAAGATTCTGATTTTTCTCAAACTATTTAGGCACATTCTGCCGAGGTTCCAAATTCTATTTAACAGATGCTGGTTTAACTTCTTTTGTCCTGCAATAATGATTTAGATCTATTTGCTCTAATGTAGATGTCTAGGTAGCCACTGTCCCTTCTGTTTTAATATCTTCCCTGTTGATTTATCTGTTTGTTATTTTCTTTAAAATATTCTTTATTGATATTTTCTGTTTCTTAAATCAGCAGTCATCCCAAGTATCCTTCTCTCTCCCCTTCCCAGAGAGCCTATCCATATGACAAATAATGTTTTTTTAGAAAGGGGGAAAAATCAGCATAACTAATCAATATGTTGAAAAAGTCTGAAACATGTGCAAAGCATAACAACTGTGGACCTCCTACCACCACAAAGGGGTTAGCTGGGGATGTCTTCCCATATATTTTCATTTGAATTCTCTTAATGTTTATAATTCTGTTATATTTATTTCTGATTTTTTGGTAGTCTTTCCATTTACATTACTGTAGTTACTAAGCATATATTTTTTTGGTTTGGCTTACTTCACTCTGCATCAGTCCACATAGTTCTTACCATGTTTCTCTATATTCATCACACGTACAATTTTGCATAGCACAGTAATATTCTGGTGGATCAATACCCAGATTTTTTTTGCATTTTGCAAATATTTGGAATGGGACTCCCTTTTAATTACTGTTTCATGTGTTTTGTTATTATCATAGAGTAATGCTGTTGATTTTTTAGGATTTGTTTTGTAGCTTACAACTTTGCTGAAGCTATTGTCTCAATTAGTATCTTTGCTGTTCCCTAGGATTTTTCCAAGTTAAACCATCATATGATCAACAAACAGGAATAGTTTTATCTCCTCTTTACCTATCTTCATTCCTTTAATTTCCCTTATCCATAGAACTGACAGATAAACTATTTTATGCTCCCTTAATCTGCTTGTGGTATCACCCTTTATGTCTAAATCATGTACCCATTTTAACCTTATCTTGGGATATGGTGTAAAATTTAGGTCTTCATTTGGGTCTACATCTTTTATTTATAGCCCCTGAAGTGATTTCTATTTTTATTCCATTTTTGTCTGTAAAGGATATATTAACTATTTTTTTCCTTTTTATATTTATTTACAATAACTACGTGCCCTACTAGATGGTAAATTTTTGTTAAAGTAATATGCAGTCCTGAGAAATATATATATTCTTTTGCTGAATCATTTAGAAGATGTCATAAGTCTTTTAACTCTAGTTTCTCTAGCAATTTGTTCAATTCCATATTTTCCCTTTTGTTTATCTTTCTAACAGACTTAGCCAAACTTAAAAAGGGATATTGAAGTTTCCTGTCACTACTGTGTTGCTATCTATGTCTTCTTGTAGCTCAGATATTTCCTTTACAAATTTGGATGCTAGGACATTAAAAGCATATACTTATTACTAATATTGGTTCATTGTTTGTGGTTCCTTTCGGCGTAATATGGTTTCCTTGTTTATCCCAGTTTACTATCTGAAGGTTTGCTTTTGCTTTGTGAGCAAGAATGCAACTTCTGCTTTTTTGGATTCACTTTATACACAGTAAAAAATGAAAATTTCCATCCCTTAGTTTTATTTTGCATATGTCTTTGCTTTTTAAGTATGTTTCTTGTAAGCAACAGATTGTAGAGTTTTGTTTTCTTGTCCAATCTGTCAGTTTTTTGTTTTGTTAAACTGTTTAATCCATTCACATTCAAAGTTAGGAGAATTAGGTTTATATTTTCTTCCATCTTCCTCTAATATTGGGTTTTTTCACTTTATGATTTTTACCCCCCTTCTGCTATACGCACAATACTATGTTCCTTCAGTTATTTATTTTAATCTTTATTTAAAGTGGTCCTCTTCCAACTCGCTCTCTTCTCACCCCTGATATCCTTGCTCTCATTTGTTACCCCTTGCCCTTTGGGGTTTTGTTTATTAGTTCCTTTTTTCTCTCCAGCTATTAAATGGTTATATAATTCTTTCTGTCTTTTTTTCCTCTCAGTCAAGTAGATCCCCCTTTCTGTTCTTCCTCTATCTACTAGAAGGGATCGGTTAGTCTTTCAAATTTCATTTTTGTACCCCTTTTCAAAAAGGATTTCTTTTACTCTCTTCATCATCCATCTTCTATCTACTCTAGACCCTCAATCTTTCATTCATGACCCCTATAGTTATTTGTTCTTTCTTTTCTCTGTATTCCTCATGAAATCTCTTACAGCACCAATTCCAGCGTCTCTCCTATAGGTGGTTTCTGCCACTGGCTTGTAGATTTTTGCCCTGTAGATTCACCTTTTCCATTGTGCCTCACTCCCAAAACAATGCCAATTACTGCAGGTGTCAGAGAGGACGATGCCCCATGGTAAGGACTCTTCTTTACCATGTTCCTGATTATGTAGCCTGCTACTAATCTACACTCTTCCCTCCCACTTTTTTTTTTTCAAAAGCTCTCCTCCTTGAGTCCATGCTATCCTACTCCAGGTGCCAGTTGCCCCAGGGGTTCTGCCCATTATTTTTGCTGTGCAGGTCACAAAATTCTGCCCTCTTAATTCTAATTTTTTTTAATTACTCAGGAACAGTGTGCTGTGGTTCCATGTTGTTCTACAAAGTGCACGATCTCATTAAGAGGTGAGTCATTTTCTTTGGTTTTATAGTAATTTATTCATAAATGACTCACTACATCTTGAGGCTATGTTTCCTTCTGTTGTTACTGTTTTCCCTATTGATTTATCTGCTTACATTCAAGGACTTTGAGTTTTCTTCCAAAAATCTTTGAAAATTTCATTCCCCACCCTGATCCTTTTTTTTCCCCTGTTGCTCACTTCCTGACTCCTTCCCTTCTGACTGTGGTTTCCTTAGGAGGTAGATCTTGAAGTATCTTAACTTCCTTCCATACTGGGCAATTCATGGTTCAACCAGCCTTGGTCTCTGCCACAAATGACTTCTGAGTGGTCAGAACTGACCCTAGCTGGATATACACCATGTTGTGTCCTGTCCTGCTCCCTCTGTTCCTCAGTTCTTTGACCTGATATGAGCAGTTCAGAGAATTGCAGCATTGGTGCAACAGGGTTATCTACCCTGGCACTGGCTGTGATGCTATTATGGGGTTATCTGCCCTAGTACCTACTGTTCAGAACTTTGCAGCACGAGATCTATGGGGCTGTGGTCCCTGGCAGGCTTTTGTTCCTGAATGATTACAACCATCCTGTTTGTCATGGCCAGGGCAAACTTCTGCAGCCTGGAGCCAAGGAGTCATAGAGATGACTCTGGAAAGAAGGGAGGAGGGATCAGTTTCTAGGGGATGGTTTGTAAGCCTGAGTCATGTCCTTGGGTCTGCTGGTGTAGTCTCACTGCCAGTAGTAAGGTGGGTGGGAGAGGGATGCCAAGTAAGCCCAAAGTTAATTATTGTTGGTTCATGGGTAAGGTTTGGTTTTTTTTTTTTTGGGGGGGGGGGGAGAAGTATTTTTTTTTACCATCTTTTTGGATTCTGGGTATCCTAGGACATGGAGATAGTTGAAGTTGCCTTATCTTTGAAAACACATAATTTCTGTTTTGGAGAGATCAAAGAGGTCATGAGGATCCAAGAAAATGTCTAGTTCTTATCCTCTGTCTTGTTGCTCACATGACCTGGAAGTCTTTCTGCTTGTGTTTTAGGTTTTTCACCTCAGTTTTCTTCCTCCCAAGACCTCTGATGCTTTTAGTTTAATTTTTCCCCCCTTATATTCTTGTCACTCAATTTTTAACTCTTCCTCCATCGAAGGCAGGTATCTTGGTGACTGTATTTCAATAATGTCTCAGCTTCCTCCCACTCTGGAGAATTTACTTTTCACTGCCCTCTGTATCTGCCTCAAGAGGCTTCTGGAGGGAAAGGAGCAGTTTTTTTTTTTTTCCTTCAGATCTGGTACAGTCCCACAAATATACATGCTAGCACTGTGGCCCACTTTCCTTTGTTCCTTAATTCTCTGGCTAAAAGCTGCCACCATTGGAAAAGTTAAGGCCCCCTCCTTCCTATAGCTCTTCCTCTTCTACAAGTGGGTAGGCAAGAGTAGAAGTCTGCTGCATTGTCACAAAACAGTGGGGGTGAGGGAAGGGTGAAATGATAAGAGTCTGTAGTAGCAACAAAGAAAATGTTGGGTCCTAGAGAACAGGCCAGTAGATGAGGAGAACTGGAACTAGTGGGAAGTGGGAGGTGCTGGAGATTAACGTTCTCTGTTATTAATTCATAAGGTACCTTGTTAGGCTTCTTTGATAATCTTGACCTGTAGAAACAGTTGCAATTAATTTTCCTGTGATGCCTAACTCTTCTTTGGGGAGGGTTTTTGGGAGTTAGTGAGGACTAGGAAAAAATGTCTAGTCTTCCCATCTTATTGGTCACGTGATCTGAAGTCCTCATTTACTATTTCAACCAGAATGTCTCATAGGTATTTCAAACTCAACATTTTCAAAAACAGACCTATTATCTTTCCAAGAAAACCCACTTTTCTTCTGAACTTCCTTATTTCTATCAAATCATTTTACATGCATGTACCGGCTTGCTATTTAAGAGAATCCTGTTCATAGATCTAATCATATTGCTCCTCTACTCAAAAAAAACATAAGCAGCCCCCCCTTTTTTACCAACTCTTGCCCAGTATGCAAAGTCCTCTAATATCTGGCACCATCATGCTTTTGCAAAGATCTCATGTTACTCCCCTCTATGATGTACTTTATTGTGTACCTTGTAGACCAGACTGCGCAGTCTGCACAACCTCTCCTTTCCTGTCTTTGTGCCTTTGTTGTCGGTGTTTCCTGTGTCTGGAATGCTCTCCTTTCCCTTGCCTGCCAAGTTCCTACACATCCATTAAAACCCAGTTCAAACGCAGCCCCCTCCACAAAGCCTTCCTTGGTGCTTCCTTCCCATACCTCTAAACCCTTTTTTTGTACTCACCTTTCCCCCAGGTCTCATTTAACTTTTGTTTTTAACTTCTCTATTGCATTGACCACCTATTATTGTGTGTTAAGTTGTCTGGGCATGTTTAGTTCTCCTATGCTATAAATAAAATGAGAGGAAGGACCAATCCCCCCACAGTATGCTGTGTAGGTGCTTAATACATGTTTTCGGAATTGCTGAAGTTTTTGTTCTAATGAAGACACTGGAAAGGTTCTCCACTGGGCAGGCTACTATATGAAACACAATGGTCTGATAATCTACATCAGGGTGTTGTGTACACAGTAGGAACTTGATAAATAATTGTCAAATGAAAGGGGAAAAAGAAATCTACAAAAATGGGGGCCAGTAAGATAACAGCCAAACTAGTTTCTAAACTAAGGGTTCCTGTGATTTTTAAAAATTAATTTACTGGTATCTTCATTTTCCAGTATCCCTTCCACACACCATCTTATATAAAACAGAAAAAAGAGAAATGCCAGTTCAGCAAACTAATTAGTACATTTTTTAAAAACCCCAAAAACCTTTAGATTGGCAGGTAGACCTTGCCAAAGAAGGCATTTGACCAAAAAAAAAAAAAGACAATTGAGGCCATACCCCTGGTTTCCCAGAAGACAGTAGGGAAGAAGAAGAATTGAAGTCACAAAGATGTTTTAGGGCAGGCGGGGAACCTGGGGCCTCGAGGCCACATGTGGCCCTCTAAGTGCCCAAGTGAGGCCCTTTGACTGAACCCAAACTTCACAGAACAAAGCCCCTTAATAAAAGGAGCCACACTTGGGGGCCTTGAGGCCACAGGTTCCCCAACCCTGTTTTAGGGGATAAGCAAGAAGGAAGTCAAAATTGGAAAGTCAATGCTATTCTTTTAAATGAAGGGCACCTAATGCCTCCTGAGATTTCCTCCATAGCCTGTAATGTCTCCTGACTTCATTTTATTTTCCTCGGGGAAGGAAAGCCCTAGGCCTGTGAGCTTTCTAATGGCTAATCATTTATACACAGGGTATTCTCTCAATCAAACAAATGTTTATTAAATGACTGCTCTAAGTCCAGGCTGGATGGTAGGCCCTTAGGTGGAAACAAGACATGAAAGGCAAAATCCTGGCCCTCAAGTAACTTACATTTTGGTTGGAGAAACAAGCCTAAGGTGCATATAATAAACAGAAAAGCAAGCTATTATGATCAGTTGCCAAGTAGAAAAGTTCCAACAAGAAGGGAGAGATACTGAAGTTCAGAGTATCTGGTAAAAGGTTTTTGGCTCCATGAAAGTAGTGGGTCTTGAGGTAACTGTTGAAAGCCTTGTAGAGGAGAGAGAATTTAGGTTATAGGGCATGAAATGAACTACTATCCTGATAGGAATACAGAATGATTGTGAGGAATAGTAAATTAATTAAAAAATTCATTGATTAAAGGTCTACACTGTGTTGGTGAAATGCAAAAGGCAAGGAAGAGCAAGGTAGGAGAAATATTTATTAGTAGTAATCAATAATATTGGTGATGGTTTGGCACAGCAACTGTGATTTAATTAGTATAGCAAAATCTCAACGTGGAAATACCCAACACCAAGGCCCTCTGGATGTTCTGCAACTTAGAATCTGAGGAAGTTGCATGTGGATAGTATGAGAGATAAGATGACTCTAGCCTCTAGGTTGCAAAGGCAGTAAATGTCAGAGACGAGACCTGAATCCTGGTCTTGCTGACCCTAAGTTCTGATTTCTATTCACTATAACACCACTTCAGATAAATTAGAAGTGGGCACTTAAGTGAGAGACAAGATTTAAAGATTCCACATAGGTTTCAAGCCTAGATGCCTGAGAGAGGGAATGCTTACATCACTGATAAAAATAGGCAAGTCAGTATGAAAGGGAAAGCAGCCAACATGGCAGGCAGACCAGGCCAGTTCCTGAAGGAGGCCTGGGCCAAGGAGCCGGTGCTGACCGTGTCCTTTGCCATCGGTACCCTAGCTCTGCTCATGCCCCCTCTGAGCCCCTATACTAAGTACATAGGCATGACCAACCGTGTGACCCCCTACAACTACCCTGTTCCCGTCCGAGATGATGGCAACATGCCCAACATCCCCAGCCACCTCCAGGATCCCCAGGGGCCTTCTCTCCAATGGCTGAAGAATCTGTGAATCCTCCACCTGCCCCCTGTCCCTCAATAAATGTCCTGTCTTCTCAAAAAAAAAAACAGGCAAGTCAGGTCACACTACTAATTTCAGGGACATCAGTGATACAAGTTTAAACAACCTTAAATTGGAAGGCAAAGCACAACTTCCAGCTATAAATGTCAGCATAAATTACTGGAGCTTAGCAGATAAATCTAGGTTAGAAATATAGATTTGGGGGTCAACTGTGTTGGTGGAAGATATGAAAGAAGATTAATTATCTCAAAAAGTGGAGGAGAGAGTTGGGGATTAAATTGAGAGGAATGCCCACAGTTGGGAAAGGAGGAAGAAGAGATTCTAAAGGGAATCATAATAGATTATCACTGGAGTAAAAAGTGAACAACTGCATCATGCTATCATGAAGTCCAAAGAAAAGGAGGTTTTCCAGAAAAATACTTTAAGTCAATTTATGCATGCTTTCTAGAGTCCAGATATTATTAAGCAAGATTCAATGACAGGAGAATGGACCCTATCAGGGAGCACTGAAGAGTTAATAAATGTTTCAACAAAGACTTCCTAGCGTTCAGGAATTAAATGTCATTATTCTTTAAAATCAGGAAGCTTTTATTATTGTTAATTGGCTACCTTAGAACAAGTTAAAGTATCTTTCTGGAAATACAGTAAGATTCAACTGTTTCCCAGAAAATAAACTATTCTAGATTTCAAAGGAGCTTTAATATAAACTAGGGTGAATTTCTTTGTTTAAATAATGGCATAAAAGGAATCTAGAGACTTACCTCTGTGTGTCTTTGATGTAGTGCATTATATTCTTTCTTCAACTCTGATTCTCGCTCTTCAAGTCTGCTAACTGAAATGGAGAAAGACAGAGACAGATCAATATCACCAAATTATACAAAATTTACCTGGAAAAAAGCCAATCTTGAAGTCAGAAATTGGGTTTGCCAGCCCCTAATCATCTCTAGGACCCAATATTCTAATTGATTTCCATGAAGAATTGAGTGATATATTTTCTTCATCCTTAATTCAAAATTTGAGAAGGAAGGAACTTTTTAAAAATTATTGCTTAGGATTCATTTTCTTAATGTAATCTAGTATAAAATAAGTCATTGGCTTTGCCATGTACTTGATGCCTCTGAAAAAATCAACTGTTTTATCAAAACAGTCTTAAAAATCCCTATGGAGACCTCCCTGTCATAAATCAAAAACCAAATAATGATATTACGAACACCAGAAAGTCATCTTTTTTCACCATGTACTGATACCTAAAAGTATCAACATTTATTTTTTTTTACAAGCTCTTTATCCTTATGCTTTATACTCTCTGCACTTATCCTCTTGCAAATTTGGCTCCCTCTGCTGATGCTTTTTAGTAAATGCGTTATACTTCAGTTTGGTCATTTGATACTGTGTAATGTTTCTTGAAAAACAAAGTTTAAGAAAAACTAAACCAAAGGAATAGTCTATTAAGCATTTTCACTATGCAGAGTTAGACCTATAAAGAAAATAATATCCTGGCAGAATGTCTAACTTCATTTCATTTATTTTAAATAAGAAAAAATATTCTTGATTAATATTAAGTAAGCTTTCCTAAAATGGAATATTCCAAGTGCAGTCAACTTAACAAGAATTGAACAGACACCTGTGTACACACAGCATTATACCAAGCACTTTGGGGGCATAAAAGTAAAACTATGATGTTCAATCTAGCTGGGAAGATAAGATGTATTCACACAAAACAATTAGTGAAAAATACAAGCTAACAAAATAAATATCATTATACAAGACAGATGTTAGAAGCCAAGTGCTACAGAAAAGCTCAGCAAAGGGAGAAATCAATGTGGGGTGAGGCGATCAGAAAAGACGGGGATCCAGCAGTACCTTAAAAAGCCTGGCAGGTAAGAAGACTAGTATTCAAGGTGACAAGAATTAACACAAGCACAAGGATAGAGGAAAAAGTAGGCATGACAAATAGGGGCAGTACAGAGAGGCTTGTCAGGAGGAGAGATTTAATGCTGGGGAGTAGTGGGAAAGGAGTTTAATAAGTTAGGAGGATAAGATAAAAGAGTAATCTGACAACAATGTCAGATGGATTGGAGAAGAGACTTGGGTCAAGAAAACAATTAGTAGGGGTAACCCCGACATGATAGAGAGAGCCTGTATGAGCGTGATAGCAGTGGGAATAAAAAGGATACAAATCCAGAAAACATTTGAGTGATGAAGACCTCAGAATAGGCATTTGGTAAATGTTTGTTGAATTAAGGGGGAAAATGGTGTCTCAAAGCCTGGAATATTGGGAAAATGGTAGTATCATTGAAACAAATGAGAAAGATGAGAAAGGGAACTAGTTTGGAAGATAAAGAGGTTCTGTTTTTGTTCTGTACGTTATTCTGAACTTAAGAAATAAAATAAGCAATTCCATAACGAAGCAGAATAGAAAAAAAGAGGATTGCATATTAAACTGCAAATTTATTATGTACAACTTGCTTTTCCTTCTAAATATACTAAAGCTATCATGTAACTTTTTTTCCTCTCCTCCCAAGAGGGCTACCACTAGAGAGAGACAGACAGACAGACAGACAGACAGATACACACACACACACAAGTGTGTATATGTATATGTGTATATGTACATGTATATGTAAATACATACTGTACATGCTTCTATTTATCAGTTCTTTCTCTGGATACAGATAGCATCTTCCTTCATAGTTCCTTTTTAATTAACTTGGGTGTTTATAATGGTCAAAATTACTTGACTGCTCAAAGTTATTAAAACAATACTGCTGTTACTGTATACAATATGTTCTTGGTTCTGCCATTTTGCTCTTCTAAGACCATCACGCTCATCATTTCTTATAGTACAGCATTATTCCATCACAATCATATATCATAATTTGTTCCACCATTCCCCACTTGATGATCATCCCTGCATTTCCAGTGCTTTGCCACCACAAAGAGAGCTGTCATAAATATTTTAGAACATAGAGGTTCTTTTCCTATTTCCCTGATCATCTTGGGAAACAGACCTAAGAGTGGTATTGCTGGGTCAAAGAGTATAGGCAGTTTTATAACTTTTTGGGCATAATTCCAAATTGCTCTCCAGACAAAGAGGTTTTAAGTTCAGTTTTAGATAAACTAAGTTAAAGATGAGGGCAGGAAATACAATTAGAAATGTGAAAAAATGGTGTATGAGAGCCTGGAATACTGGGAGAATGGTAGTTATCATTGAAACAAATGAGGATGATGGGAAAAGGAACCAGTATGCAAGACAAAGAGGTCTTTAAGTTCAGTTTTAGATATGCTAAGTTTAAGGTGATGGCAAGAAATCCAATTAGAAATATTTTATAAGTAGACAAAATTACAGGATTATATCTACGTAGAGAGGTCAGGCTCTATGAGAATCTGACATAGCAAGTGATGAAGATATAAAGAATAGATGAACTCTCCAAAGTAGAGAGCTAAAAGGCTAATGCATGGAGGAAACCAAAAATATAAAATGGCAGATGTTTATACTTAAAGCAAAGACAAAAACTGTTAGTGAAAGAGACAGAAAAATAGAAGGGTGGGAGGAAAATAAAAATGAGTGTCATGAAAACCAAGAGATGAAAGATTTCAAGAAGGTACTCTACTTAACCAACTAAACTCAGTGCTTCTACTTCCTTTCCCTTAACCTTCTTCTAAACCTTTGGCAATCTGGCTTCTGACTTCATCATTCAACTGAAACTATTCTCCAAAGCTACCAACGAGCTTAACTTCCAAATTCTACTGATCTTTTCTCCATTCTCATCTTGACCTCTTGGTAGCATCTGACTTTGCTGATCACCTTCTCTTCCTAGATACTCTCTCCTCTCACTGAGGCAAGGAGGTGGCATGATGGATGGATTCCTGGGCCTGAAGTCAGGAAGACTTGAGATCAAATCTAGCCTCAGACACTTAGCGGCTGGGTAACCCTGAGCAAATCACTTAACCGCTCTCTGCCTCAGTTTCTTAAACAGTAAAATGGGGATAATAATAGTACCTACTTCTTAGCGTTACTGTGAACATCAAATGAGATATCTGTAATGATTAAAACAGTGCCTGGCACATAGCAGGAGCTTAAAAAATGCTTTTTTTCCTTCCTTTCTCTCTCAATCCTTCTTTGGTTTTCCTCCTACCTGTCTGCTCCTTCTCAGTCTCCCTGACTCTATTTCATCCATGTCACCCCTACTCACTGTGAATATCTCCCAAAGTTCTGTCCTGGGCCTTCTTCTCTTTTCTCTTTATACTCTCACCTGTTGATCTCATCAGCTCCCGAGAGTTCATCTCTACACAGGTAAGTCCCAGATCTACAAATGCAGCCCAGCTCTCCAGGAGTCTCTTGAGCTGCAGTCCTGCATTATCAATAGTCTATTCAACATTTCAAACTGTCTAAAACAGACCTCATTTTCCTCCCCTTGCACTCCTAAACCATCCCTTACCTCCTCAATTTCCCCATTACTGTTCAGGGCACCATCCAACTTCAGTGTCACCCTTTAACACTCATAGTTCACTCCATATGTCCAACAGCTTTTATGGCTCTATAAATGCTGAAAGGTCCCACTAAGGAATTTTGGGACCTTGTCACCAAGTGGTAGTATATGGCAGGAGTGATGTTTATTGTTCTAGACTGGGATGGCCTCCCTTTCAAGAGTTTGCCTTCAGGATCTGGTTAGTCCAGAGGGACAGGGCTTGTGCCACTAGTTTTGCTTCCTTATTCCCCTAAGCATAAAAATCCCAGACTATGGAGAGCCAAGTGCTGGAATTTTAATCAAATTCCTAAGACCCTTTGAGGCAGCTCTCTCACCCAGTACTGCCAGACTGACAAATGCAGGTGCAATAGGAAGAAGCAATGAGGCCATTTCAATTGCCCCTTTAAATCTTCTTCTAAATACATTTATTTTTATTGAATTTTATGGTACATGAATGTTCCATTACATTCCAATCCTGCTTGAATCATTGGCCTGACGTGAGCTAGCCCTAGCCCAGATCATGCCCCAAATATCTTTAGGACACAAATTCTGATATTCAAACCTGGTATCTTAAAGAAAGGCAAAAATAAAAATGGCTTTGATTCAATTAGGACTCCACCCACTCTGTACAAAAGAACTACAAATCTGAGTTCTCCAAGTTTTCCTACTCAGTGCCAACTGTTTGAAAGTAGATGGTAACAAAGTCAGTTTTGTGAAACACCAGGAGATAGAAGCAATGAAACTGAATGTCTAGAAAATAACTTTTAATCTAGATGAGTAGTAACAACTTGGGTTTCACTTATTTTAGCTATCTAAAGGAGAAAGGAGATTTTTTTTTTCAATTATGGAACTCTAGTAGTGGAAAGAACCTGAAAAAACACCTAATTCAACCCTCCCAATTTTAGAGATGAAAAATTGAGGAGCAGAGTGACCAGGTGATTTACCTTATGTCATAGAGCAAGCTAACATAGCTAGTTTCTTATGAAACAATAAATTTTGGAACTAAACTTAATTTGGAAAGACATCTATCGTATGCAGAAAAAGTTCATTCGGCAAATCACAGTGACTACCACGTTTATTTTAGGTTCTCCACACGGTCTCATGTTTATGGTACAAAAGAAAATGTAAGCTCAAATGGCTTATCTCATTTACCTGTCACACCATAGTCACAAAGTACCTGACAAAAATAAATGTATGAGATAATCAACTGCTCTTCCCTAGTGCCAACCTTCTCCCAGAAAAGAAACTAGAAAGAAGCTTGAAATTATGGCCCACAGAATTCTACCCACTTATTAGTTATTTCAGAGGCTTCCTTTTATAGTACAAATATCTCGCTAGAAATACCTGGGTCTCTAAAATTCAGAAATTCACTTCCAATAAAAAAAGAAATTTTGACACCTCATTGTTAACTTAGCATGTTATGTAATTTTTTCCCCCTGTGCAAGCGTTCTCAAAAGTGTACTAAACTCCAAAAGTCAGATGATCAGCATTGCAATACTTGTGTCAACAGCACCAGGTCAAATTCCACAGTTCAGCACCCATAGCTAGCTACCAGCTCACCCTAAACTTAAGTGTAGGTAGACAATATCAATTGGCTAAAAAGATCTTGGTCAGTGAGATTGAATATGGTAACATTTTACTGCCTCTAATATAAACAATGTTTCCTGCTCCCTTGTCTAGGAAAAAAAGGAAATTCATGTCTTATCTATTTTTAAAAAGTAAACTCATTAGCAGTTGACTTATTTATAATTAGCCATGAAATCTGTCATTTTTATCCTGCTAAACAGAGGTGCATAAACCTTAACAGTTATTGTACCAACCTATAAGTAAGAGGTTAATAAATATTAATTGCCAGAAAATAACAACTAAGGATCAAACATAGCACCATTTAAGCAGTTATTTATCTTAAGACCTCGGTGGGCCTAACAACTATTCGATCTTTTATAGGGCAACAGTAAGAAGTAGTGCTTACTTACTATGAAGGCTGAGATGAAAGGAATTCAGTTAAGCAACTCAGAAGGAAGAAAAATCAGAAAATCTCTAATTCCCTCCCAGATTTGCACTTTAGTGTCTGTTCTAATCCCAGTAGATTACCTAGAATAAACTCTTTCCAGAAAAGTGGGCACATTTCTGGTTGTCTCTAGTTTTCAGATCAAAAGAATCTAAGAATATCACCAAGCACCACAATTTAGAGCACTCAGAAGCTATTCTTTAATGTATCAAGAGTATTTGATTTGAGATACTGTGATTGTGACTATAAAGTTAATTGTAATCTTTAAAAAACCCTTTCCTCTCCTCTACCTATTCTACCCCCTTCCCTATAATTAGGAACAGAGGTGGATATCAAAAGATATACAAACATACAGAAAAAATCCCAAAGGAGATATTCCTGTTGAATATACATACAATATAGAAGTACTATTAGTGTCATTATATTAATATAATAAACCTAAAATGCAGTAAAAACAAAGAATTTCTAACAAAATTCCCATACAAGATCAAACCACTAAAGAATCTCATTGAAAAACCTAAAGAATCTCACCATCTTGTTCTTCAAAATAAGCTACAACCTGAGATAAAACAGAAACAAAATTATAGCTTCCTTTAACCTGCCAAAAGTTAAAAGGCCTGACTTATAAAATATCCACAATTTTCTGAACTGAACAAACCAATTCATCTAAAAACATTTTTTAAAAGAAAGGGAAAGACAGTAGGTGGATAAACGGAAACTAACACATTTTCCCCCATCAGAGAATAGCCACAAGAGAAAACGTTGCCTCCTTTCCAAATTATCCTGCCACAACAGTGTGTGACAATGAAGGGATGGGTTAACAAGTGGGGCGAGGGGATGTCCCTTCTTTCCAAAGAACACGTGGATCAAGTTATGGCAGGAAGAGCTACCTGCTCTGCCTGCTCAAAATCACAGCTTACCTCCTTAGATTGATGGCCTTTGCCAAGTTTGGAACACCTTCCATCTCTGTTGTCTTCTGCCCAATCAGACTGCTGATAGGCCTATGGGGGAAGAAAGAGAAACAGACCTGCTAGAAAGCCAAATCCAACTCATATGCCTTCTCAAAAAGAATCATCAGTTCTTAACTGTTTAAGGAAGGCAGACAATCCAGCTGTTACTAGGCCTCATAGGATTGACACAAAGCCTTTCAAAAGTTTCTCCTTGAACAATTGAGCATCAAATACCCTAAAAATTAAGGAACACTCAGACCAAAACAGAAAACTAAACTCAGACACAAGTCCTCTATGCAGTCTGTAAGCCTAAGGAAAAGTGATTAGATAGACTTTATAAAGCATAAGCTAATGATGCAACCTTAGAAACGATAAATATTCAAAAAATGTCTGCACAGACTAACAAGTCAGATTCTTGAAAAAGATTAGACAATGTCAAAGAATCAAAGTTGAGAGGGACCTCTAGAGAGCACATGCTCCAGTCCCTCTGTTTTTAGAAAGATAAGGGTCCAAACTATCTAGGATAGAAGGTGGATTGACTTCTTGAAGGTCTCCAAGTCTGAAGATTCCACAACCTCCTTCAGCAGCAAAGTCCAGTTTTTAAAATCACCTTAATGATCGAAAAGAACCTTTTTTATGACCAACCAAATTCTCGTTTGCTTTACGCTATAAATCCTCTTATCTCCAGTCTTCCACAAACACACAGACCTGCTTGGCATCCTCCTCATCCAAAACCTTCATCTATTTGCAGTAACTAAGTCATCCCTTACCCTTATCTATTCATGAATACAAAACCACAATGCCTTCAAACTGTACTCATAGAACTTTCCATACAAAAACCTTTGACTTTAAGTCCTCTTCATAAATCAGGGTTTTCCCTCCCCATTTAAGGCACAGAGACTTAAATGTCCAAAATATTACAAGACTATCACTTCAGCAAGCTAACAGTAACTAACAAGCAGTTAGTTAAAAGTTTCTTCAGAATTTTGAAATCATTACCACCAATTTTCAATGATCAGCATGTACAGGACAAAAAAATAAAGTCTTTCTTTACAAAAAGTATTGAATATATAAAGCTTGAAAATGAAATTGAATCAGAATTACAGATTATAGAATCCAAAACCAACACTAAGATCACATGTTATCCAATGATGAAAAAAGGAATAAAATTTGGTGTCACATAACATAATTTCTATCATGCACACCCACATATAAACACAAATGTGTGTGTACATGTAGACACACACACATCCAGCTCAAAATTAAAAAAGAAAGTAGCTATAAAGCAATTGTCCATTCTATTCCTCCAATGCATTTTAAATTAGGGTATACATTTTCAACAGCCCTAACATTGTTTTACATAAAATGTAATAATAACCTCAGAAATATTCAGAATTTTGTAGAACTAATTTTTATTAAACAGCAATGAACAAGAATTTTAACTAAAACAGAACCAGTGTTTATGTAGCTACAGGACACAAATAACATATACCAATGTACTTGTAAATTTTAATTTTTGAAACAGGTTTAAAAAGTCACCATCTGAAACTGATACAAACATATGAATAAATAAATTGGATAAGGTTAGTTTCACACCAAAAAAATAATCCTATGACTAAGGCACCCCCCCAAACTTACCTAAAAGTATAAATATAAAGTATAGTCTAATTAATTATAGGATAGCAAATGCTACTTTCTCCATGAAGCCTTCCTTGAATCCTCCTAGAAGAAAATACTCCATTCAACTGTATTCAAATCCTCCTGCTATTTCTCTATGTAAACTGATGAACTGGCACTCTGGTCCAACAATCTGTCTTTTGCAGGTTAATTAAGTTAGTATGAAGCTATCTACCAAAGCATAGGCAAACTTAATAAAATCAAGTTCCTGATCACACAAATTTTGAGTACCAAACCCTGGACTCACCCCTGGTAACACTACCAAGGTGCTAAAAACACACACAGTGAAATCCCTACCTGAGCACCCACCTACAGAATCTCTTTTCATTTATATTCATTTCAATTAGATACTATAAAAGAGCAGGTAAAACTTTATGTAGGTCAAAAGTTAGAGAGCAAAGTTAACCTCTTCTTAAGTATTAAAAAGACAGATTTTGGGAAGAAGCACTTAATTGTAAGCCTTCAAGCCCTTAAGAATTAATTCTAGGGGTGGGTAGGTGGTACAGTGAGTAGAGCATGAGCCCCTGGAGTCAGGAGGACCTGAGTTTAAATCCAGCCTCAGACACTTGACATACTTACTAGCTGTGACCTTGGGCAAGTCAGTTAACCCCAATTGCCCTGCCTCCTTCCCCTTAAAAAAAAAAATTAAACTCCAACATAAAATAAATCATTACCTAAGTTAGTCAGGTTTTCTAAGGTAGAAGCTACCCTCCAAGTCAATTTATTACAATTTATTAGACATATCTATGACAGATACAATGCTCCTCCTGCTCTTTTTTAAAATTTTCATTGCATCTACTTTCTGATCTTTTGGTGGGTAGAAAGAAAGGTGGGAATAAATGAGTATAATTTTCATTTGTGGTGGAGGCTGCAAGTAATTCAGTTTTGAAAATTAAAAATAAAATATACTATATCCAAAGCAAATTAATGCAGTATGGATAAGAAAGAAAGGACAGAGTACAAGGACCTACCAGAGAAAGCTGGGAAGACTTGTATGAACTGATACAGAATAAAGTGAGCAAAACCAGGAGAATAATTTATACAATAACAGGAACACTGTAAAGACAACTTCAGAAGACCTAAGAACTTCAATCAATGCAATAAGCAACCATGATTCCAGAGAACCAACAAGGAAGTACGCTACCCACCCCCTGAGAGGGAGGTGATTGAATCAAAATGCAAAATGAGGTATACATTTTTCTACATGACCAATAAGGGAATTTGTTTTGCTTAATTATGCATGTTCCAAACGAGGCCTTTATTTCTTTTTCTTCCCTTTAATTGAGGGAGGCAGGAAGGAAAGGAAATAAAGGCCTGTCAACTCAAAAAAAGCAAAGTCAAAAAAATAGACAACCACGAATTTCTTTTATATCTGTCTACTGCTAGGGGAAGACTGTTCTAATTCTTTTCAGGTAACTACTCAAGTATCAGCAGAGATATAGGAACATTGAAAAGCTATGGAAAAGTTATATGTGATGGTTAGTTCTGCTTCATGAATGTATTTCTTGTCTCCTCAACAGACTAAGCTATAAGAGCAGATATCATATCATATACTTATGTTGTATCCCCATGGCACCTAGGTACATTATCAGTACACAAGAAATTGAATTGAATTAAAACAAATACATATTTTGGTCTGATTTGGGGCAGAATTTATATTAAAAACTAGTATTCATTCACATTCGAAATACCACTGAAAATAAAAATTATTTTCTAATAAAGTATCCTCTTTGGTTCCAGTAAAAATGATGTAATGAAGTGAGTTTTCAACCAGCTTCCTCATTCTACTTCAAACATGCTCCAGAGATGTCCCCAAGATTTGATGGAAGTGAGCTACTAACTGAAATTTTCAAGAAATATAAAGTAGTGATATGACAGTTTCCCATGAGGCAAGTCAAGAACAAAACCCACCTGCCCTCCCCTCTAACTCAGCTAAAAGGGAAACTTAAGATGGCAATCGCAAATCTAACTCCTCCTCTAACACACATAAATTCTAACAAATGCATCATGAAGTCATCCTATCAACATCTGCATCAAATCCTGTTGTTATCCACTTGCCAAGGTAAAACGTGACAAATGCATCAAGGTCAGTTCCTATTCTATTCTTACCTCATTTTCAGGTAATCAATACCTGAAGCCTAGATTTCTCTTTTGTGAATGCAGAAATAGCCTTTAGGGGAGACTCTGAAATTCCATTGTGGCTAGCTGAGAGAACTTTTCAAAAGGAAATGTGCCATAATATATACTAATGAGAATGTCAGTCTTTTATGACGAAGGGCTAATAAAGGATGTGTAGAAACATAAAAACTAATAATTAATCACATGAAAGGAAAGGAATGGTTACATGGATACAAAAATTCAATAAGCACTTATTAAGTACTTACTACATATCATGTACCGTATTATGTGCTGAGGATACAAAGACAAAATGAAAGCAGTATCTGCCTTCAAGGAGCTTATAGTCTATTGGGAGGATATCTCACATATACAGGTAAATAATCACAATTTGAAGATGGAGAGAATACTAAGAACTAAAGGTGTATCAGGAAAAGATTCATGCAGAAGGAGGCACCTGAACAGTTCAAAGAAGGAAGCTAGGAGTCTAAGAGGTAGAAGTGAGGAATGAGTAAATTCCAGCCATGAGCAATAGCCTATTCAAAGGGACAGAGGCACATGGAATACTAAAGTTGGAGGTAAGCAAGTTAAACAATTTGACTGTAACAGAGGACAAGATGGAAAGTAGCGTGAAATAAATCTGCAAAGGTAGGCTGGGCACGCTCTTCTTATCTGTCAAACACATCTAGATTCTCAAGCTCCCTTTCATGCTCCCATTTTGAGGGGTTGGGGCGAGAAAGAATGTTGCTCTTCTCCCCACCCCTAGAAGTAATGGCAAATTTGTATAAGCATATGCTGGCCTAGACAAGCCTAAAACTGGACTTCAAGTTTTTGGCTCCCTCTTCTGCTTTGTGTTTTTTCTTTGATTAGAGATGACCCAACAGAGATCCCAGCCTTGGCAGAAACCTCGTGAGTTTGAAAGGTCAGGAAAACATAGGTCCAGGTACCAGGTACCATGCAGGAAGTTATCTCTGACACATCTTCTCAGAAGAAAAGATGACAACCTCATGAAGGATGAGCCCAACCCATAAACTAGCCTTGCAAAAGATATGGACATTGATTTGCTTAAGTAACGTGGAGCTGAGGTGAAGGTGAAATGCCTGTTCAGTAGCCGAAAGTGTTTCATGTTTTACTATTTTAAGTACAAATCTCCCAGGAGAGCTTTAAGTGTTTGTCAGTACATAAATGCTAGGGTTTTGGGGTGTTTTTTTTTTGCTATAAGCATATCTTTTGCAGAAGAGAAAATTATTGTCTCATATGGGGAAATGGGGGGGAAGGGGGAGACAGGCTCAATCAAAACTACGTAGAGCTTTAAACACCAAGTTGAAGACTTTTCATTTTATTCAAGGTGTAAAAGGAGCCATGATTAAGGGAGAGACATGGTCAGATCTATGCTGTAGAAAAATTTTGGGAGCTGTGTGAAGGATAGATTAGAAGAGGGAGAAACTACAATCTTAAAAGTACATGAGCCAATAGTGATATACCAATAGGATGGTCATCACAATCTGTAAGTTAGCTAACAAAGCACCATAGAGACCAGGTAGAACTCAGCAAACAACCCATAAACAAAGTCTTTGCTAGTGCAATTGTATAAGATGTTAGGTTCCAATTACGTGAAGAAAAATCTATAGGTCAGTAACACTAAGTCCTTTAAAACACACACAGAGAGCAGAATTAAGAAAATTTAAAAGCACAGAAAATTGTTTTAAAGATGGGACTTTGTTTCTGCGAGAAGTCTGGGATCATTAAAGGAGTTTTCCAATTTCCCAGTGGCAATACTGCTTGCTGCTGCTTTCTTGTATAATTCTCAACTCACTGTCCATTTGTACTATCTGTCCAAGATATAGATACAGATCAACTCTAGAAGTTATCCATCTAACTGCACACCATAAGCTGCACAGACATCTTTTGATTCATTCTTTTGGTTTTTCCTGTATGGGTTGTTGAACCAAATTCTTAAGTTATGAGATCTCTTCTAGGAAGCTATGTAGTAATTCCAGGACGCCATCCACAAACAGGATCATATGGAGAATCTCACCAAAAAAAACTGTTCTTCAACTTGGATTTTGAGCTTAGAGTTCAATGTATGCCAATACTCTCCTGTGTTGTAGGGAAGGCAATGCAGATGTGTATGGAAGGTATAAGTAGCCTGAAATATATAAACTTCAAAGAAAAACCAGAATGAAGGAAATATAAGATCAAAACAGAAAATGAGCTGGTCACAGAGAAAGGGACAGATAACAAGTAGACAGTCTGAAGGCTCCAGTGGTATCACTGTGATTTTTAGAGAAAGCAAAAAAAGATCCTCTTCAAGATGGCGAGCCTATATCTTCTATTGAAGTTATAGGAGCACATGGACAAAAGCCACACAGAGGCAAGCCACAGATGGGTTGCAATCTGCAAAATTGGAGGGAATATTCAAATATCACTTATATTATTTCCTATAAGAGGTGACATATCCTGGCTGTGACCCTGGGCAAGCCATTTCACTTTTAAGTGATCTAGACAGCTCTCCAAAATTACAAGTTGCAGAGAAGGTGCCAACCAGCACTGGTAGAACAGATTCCTTATACCAAGAAACACAGGTCCAGTCCCTATCTCAATTCTTATGTGGTCTATAGAAATTATATGGAGTTCAATTAAGTTCCTAGGAAATATATTTAATTTTTTAAAATTAGTATTTTATTTTCAATCAAGACATAGCTTGAAATCTGACATCAAACTGGTTTTATGTTATTCTAAAGCAGAGGGGAGGATTCTTTGTTAAGAGATGGGGTAGATGTGAGGCAGTTAAATATAGAAGAATACTAAACTTTTGAATCAAAACTTTTTAAGCTATGTCAACAGTAGGTAAATCACAACATCTGAGCCTCAGCTTCCAAATTTGTAAAATGGGGATACCTCCCAAATTACCCTATTTCTCACAGGTTTGCTTCAAGGAAATTACTATGTAGATTGTAATAAATGATTATTTCACCATATATCAAAAGTCATATGGAAATTGTAGAGGGGGAGAGGTGAGAGGTTGTGGGGGGGGGGTTCCCTCCTCAAAAGTAAATGATTAAACCAAAGTAATTTTAAAATAAAGAAAGGGAAACATAAAAATGTTACTCAACAGCTATAACAAGTACTTTGAAATATATGTATTTCTCACTATAACCACTTAAGGGGCAGAGAGAGGGGAAAGGGAAACAAACAGGGGATGCAGAAGGAGAAAGTCACAGAAAGAAAAAAAATGAAATGTTATGATTCTGGGAGTTCTGTCTAACTCTTGACCACCTGTTTCAGGCATGAAACATGTTCGTGAGTTTTTGTACAAGTTCTTTCTTTTCATGTATGAAATACCTCTTTACATGAAGTAGAAGGAATACATGAAGATTCATTCATTCACTCCTACTGCTTCAAAGAGGGAAAAATGACTTACCTGCTACATTTATCACTGTGACATCTGAAATAAAATTCATGAGTCACCTATCAATTTTGTCCCCTACTGCCATCTATCCTTGGAAATTTTTGCGTTAAAAGGAAATAAAACAATTCAGGAGTTGAGAGTCTGTATTTTGGATGCTTGAGAAATGGGTCAAAATCTCAAAACCATAGACTTTTTTTTTTAGTTTCAAGGAAATTTAGAATGAAACAGAACTTATGAACTTAACGTTATCTCAGCAGAAATGATCCAAGTGATTTTTCTCTTATTCATGAAATCCTGAAAAGTTCAAAAGAATACCAAGTAATAAGAATGGCACAATATGATCTTCCAACAAAAAAAGTCAACAATCAATGACAAAACTGCTGAAAAGCACCAGTTTCTTCGATATTGTCACATCTGCAACCATGAGCACAAAATTAAAATGTAAAGCAGAGGCTACACTTGGTTTTCTGGTCTTGCAGACCTTATTCACAATTGTCAATTTGGAGTATACACTTAAAAACATAGCTGAATGCTAGGATGAGTCACAGTGTTATCAGAACCCACTTTTGACAGTATACTTATGAGGAGTGGTATTTTTACTTACTCTGGTCAGCATAGTTTTTTGCTTTGAGTTCAAGTTGTCTTGTTTGGGACTCTAAGGATTCCACTCGAGTTTGTAAGTCCTTTTTTTCCTGTTCTTGGGAATCTTCAAATTCAATAAATTTCTAATAAAGAAGAACATATATTATTTTCACTAAAGGAACTGAATGTTATTTAGATTTTTCAACTCCTGAATCCCTTGGTATCAGGGACCAAGGATAAGACTGAACTCCAAGGAGACAAATTTTATTGCTATGAACTTAAGCTGATTTTCTAGTTTTTTTCAAAATTTTCATGTAAAATAAATTTCACTTGAGGCACACTCATAACCTAATCTTTAAGTGTAAGACAAAAAAGAGTGTTTTGCTAACATCACCAAACTTCCAATGCCTTCTTTTCTATATGAAAGTAAGAACAAAGGAAGTAAATCTATCCTGCTCCAAATTCAGCAACTACCATAAACCCAGAAGGATACTTATACATTTAGCCCAATTCAAGAGACTAGAATTTTGAGCTCATCCCACCTGTAGGACAGTGTATTGCTGAGCAAAGAGTTCTCAATGAATTTTGTTAGGTAAATAAACAAACAAATAAATGTTATGATTGACAGGTTTATACCTGAAATATAATGGGACATTCTGAAACATGGAATTAAAGTTCATGTTAGTTATGGCGTAATGCTGTGGAATTAAACTCTAGTTAAATCTACCTAAAAGCGTAAAATTTTTACAACTTACGGACAAGACCTAGAATTATACCTAATGGGTCCACACTTTCATGAAGAACACACTACTAATGAAATGAATTTATTTTCAATCCTTGATGTAAAACAACTTGTCCTCAAAGAATTTAGTCATTTACTTTTTAAAGGGCAAAGATGCCAAAATATCAAGAAAGTGATTTTAAGATATTAGGGGAGAATTTAACCGAATTGCTTGAAGGTTAAAACCTACATGTTGCAAAATACTCAGTTAACTTATTCCCAATTTCTACATTTCAGGAAAAAAAAGCAACAGAACAATCTCCAATACTTATTTTTAGTTTTCTGGCTGAAATTGAGTCAAAGTAAACTATGCATAGGTCAAACCAGGCACAATGTTCAAAAGCAACACCAAGTATAAAACAGGCATTGGGACAAATCATCCTACCAGTCCTTAAAATGACTCTTTCAATTAAGCACAGGTAAAGCAAAATACATGGCTACAGAAATCTTTCAGATTGGATTTCCTTTTACATAATACAAAAAAAAAATCTAACTTTTTTTAATAATTTTCCTTGTGATTTTCCTTTAGAAACCAGATGATATAAGATCCAGGTTAGCAAACTAGAAATAAATTAAATCTTAGATTTGTTTTGTGCAAAAATGTCATTTAAGAAATGGTATTTCACAAAGTGTTGAGTATGGACAGAAAGTATTTGTAATGGCTCCACTACTTCCAAATATTCTATCATGGATGCATTACCTCTTTAATTTCTATGTTACCTCCCATCTGATAAATGAGAAAATATTATGGAAACACAGGCTAGTGTCTGTCTACTTTCTTTCTTAACTCTTCTGTCTGGATTAAAAAAAAGGATAAGAATAATCTATAATCCTTTAGCCATCTATGTTGTTTTGTTATCACAAATGGTCCATAATATTGGAATCTAATGACACTATTATAAAGAATCCCCCAACTTTTCCTTATCTTTAACATCAATATGACTCCTGGGAATCAGTATTTGAACCATCTTAAATGAACATGATGAAAAGAAAAAGAGATTAGTAAAAGCTAAAATAATAAAATAGGTCTATGATGATATGAGTAATTTACTTTTTCCTCAAACATAGCAAGCTCTCATTTCTATATTTCCCTTCAAAGAAAAGGTCTGTTATAACGAAAATATTCCAAAGTAAATACATTTTCACAGGCCTCTCCATAAAGCAAGGGTAAACAACATCAACCTCAACAACATTACCTATACATACTTAAAGAGATGAAGTAATATCCCTTTAAAAATTTAAGTTTTTCAGCACAGTGATTTAAACAAAGAAAAAGTACTAAACACAAATGTCATGTTCTCTCTCTCTCTCTCTCATTTTGCAATGGTGTTTTCTGATTAGAAAGTATCATATATGATCTAAGACAAGTCCACGACTCATGATGGAAAATGTTTTCACATGCAGAGAAAGAACATAACTATGGAGTCTGAATGCAGACTAAAGCACACTATTCTCTCTTTTTTTGTTATTTTTTTTCTCGTGGTTTTTCCCTTTTTTCTGATTCTTCTTTCATAACACATAAACTAATGTTTAATATGACTGTATATGTATAGTCTATATCAGATTGCATGCCCTCTTGGGCAGTGGCAAGGGAGAAAAATTTCCAACTCCAAATCTTATAAAAGTGAATGCTGAAAACTAAAAATAAATTAAATTTTTTTTTAAAAAAAGAAAGTACCATATTGTATTAATCATGTAAGTGCCTTGACATAAAAGTGCTAGGAGAGGTCTAATACTATAGACAAGATTAAAATCAGTAATGAAGAAAAAGTAGAGAGATTGTACAATGGCTAATAAATCTTTTAAAATGTAATTTAAAAATACCGGCTGGCTGACTAAAATGGCCTTATTAGAAAAAAGTTTATGCCACTATGAAGTGAATTAAAATTTCTACACTGGTCAAAGATGTCAATACTGTTATTAAGGAGAATAACCTAGACTGTATTTACAGTTGCCTGAAGGGGTCCAGATTTTGCGACATATGATCCAGGATCCCAAAGCATCTCATCTGGTAGCTATAGTTCAAGTCTAAAAGACATTACATAGTGGTGTCAGGAGCTGGAGCCTAACAGGTAGGCTATATGACAAACTGCAGAGGTAGAAAGAGATAAAGTGCAGAGATCTATGGGGGGCATAGTGAAAGCAAATAAACACTGATTATGAGATAGCCGAGAAAAGGAAAAAAGGAATAACAGAGGAAGCTGTTAAAACTCCGTAAAATTCAGTCAGATGACAAACAAGAACACCCTGGAGGAAAAACATTTGAAAACCACTGAACTGAATCAAATCATAAATCACTGTTTAAGGGCAGGGAGAACCTCGGAAAAAAACTACTTTCTTCTGTCCTCTAATCCTTCTCTCCCCATCCTTTTCTAAAAGAAAGATGATATGATTATATTTATTAATAAACAGTATGGATAGTATTCCAGGATAAGCCACTAAATGATCTTTTCCCCTCTCATTTCTGCCTTTCCATCCATGTTCACAATAGCTTAGATCTCTAGTAGCATAAATGAATTGCCAGACTCAGATTACTAGCAGCAGTAACACCTAATAGGTTGGCCTCCTATTAGAAAACTTTATTGATTTATTTATATATCTTGTTGAACTTTTGTAACTATCCCACACTGTATAGCTAAAGGAGGGAGTGTTCACTATTATGCTTGGTTCCCATAGCTGCCCCTTCCTTCTTACTCCTTTCTTGCTTTCCCTGTTCCTAACTATGTGTGGGCTTCTCATTCACCCTCTGCCATCACTGTTCTCATTTTCCATTTTTAGTTTTTAAAGATAGTAATATATTTTGTTTTGCCACAGATACTTTCCAAACAAGACTATGCCCTCCCCCCATTCTACCTCCCAACCCCACACAAAGTACATTCCCCCAAATGGTTAAGCAAAACCATTCTTAGCTTATTTAAACAAATGTCTCCCTGATCCTTGACAATATTAAAATACAGATTGCATTATCTGAAAATAAGAAATAAGCTCTACCTATTATTTAATAATCAAAAGTTGCTGTATTTTTAAGGCTCATTTATATTTGCTGTTTTCCAAATGTTGGGGAAAGTATCAGAAATTGGAGGAGACCAATGTTTAATTCCCAGATACTTACTAGGCTGTGCAGCTATGAGTAAATCACTTAATCTTTCTGAGTCTCAATCTCTTAATCCGTAAAAATAGGGAAATAGTATTTGTACTACCTACCACAGAGGGATATTTTGAGGAAAGTGCTTTGTAAAGTGTTACAAAAAATGTGAATTATTATTGATATTACTGTGAAAATGTGCTACTGACAATATAATAAGAGATCAACTACACACTAATTAGCAAAGTAAAACTTGTTATTGAAGGGTGTCATTTGTTATTACATAGGAAAACGGATAGAGGGGAAGAATTAAGAGAATTCCTCCCCTTTTTAAATTCCTTTTTTCTTTCTTTTGGGGGGGGAGGCGTGGATCTCCCTATCTCACTCAGATTGGAAGGGCAAAGGCCACTCAAGGACTGTTCTCAAAACTGACTAGCAAAGAAACTTTAACTTGTTTCAGTATTCCACCCTGGACCAATTTACCTCTCTTTAGACAGCCCGGTGGCCTTCCACTTCCATGCTAGTGATGAACTTTGTGAAGACACCCAAGTGGTTTAAGGTCTACTGCTACTCAGAAGTGAACTCAAGTGATCTACCAGTATGTATCACCAAGCCCAGACACAAATTTCTAACCACAGCATTTTCTCCAGAGACTGCAAACAGTACCTAAGGGACAATTCTTAGAGATCAGAAAGCAGCCTCTGTGACCATAACTGCATTCTGCAAGAACCCAGGGAAATTCCACCCACCCTGGCCCGAATGCTGCCATGGTTCTACCTAGCTCAGGAAGTTCTGTGCTTTTGGTACTGGAAAGTTCTTTGTAGTGACAGCAATCCTCACAAGCATGCAGCAGCAGAAACTCTACATAGATTAGGAAGAAAATTATGGTGGCAAAAGGAAGAGAAAAGGCTAATTCAACATGAAATCCTCCAAATTCCTTAATGTCCAGAAGTCAAAATGTTTTCCATAGTGATGGGTCTGTGATTTTGTAATGAAAGTCAGTGCAAAAAGCAAGATTCGGTTTGCAAAAATTCACTTTCCATGAAAAAAGGAAGTTCCTCAAAAATTATCTTGAAAGGTTCCCAGGTAACCTTTGGAAAAAGAAGCAAAATGCTAACTCCTTAAAGGTATAACTAAGCTCAATAAAATCTGAAATGTACCACACTTAATTTTTTTTTAATCCACAAACTTGTCCTCACAAATAAGATCTTAAAAATTTTACAATTTAACATTCCAAATAAGAAAATCTTACCTTAGTATGTTAAACAAAATATGTTTGCCAAAATACTAGAATTTTTCAACAATCTCTTACAGATTTAAGAGTAAAGTATGTTCCCAAATGTCATCACAATAAGACTGCCAAGCCACCAGAATTGATGATTTTATTCTATCTCTTTTCTGACCTGGTTACATCCCTTTGTAAGTAGCTAGGCTGACTTATCCCACCAATGGGAGAACTGACTAATGTTTTACATGATGCCTACATTTCACTGTGATAAAAATTTGTTTATTAAACTTTAATATTTCATATGTATATGATTATAGAATTTCATGAGTCATTCCCCAAATGTAGTTAGGCTAGATTCTAAATCTGAATCATGATGCAAAGATACGAGGATGGCAGAGATGCTTCTATTTTAGATTTTCCACAACTCATGCTATGCTATTGGGTCTATTTGATTTGAAGTCCAGAGTTGGACTTCAAGAGTAACTGAAGCCCAAGAATGAAACACGAGCATAGAAAGCCATAGTGAAATTTGCAGGAATACCTTCTACAAGATTTGTTTATTTTTCTGATGTACTATTCTCCACTACATTTTAAAATGTCACAAAGACAAGGAGACCAGCTTCTATAAAGCTAAATTTTGCATCTTAAATTCTGAAAAAAGGAAGACATGCCTGACAATTAGACTTAAACCCAGGCCTTGCAGCTCTGGAGACCCCTAGGCTATCTTCTCTTTCAGCACCTCACATCCCACACTTTATGATAAGTGTGAAAAACCTAAAAAGAAGAAAAAAAGCATGTATTTTTAAAGTCTCATCCTAGATAAGGTAAACTTTTTGTAAGAGTTAATAAAATGAGCACTAAAAATATGTGGGCATATACACTTAAAATATATAATCTATGGGAACTTGAGAATGTTTTGAGACTAGGTCACCACCAATGACTTTTTCAAGTACTAGCAATTACAATAAACATCTTTAATAACTGCCTCTTTCTCCTATCAGTAACAAAAAGAGCACTTGACAAGATAGCAACAGTAACATTTCTTCTAAGGCATTATTCCAATGAAAGTAACTAGATACTACAAAAAGAGCAGGGAACAATGCTGATGTCAAGGTTTTAAAAAGAACAAGCCTCGTGAAGAAGCAAAATACCTGAAAAGTCCAGATGGCTACTATACTGGAGGGGAAACACACACACACACACACACACACACACACACACACACACACACCTCTGAATGTTTTCAATACACAAACTCCTTTAATTAAAGGAAAAACATCACAAAGTTTCTTGCAAGGGCAAAAACATTGAATGGAAAACTTTCTTTTTTAAAAGATATCAAAGAACAAACAATTCATTTCAAAAGTCATGGAATAGTTTAAAAAGAAATACAAAATCCTATTCTAAATTCATTATAAGGCATGTGACATACTGCTAAATATCGCCTAACATAATAGTGATCTTCCACCTCCCCCAAAAGCATAATTTGAAAAAATGGATTTCATTTATACTGAATAACTCATTGAGAAATCCTAATAAATTTGTAATGTGCTTGGTTTTGTTCATACCACAAACTAAAGAAGAGTGCTTTCAAAAGGCTGATGAAGAGCTATCATGAGATCTCCTAAATAGTGTTCATGTGATCATCTTGAGGCAAAAGCTTAACCAACATCAAGATGCAACATTCAAAAAGCAGGTACAGCAGGTGAACAAACCTTTGTGGCTCTCTGGACTTAGATTCTGATATCACGGTGTAAAGATAGATTACAATTATTTAGCTACTACTAGAGAAGTAGGCAGAATATTTGTTTTGGATATTTTAGCATACTTTAATGTATGATATATTCAGCAAAATTCTATCCTGGAACCTCTTCAGCAGTAAACTCTATCATATTATTGAGTGTTTTGCCTTTGTTCCATAAAATATTTTTTATATGTGGCAACAACGGTATTTCCTTCTGAAATAAACTAGATAATTTTCTTAAAGGGGCAGAACAAAACTAGTATTTTCTACTTAAATATGTTATAAAGACACAAATGAACCTCTATCTTTTCCATTTTATACTAGAACATCGCTCATCACAAAATTTAAGATACTAGAATCCTGTTAACATATGAATATCAGAAAGAAATTTTAAAAAAAGGACAGAAAGTGAACCTAACCAAGGTAACCATCAAAAAATCAGAGCCTCAGAGCTCATACAGTCCAGTTTGTCCAAGCCAATCCCCTCTCATTTCAAGTTGGAGCTAAGTGAAATTCTAGTAAAAAGTGTGTCTGCCCTGAATGTTTATGCTAAGTGTTTCAAAAGCTTTTTTCACTTGAAGAAAAAAATCCAATCATGGAAGGACTAATGCAAAAGAATGAAGCAAGCAAGGGAGGCAAAAGAAAAGGGGGCAAAGGGCATTTATTATGGTAATCTGAGCCATTATAAGTATTCATCCTGATTTACAGAAAATATAGCTAACACAATTCCTCTGGAAGAAAAATCTAAAAATCATTCTTATGCTCTTCCGTTATTTTAATAAGACAGTCATGATTTTAGTTTGACAGCTACTTTTATATTTATTTTCTTTTTATGTAACCTTTATTTCTGAATAGATCCCTCTTGTCTCTCACCTACGGAGACTTCCCTTGTAACTTCCCTTGTAAGAATAAAAAACTAACGCCAAAAAAAAAAAAAACAACTCAGTTCAGTAAAACTAACCAAGGCATCAACCAAGTTTGACAGTATATGCAATGTTCCATACTTACAGTCCCCCACCTCATCCCTGAGGAAAAATGTGTTTATTACAAAGCATTCCATTTCTTTTTTGCAGTGTTCTTTCCATTTACATTATTACAGTCACTGTTATATTCATCATTTCTTACGGAACAATAATATTCCTTATCCTCATGAACCACAACTTGTTTAGCCATTCCAAGATCAACTGGCATCACTTGCTTCCTTTCCAGTTTTTGACTACTACCCAAAGAACCCCCCACTATACACACATACACACACCATCTATTTTGTACATCCCTACACATGCACATGTTGTCTCATCCAGCTAGGCTCCTCAGGGCATAGCTAGTTTCCCCTTTGTCTTTATTATTCCCAGAACCATGCCTGGCACATATAGTCTGGATTTAATAAATTCTTTTTGATTAACTGCTCTGCAAATTAAAGAACTTTTTAAAAATTTAAAAATTAAAGAACACAATTCTGAAATGGAAAAAAATTTTGGAAGCCAAAACACAGGAAGAAAGTTTCTAAAAGTTAATTGTTTTATTTCAAATAATTTTTTTCTAGCAAACTATTTTATTTGTCAGTCTATTGGGAGAGGTGGGTAGTTTAGATATGTGATTTCAGTAGCTAACATTTATGTTGCACTTTAAGATTTGCAAAGCACTCTACACATAAATTATTTCACTGATCCTCACAACAGTAACAACTCTATGAGATAGATGCTATTCTATCCCCATTTTACAGCTATGGAAACTTCAGCTAAGAGAGGTCAAGTGACTCAGGTAGGATTTGAAATCAATCAACCAATAAACATTAAGTGCCTACTTTGTGCCAGGCACTGTGCTAAGGACCAGGGATACAAAAAGAGGCAAAAGATAGTCTCTGCCTTCATAGGAGTTAAGAATTTAATGGGAGATACAACAGGCACACGAGTATATACAGGATAAGTAGGAAAAAATTAAGAGTGAAGGCACTGGAATTAAGAGGGAAAAGGGGAAGGCTCTTGTAGAAGGTAGGATTTTAGTTGGGACTTAAAAGGAAGCTAGGGAGGTCAGCAGTGCAAGTTGAGGAGAGAAAGGGTTCCAAGCATGGGGGGCAGTAAAGAAAATGTCCAGAGCTGAGAGATGGAGAGTCTTGTTTGTGGGACAAGCAGGAGTGCAATGTCACTAGGTCAAAGAGAATGTGATAAGGAGTAATGTGTAAGAAAGTGGGAAGGGGCTAGGTTATGAAGGGCTTTCAATGCCTGCCACCTAGCTACTACCTAAGTAGAGTAAGCCAGGTGGTTCTTGTTGTGTTTATCCTTGGTCCTTCATTTTCGAAGAGGACCATGACATCAGGGAAATGATGACACGACTTGCAGTTGCCTTTGATTTGAGTGAAGGAGGAGTGTGCAAGATCACCAGCCTCACTTTCTTTTTTTGATTAAAATCAAAAACTTAAAAAAAAAATCAAACTGGGAAGGGAAGACCCTTAGGGTTTCTGGCCAAAACAAAAAGTTACTATTTAGTATTTCCGTTCACTCTGTGCTAGGAGGGCAGGGACCTATTGTCCAAACTATGAACTCCAGCTCCAGCCTTTGACCACAGAAATATACCTTCCCCTTTGGACAGGTGGAGGCGGGGGAGGGAGGGAAGGGGACGTGGGGTGGGGAGGACAGAGGAGGGGAGGGCAAACTCACAGGTTGTGTTTGTCCTCCACTTCCTTTCCCATCACTGTCTTCTAAACTCTCTACAATGGGGCTTCCAACCTCATCATTCAAATGAAATTGCTCTCTCCAAAGTTACTGTTGGTGGAAGCTTTAACAAGATTTATCAATGAAATTTATCAATTCAAAAAAGAAAATGAGTCCTCAGCATATAAGTATGAACATATAACATTTAAATCAAACATTTATATGTGCACAACTGAGCTTTTCCTGATTGTGAAACAAAAACAGACACTAAAAGTGTAAACTCATTATCTATTTGTTCTTGCTGTATTTAGCAAGGAGATAACTCCATTTATAAAAGCACACTTTCTGTTACCTTAAAGGGTCCTAGCTACATGAAGATACTGAGCACTACTCAACAATGGGATTAGTTAATCAAACAAGCATTTATTAAGCACCTGCTACAGGCCAAGAATTGTGCTAGGCACAGGAGGTACAATCACATAATTTAAAAATCCCTGCACTCAAAGGGGGCAATCTAGAAGGTAGTCCTCTATAAGTTGGAGAGTGCACACTACACTAGAGTCAGCAAAGGAAACATGTGAACTGTGGAGGGCACTACAGCTAGCTATCCAGCATACTTGTAGCTGCTGCCTGCCTGTGCTGCTCTTCCTTCTGGTAGGCCAAATAGTTAGGAGGACAGGCAAGCCTAGCCCTATGCCAAGGGCTGACCACTTTCATCTACCTTCACCAGAAGCAGCAGTGCATAACTCCCAAGTCCCCTGGAAGGGCAAAAACAATTATTCATACTCTTAATAAAAAAAATCATTTAATCTCCTTTAATTTCTACTTTTGTGTGTTTTATAATGTACATCACAGGTATCAAACTTGTGACCTGCAAAACTCTCAAGTGTATATTAAATTTAATGGAGATTAAAAGGTAATGGAGAAATCTTCTAAGTCAATATATGGCTATGGGATCTGTTTCTATATGAGTTACATACCCCTGATGTACATAATATAGTAGTACAAGAGTACATGTGTTTGCTGGTGGAGTTGTGAGCTGATCCAGTCATTTTGGAGAGCAATTTGGAACTATGCCCAAAGGGCCATAAAAATATTCATACCCTTTGACCCAGCAATACCACTTCTAGGGTTGTATCCCAAAGAGATCACACAAGTGGGAAAAGGACCCATATGTATAAAAATATTTATAGCAGCTCTTTTTGTGATAGCTAAGAAATGAAAATCAAGGGGATGCCCATCAATTGGGGAATGGCTGAACAAGCTGTGGTATATGAAGGTAAAGGAATACTATTGTGCTATAAGAAATGGGGATGACATGGACTTCATAATATCCTGGAAAAACCTACACGACATAATGTTGAGTGAGCAGAGCAGAGCCAGGAGAACATTATACACAACCACAGACGTATGGATGCTGTGAGGACTAACCCTGACAGACTTTGCTCTTCTCAGCAACACAATGTACAGAGACAGCTCCAAAGGACTCACGATGGAGAGTGCTATCTACATCCAGAGAAAGAACTATGAAGTATGAATGAAGATCGAGGCACACTTCATGCTTGCCTTTCCCCCCCCCCTTTTTTTTCTCTTTTGTATTTGTTTTTGGGTTGTGTTTTTTTTTCTGGTTCTGTTTCTTCTTTCTCATGATTCATTCCATTGGTCATGGTTCTTCTCCACAACTTGACTAGTATGTAAATTAATTCAATGCGAAGTTATACATGGAAGTTATATGGGATTCCATGCTGTCTTGGAGAGGGAGGGGGGGAGGGAGGGAAGAAAATCTGGAACTCAAAATTATGTAGAACTGTGTGTTGCAAACTAAAAAGAAAAAAAAGGAAAAAACAAAAAAAGAGTACATGTGTAATTATAAATATGCATACATTGAATTGTGTACTCAAAAACTTTTTATCAATGGTTGCAATAAAAAAAAACTTTAGAGATTATTGATATAGTGGGAGAAGCATAATGCAAGTCAGAGCCAAGTTAGGGAAGTAGGAAGAAGTACAGAGCATTCTCCCCACTCCCCACCAAAAAACCTCTTCCAAACAGATCTAGAAAATGCACTAGACCAAATACTAATGGGGAAATCCAAGAAATCAGTGAGTCATTTTTCCAGCCCAAAGCAGCATAAAGAAGCAGACAGAGCTCTGTGGACACTGGAGAAGGATTCCGGCCAAGCGCACTATGCACCGTATGGGAAGCACTCCAGCACCAGAGGACAGGCTATGTGATGGGGTGCTTGTGCTTGGACCCTAATTCTAACATCACATTTCCCCTTAGCCTGTGCCTGAACTCCAGTTCTAAAGTCACATCTCTCCCTAGCTTCAAAGCATTGGCCCTGGCAGTTCCCCTCTAGCTAAAGGGCAGTGTGCCTCCAAATTATCTCTGCTTCTTCCTCAGTAAGCAGTTATGCCCAATTATAGATTGATTCTGGGTGTTGATAACTGCCTATATGCTGAGTCTAACATACGTCCTAGACACAGTCAAATGTATACTCCCTTACATCAATCTTGTCTAACAAGACATGTGATGGATATTTGATGGAATCCACCTGGATATTCCCAGTCAGCCCTGAACTTTTGTTGACTTAGTGATGGTTTCACAGTCAAAACCACACCTACACCTAAACCCCCCACCCGCTATTTCCCAGTGAACTCTAGGTAAGATTACCTACACAGTAGATACTAAATGTGCATGTTCCTTTAAGAACTAACCATGCCTTAACCACTCCCTAATCCCACCCCAAATCACCTAATTGACTGATTTCACCCCTAAATCTTGTACTTAAACTTTCCCTGTAGCCCTGTATGGTTGCAGGTTCCCTAAGAATTCTTGCCCTCTGAAAAATAAATCTTTGCCTCCTTGACTCAAAGAATGCTTGGGTCCGCGAATTCATTCCAGGCGACCTGGGAACTTTGGTTTGGGATTCCTACATCCCTTGATTTCATTTCTCCCTCAACATATGCACCAAGGCAAGAGGAGGTCCCAAACCCAGTCCAGGTCACTGCAACAGGAACAGGTGTCAACTGGCAGCTTTGTCCCATACTACCCAGTTCCAGGTCACACACAGATTCAAGGTGTCCTAAGGAGGGGACCCATACCTAGAGGTAGCTTTCCAGAGTAAGAAATGGTCTCAGGCCCTATGAAGAGTATCAAGAGATGAACAAGTTCAAAAACAAGCAGCAGCGGTGCGGCTCAAAGCCCAGAAGCAGGGACTGGTCTCAGTTCCAGCTTCTACCCTAGTCTGAAGCTGATAGAGAAATAACTCTAAGGATAGACAAAAATATTTATAGCTACTTTTAAGGTGGCAAAGAATGGCAAACTGAAGTGGGGTGCTCCTAAACTGGGAATGGGTGAACAAATTATGGTATATAAATATGACAGAATGCTACTGTATTTTAAGAAATGATGGAGCAGATGGTTTCAGAATAACCTGGGAAAACTTGTATGAACTGACAGAAAAGTTCACAGAACCAGGAGAGCAACTGATAGAAAAACAACATTGATGACAACCATAATTTCAAAGGACCAAAGATGAAACATGCTACCCACCTCCTTATGGAAAGGTAAAGGGATCAAGAGAGCAGAATGAGTCCTATTTTTTTTAAAACAGGGCCAATGTAGAAATGTGTTTTGCTTAACTATACCTGTTTCTAACAGGGCTTTTGTTTTTCCTTTGATCAATATTTTTGTTCTACTGGGGGAGGGGGATTTTGGCTTGTTTAATTAAATAAATAAATGTTACGTTCTGCAGGAAAAAAATAAATATATCCAAAGTGCATAGAAAATAAATACAAAGGGGCAGCTAGGTGGCGCAGTCAGTAGAGCACCGGCCTTGGAGTCAGGAGGACCTGAGTTCAAATCCGGTCTCAGACATTTGACACATGTAGTAGCTGTGTGACCTTGGGCAAGTCACTTAACCCCAACTGCCCTGCCCCCCCCCCAAAAAAAAGAAAATAAATACAAGGATCTAAGGCGAGAAGCAGCATGAGGTAATAGATACAGAGCTGGTATCAATCAGAAAGGTCTGGACTCTAGTCCTGCCTTTGACATAATGGATCAGTGACCCTGGAAAAGTTGCTTAACTTCTCAGTGCCTCAGGTAACTCTCTAAAACTACAAATTATAGAGGTGTTGATCTATATTGCCAAGCAACAGATCTCATTTATTAGAATGAGTTATTCATTTGAGCTGTAAAAATAATAAGCATAATGATAATAGGTAATACAGTTAAGGATAGACTTCTGTATGAATATCCCATGCACCTACGTATATATCAATGATAAACATTTATTAAGTACTTATCGTGTGTCAGGCACATGCCCTGGGTAGGAGTTTACAATCTAATGTGGGGAGGGGAACAAACATATTTACAAATAAGATCTACACAGGATAAACAGAAAATAATTAACAGAGGGAAGGTACGAGAATTAAGAGAGGTTGGGGAAGGCTTTCTGTAGAAGATGGGATATAAAGTCAGTAAAGACAGTAGGTGGAGGTGAGGAGAGAGAGCATTCCAGGCATGGAGGACAACAAGGGACTATGCCCAAAGCCAAGAGATGTCTTGTTAGCATAATAGCAAAGGGTCCTTTGTCACTGGATCAAAGAATACATGTTGGGGAGTAAAGTGTAAGATTAGAAAGGTAGGAGAAGGATTTTGTATTTGGGACTGGAGGTGATAGGTAGCTACATGAGTTTACTGATTAGGGAGGTGACACTGTTGGATCTTCACCTTAGGAAAATCACTTTGGTGGCTAAATGAAGGATGGATTAAAATGGGTAGAGACTAAAAGCAGGTGGACCCACCAGCAGGCTATTGTAATAGTCCAGGCATGAGGAGATGAGGACCTGCACAAAAGTGATGGCAGTCAGAGGGGGAGAGGGAGCAAAAGATATTGACAAGGTGAAATCTACCTAAATTATAAGTGAGGAACAGAACTAGGAAAGGTAGGAGGTGGGGAAAAGGGTTAGGGACAGGGGTGGGGAACCTGCAGCCTGGAGGCCATGTGACCCTCTAGGCCCTCAAGAGTGGCCTTTTGACTCCAAACTTCACCGAACAAATCCCCTTAATAAAAGGATTTGTTCTGTAAAACTTGGACTCGGTCAAAAGGCTTACCCAAGGACCAAGAAGGTCACATTGTGGCCTTGAGGGCACAGGGTCCTCACCCCTGGTTTAGGAGGAAAGACAATGAGTTCTAATATGGATATGTTGAGTTGAAGATGTCTACTGGACATCCAGTTCCAGATGTCTATAAGGCAGTTGGAGATGTGAAATCGGAGGTCAGCAGAGACCAGGGCAGGAAAGGCAGATCTGAGAATCATCAGCATAGAGATGGTAATTAAATCCATGGGAGCTAAACAGATCACCACGTAGTATACAGGAGGAAGAGAAGAAGGTCCAGGACAGAACCCTGTAGGACACCTTTAGTTAGAGGGTATGATCTGGATAGAAGATAGGTAGAAGAACTAGGAGAGAATGGTGTCCCAGAAACCTAGAAAGAAGTGAGTAGCAAGGAGGAGAAGGTGATCAAATGTTAAGAGGTTGAGGAAAATGAGGATTAAGAAAAGTCCATTGGATCTGGCAACTAAGAGATCACTGGTAACTTTGGAGAGAGCAGTTTATGTGGTATAATAAGGTCAGAATATCATTTGTAAGGGGTTAAAAAGAGAGTGAGAGGAGAGAAAGTGGAGGCACCTGCTGTGGATTGCTCCTTTAAGGAATTTAGCCACAAAGGGCAGGGGAGATAAAGGAGGACACTGGGGATAGAAGGACCAATTGAGACTTTTTTCAGAATTAGGGAGACACAGGCTTGTTTACAGGCAGTAGATAAACTGAAAATAAGTGAAAGAGTGGGAATGACAGAGGGGACAATCTGTTGAAGGAAACAGGAAGGAATGGGATCACCTGAGTAGGTAAAGGGGTTAGCACTGGTAAGGAGTAAGGCGGCCTCATCATGTGAGACAGGCAGCAGGGACATGAGTGATATAAGATGAAGAAGGAGCTAAAGGCAAATGGCCTCAATTTTTTCTGTAAAATGTGTGTGTGCATATGCACATACCCAGGTATGCAAGTGAATAATAAGAGCTCACATTTATAAAGCACTTTGCGATTGACTATGTGCTTTTGTCACAATAACCTTTGTGAGTTGGTGAGGTAAAGATTATTACTCCCATTTTACAGATGCGGAAACTAAAGTTCAGAGAGGTGAAGGGATTTGTCCAAGGTAGCACAGCAAAATGTCAGAGGGAAGATTCAAATCCATGTCTTTATGGGATAACAGATTTAGAGTAAGAAGGGGCCTGCACATTCACTCGTCTAAGCAATGTCCTCATTTTACAGAAAAGGTCCAGAGATGGTAAATGATTTGCCCAGTCTCAGGCCCACTGACTCCAAATGTAGTACTCTTTCTTATATACCACAAGAACTTCTAAACTGATATCAATCTAGCAATCACTAGACCTTGGCTATGCAATCATTTCCAAATTCTCCTAAGTATACTACTGTCTAACCACAGTTTTCCAGCTTCTCCAGAGCAGAACGGGAGACTGCTAATCTGGAGAGACTCTGTCTATAACATTCTCCGGATATACCACTCTATTCTGTCGAAAAAAGGAAAGGAGGTTAATTTGGCATAACCTGTTCAAGTTCAAATACAGCATGTTTTCCAAAATAGCTTGAAAATAACCTTAGATTTTTATACATATAACAGCTTGATCTGAACAATTCTTGAGGATGAACTGGATAAATGCAGCGACAACAAAGAAAAACCAACATTTCAAGAAAAACTGGAGTATAATGCTTGTATGCCATTTATATGATCTTTAACAGCTAAGATTCCCTAACTCTTTTCAGGATCTACAGTAGTAATAGGCCAGCACATTAACAGTCAGAAATAAGATGTGCTGGAGGAAAGCATCCAACTGAGGGGAGAATCACTTTCTAAACTACAAAAGTTTACACAAGCTAACTATCCTCTGATAGGAGGAAAAAGGGAGATCATAAAGTTTAACAGCAATTTCAAACCTATTTGTTCAGGTTATTTCAAGACAATTTTATTCTTTAAATTCCTTAGTAGGAAAAATAGCTCAACAGCAAGCAATCACTTTTTTTTTCCAAATGAGAGGTAGATCTGCAATCCACTTCTACTGTTTTCAGCCATTGTTTTATTTCCCAATAACTCATCTACAGAATTAATTAATCATCTTTTTGCAGAGGTTGGGGGGAGAGGGAGTATCAACTGAGTATGAAACCCTGCATAAAACACCAGCCTTTTCTATGTATTGGTTAGTTTAACTGAACTTTTTTTTTTTTGCTCTTTTTCTCTTTTCTTACAAGGGACAGATGGGAGGGAAAGGATACATCAGTAAATGCGGATAATGTAATAAAAGAAAATAACAATAAGAATTTTTAAAAAATAATAAAAGAGCTGAGTAATAGAAATGGGGTGAGTCCTGGTATCAGGATATCTATTAGGACTACAGTCTGGGCCCAGTCTGCCTGCCCAAGTAAAGTATAGGGGAGCCTAAATCCAGATTATTAGAGTAATGTAAACTCAAAAATTATGTGCTTGGGTACATACTTAGAAATTAATAAATTCCTGGTATCCAAAGGTGGTGTTTGGGGAAGACAAGACAGGATGTCTTTAGTTCATAGCAAGGGTGATAGCTAAAGTATCAGGGGCTACAAAAGCAAGACCTCTGGTTGCAGACATGACAGCTGGGAAACCAGGGGAACCTCTGTTCTGGTAGTGCCAGAGGTGAAGGTAGGACAGCAGCAATGGCTGAGGGGACAGTAGGAGGTGGAAGTCCCAGGTTTTAATGCCACTCACTCCCCTCCTGCTCCAGGTGTTGACAAGCTACTTGGGTCAGTTACAACAATGATCCAGACACCTCCAGCTACTACTCAGGAACCAATGGAAACCGCTACCCCTAGATGACCTGGCAAAAGTGACAGGTACCCCTAGTGAAGGGGTTGACAAGGATGTATTTGAAACATATTTTGCAACTGACTATCCCAAAGAGAATATGTGACCCATTTCTGGTTGGTTCATCCCACAAGACCCATCCCAAAGAATCATTTCATGCCAGTATTAAGAACTCTAAAATCTTAGGGGCAGCTAGGTGGCTTACTGAGTAGAACACCGGACCTGAGTCAGGAGGACCTGAGTTCAAATGCAGCCTCAGACACTTGACACACTTGCTAGCTGTGTGACCTTGGGCAAGTCACTTAACCCCAACTGCCCTGCCCTCCCCCTCAAAAAAAAAGAACTCTAACATCAGCACCCTCTTTCAAGCTTAAGGTTATCACAGTGCCTAGCTGATAGTAGGCACTTAATAAATGCCTTTCGATTTCAGGTATATAAGTATAGAGTCTTCAGGAAACCCTACAAAGCAAGGTAAGGGTCTAGAGTCCTACTAAATAAATACTGGCATGCTTGGCATTTAAATTTTTTTCAGGATTTTAAGCTTAATGTTTTGTTGGAACAGAAAAAGGTCGTATATGAAAGTACAGATCTCTATTATGTACAGTTTATCTTTTTAAAAAATATACATAAGAAATTCAACACACTGTTAGTTCCAAAGTTGTCCTGCTTGTCTGTTATCTCCTTCTGGACGTCTATCTATTCCCTTCTGTGCATTTAGTTAAATGCTTCATTGTGGAGCTTAACTTTCTTTTTTTTTCCAGGGGGTGCTGAAGGGAGGGAATGAGGCAGAATTTCCAGTTCCCTCCCTCTCCCCAAGCATTTAAATTTAATAGTAAATACAGCTTCCTATATAAGCACTATTTACTTTATATTTACTTGCTTATTTAGCTTTTAGAAGATCTCTCCACAAAACCTTAGGCTTGAATGAATGGCACACCACTTCTATAAGTTTGCTGATCTCTGTTCTAGTTTAACCAAATGAGAATTAACCAGTCACAGATAAGTCAGCACTTAGACAAAACATCCGGTGAACAGCTGCTAAAGGTGTAATAGGAAGTACTGCTATTAATAACTTAAATGATGGCAACCTTCCCTATAAGTCAGAACATAAATAATAATTCACGATCACAACGAAAACACTACTTTGTCATGTCACTCAACAAACATTCATTAAGTGTTTATTATGTGCCAAGCACTATGCTAAGTACGGAGAACAAACGAAAGGCAAAAACAATGTCCCTTCTCTCAAGAAGCTCACACTCTAATGGGAGAGAACCCACAACATACAAGTCACATACACAGGGCAAATAGAAGGTAATCTCAAGAGTGGAGGGAATGGGGGAAGCTGAAGAAAGTTCTCTTGCAGAAAGTGAGATAGGAGTTAAGTCTTAAATGAGGCCAGGAAGCAGAAGCTGAGGAGTGAGAACATCCTAAGCTTGAGAGATAACCAGTACAGATGCAAAAAAAAAAAAAAAAACCCTGGAAGACAGAATGCTCTGCACTAAGAAGAGCAAGAAAGCCAGTGCTCCTGAATTGTTAAAGTACATACAGCAAGGGAAAACAGTGAGAAAACTAGAAAGGAGAGAAGGGGCTAAGCTGCAAAATGCCCAACAGAGCAATTTATATCTGAACCTGCAGGTCATAATGAGTCACTTTGGTGACATGGTCAGATCTGTGCTTTAGGAAAATCACTATGGCAGCTGAATGGAGGAGCAGGGAGACCAATGTACAGCAATGTCCATGTACAGCAACAGTCCAAGGGAGAGGTGATGAGTAACTACAGCAGGCTGACAGCTGTTTGAGTATAAAGATGTGGAGGAGAGAGGTCTTGAAGGTAAAAAAGGAAAGACTTGACAAGAGACAGGAAATGTGGAATGAATGTGAAAGGGGAGTCCAGTCTGATACATAAGGTTCAAGCCTAATATTATATAAACAGAGTCTGGGGAAAAGTCTCTTGGCATTTTTGTTAAAAGGTTATATAGATTTGAGAGTTTAAAGTCCAACCCCTTCAAGTTACAGATAAGGTAAACTGAAGCCTGGAGAGCAAGATATAAAGTGACTTGCCCAATCTCATACAATAGTGAATGAATAGCAGAAGCAAGATTTATCTGTCTCCAAATCCAATGCTCTGTGGTTAAATGATTATATGCTATTGGTCTAAAACACCAAAATCTCTATACCAAAATACCAAAATCCAAATATGTTCACTTCCTCCTTTCAGCTGTTATCTCATTTTAATTAAATGAAACATACATGGAATTATTAAATTATAACTTATTTAGGATTCTATTAGTTAACAAAAAATTACCCAGAGAAATATAAATAAAAATTATAATTAAATGCTCAAGTACTATAGGTTAACAAATCTTGATCTGTAGGGAGTTTTTTAAAAAGCAGGAAAATAAATGAAATATTAATGTAATTCTTGTCTTTCACCAAATTTCACTTTATACTGGAAAAAGTACCCAAAATACCTATGACAGTTTCGTGCTACATATTATAAACTTCTCTTTTATTAGAATCAAATAAGAGAAAAAGTCCATAAAATATGCCCCTTTTTAAGAGACCTTTGTCAAAACCTCACTTATCCATGTCTTTTGAACAAAGGTCCAAAGGAAAAATTTAAGCAAAATATAAATCATAATAATAAGGAACTATGACAAAGTTAAAAACACAAAGCAATCCTCTACTAATGTCCTACTATGATGCCTCATTATAAGGTAAAGTTCTCAAAGGTTCTGCCATCAGAGCACATGCTCTGCCAGCTCCTACACCAAGATGAAAATAATTGTTCAAGCCCAGACCTAACCATAAGCCATATGCCAATTATCCAAGGAGCTAGATAAATTCTGAGAGGCTCAGCGTCAGAAGGCTGGCTACCAGATGATGAATTCTTTTGGTCACTCAAAAATATAGCATATTGGGATCCAGTGAGGCCTTAATCTGCTTTGTTTTAGTAGGATATACAAATGCTAATTTATATGTGATTTTATATAAATATATGTGTATATATGTATCTATGAGTACATATAGAGTATACATATGAGTATATAAATATAGCTGAGTATTTAGATACAGATTCATCTATATCTATCTAGTCTCTCCAGACTCATAATTTTATCAGGCTACCCTTCAATTCAATATAACACAAGTTAACTCCATGTGGTATGACATAAAATAAGGGGGACAGAAAACATATCAAGGAAGAATTGGGATGAGAAAAAAGTCACCAAATGGAAATTAATTTTCAAATGCAGTGATTATTTACAGAATATATTACTTAAAACATTGATTTTGAAGCCTCATGCAAGTGATAAGAAAAACAATGTTTACCACATTTTCCATCTGTTTACCATCACCAATGTTTACCATCTGAACCAATCATTTGGATACCCTTGGTAAAGCTCTGCAGTTTTCTAGGACTGTGTTTCTGATTTATATTTTGCAAAGAATCTGTGCTTTAAGTAGTAATCTCTATTGTCTTTGTTCATGTCTATGTTTATTACAGAATCACATAACTTAGGGTTGAAAGAGACCTTACAGAACAAGTCCACCCAGACCCAAAAGGATGACATATGGGATAAGTGGTTTTATCCAGACTTTGTCTGAAGACCCTTCAATGAGGGGAAATTCACTACTAGGATGCTATAACAGCTCCTGTTACCTCCCCAGGCAGCCCATTCCACTAAGGTACAGCTCTAGTTGTTAGAAAGTCATTCCTGACATCAGGCCTACATTTGCCTCTCTGCAACTACTACAGGGTTAGAGGCAAGTCTAATCCTGCTTTTGACCTGACAACCCTTTTAATGCTGCAAGATTGCCATCATTCCTCCTCAAATACTCCAGGTCTTCTCCAAGCCAAACATCCCCAGGTCCTTCAATGATGTGGCCTCAGGAGCCATCATCACCTTCTGCATTTCCTCCAGCTTATTAATATCCTTAATATGTGACATCCAGAACTGAACAATATTCCAAATATAGTCTGAGCAGAGCAGCATGTTAAGGAACTACTGTCACATTTATGTTTTTAATGACTCAAAATGAAAACAAAAACAAATTTTAAATAAAAACCAACAGTCTTAATTTACAGCTTTCTATTTAAAAAAAAAACTTCATTAATTCATTTGAAATACTAAAAGAGCAAAAAAGAAATTGTTTCAAGTTCAGCTTTCCGGCACACTTGGCTTATTTCTCCTACATTAATACTCATCAGCATATATATAAGAACAATTTTGTTACTGCTTTAGATCAAGCGCTGATTCCTTAGAGAAAACCATTTTTAAAAAAATTTGCAGGTAATCTCTTACCACTACACTCAATCACACAGAACGTAAATCTTTAAAAGAATAAAGTCATAAAATAGGAAGTAGTCACAACAGTATAAATTTAGATTCTACCTCTCTTCCAGAGCCCTAAAACTCTACAAAAAAGGGCCATCAATTACCTCCTCACGCATGTCCTCATTAATATTACAAGCAACACTGGAATGCTTATTCTTCACCCACACCTAAGAATATTTACTCAGTAAGACTGATGATATGAAGCAAGACTAAATTACTACATCTACAAGGAAGCAAATTTTCAGGTAGTGCAAAGTACCCTAACCCTTTTCTAAACAAATGATTCAAAAAATTACTGAAATTTTCTCTGAGAAAGAACTAAAAGATTAAACTCTGAACCCTGAAATTAGGATTCTGTAAACAGCTCATTTACAAGTTTTTGGGACCAATCATTACAAAAGAGAATTAGCCCCATTAGAATTTAAAAATAAGAGCAAAAGGCAGAAAATATGTTCAAATACCAAGTCAAATTATTATTGTAATAAAGATGATATTTCTAATACCTTGCTAAAGAAAGTTATGAGAAGAAAGGTTCTAACAACCTGGCTCATTCATGAAACATTACTGGGTCCTACTGATCAGAGAGAGGCAGGGTATGTGCATTTGAACAATATCTGACACTTCCTGAGTCTATGACCCTGGGCAAGTCATTTGGCCTTTGTGAGCTTCCAGAAAACTAACTTAAAGTGCTACACACAAAGAGTGAACCACTCTTATTGATGCTTACATGCACTAACGAACTGAAATGATAACTGGCATTCATATAGAGCATTTTACTTTTTCCATAATAATCAGCAAGGCATGTTATTTCACTTAAGGATCCCTTTAAGGAAGGTACTACAGGTCTTATGATCCCTTCTTTACTGCTTTAGAGAGGTTAAATGACTTGCCAAAGAAAATAAGGTAGTAAAGGGTCAGAAGCTGGATTCGAAACCAGGTCTCCCTGACCCCACTTTCATCAACCTTTCCACTCACCCACACTGACTATTAGAAATAATAAAGTACTTTCCTCAGGAGCACAAACATTATCTCTACTGTACAAGTAAGAAAACTGAGACTCAGATAGGCAAAGTGACAAGTCCATGTGGTGAGGCCAGAAGCCAGGCCCAGGATTTGTGACTTCCAGTAAAGGTACTGAAGATACTGTGTACTTTCAGTTGGAATAAAAGTGCCATGATGAAGTTGACCTCAGGCATTCTTAGTGGCCCAGTAGTCCCTTAACCTGAATCCCACGAGTACTGGTACAGAATTCCCCTTGGAAACAGACAGAATTTACCCCTCCACACTGGCCAAGAAAACAACCTGGTTTCAGGATCCAATCCAGTAAGTGCCCACTATGTGCTCACCCCTGTGGTACGTGATACAGATACAAAGGCAACACAGAGAAACGATGCTTCCTTCAAGGCATTCCTATTCTGGAACAGAGGGGAAAGCAGGGCTGAGAGGATACAACACACGTGATTATTATTAAAAAGTGAGAACATTAACAACTGGCAAGGATTTCCTACAGGCTGTGGCCCATGAACTGAATGCTGAAGGAGACCAGGGATTTTAGGAAGTGACAGTAAGAAGGGAGTTCATTCTTGGCAGAGAGGGCAGCCTGTGTTGCAGAGGTGAGAGATGGCATGATAAATTCTGGGAAGAAAGCAAATAAACCAGTGTGGAATCGGAGTATGTGAAGGAGTATAACGTGAAATTTATATGGAAAGGTAAACAGGGGCCACATTGTGATGGACCTTAAATGCCAAACTGAGAGGTCTGCATTTTATCCTAGAGGCAATAAAGTGTCACAGAAGTTTCTTGGAAGGGAATGATATATAGTGTGGAGAAGAGATTAAAAACAGGAAAGAATGGGATCCTGGAGTCCTAAGTAGAAGGTTGTAGTGATAGTACAGAAGAGAAATGATAAAGGCCCTGGATTAGACTCACTGTGGAAGTAGGATCAACAAAATTTAGTTTAAGGACTGGAAATTAGTTCAGTCTATATTTTATCAACATGCATGGCTCTGAGACCATTCGGAACCACATGCTCAAAGATTTTCATAGCTAGGGCACTATGCATTTGTTTTTCAAATTACAAAGCCTAAGGCTGATTACTAATTGTTGACAGACTCTCTTAATGAACACTGTAGTAAAAAAGTTTTCAGTAAGGAATGAGTCTCCGTAGAATTTTGTTTTGAATCCCTACAATCTGTTTCCTGAATTAGGATTTGACAACCTGGGGTGAGCAAAATTATTTTTTCACCACAGTATATATATATATATATATATATATACACACATATACAGGTTTCCAGAGGAAAGTGGGACATTACTGAGTTCACTTAGGGAAGCAGACAGACTCCCACCTGTCCCTGTTCTTTCTCCCTTTGTGGGTGTGGGTGGAACACTGCCTGGAGTCAGGAAGAGCTGGGTTTGAATTCAGCTTCAGACACTTACTAGCTTTCCGACCCTGGACAAGTCACTTAACCTCTCACTGCCTTAATCTACCAAAAAAGGAAATGATAAACCACTCCAGTATCTTTACCAAGAAAACCCCATGGACAGTATGGTCCACAAGGTCACAAAGAGTTGGATGTGAATAGACAACAACATTGTGAGAAACCTGAGGCTAAAGGGAGCATTTGCACAGGATGTCTGTCCTCTCTATAAACAATAAACAGCCTCCAGAAAGTTGCCACTTTCCTTTCAGGGACTGGCTAGGGACCTAGATGCACAGTGTGGACTCTGAAATCTTCTTCCTTATTGACTTCACCTCATCCCCAAGACCTGCCTTCCCTATCAATCATCAACCCTCTGCACCCCCCAGCCCCCCCCAACTCAAAGACCTGGCATGTCAGTTTGAAAAGGGTGCTTATCCCTTCTCTTGACAGTGGCAACTAAGCCTTTTGACATTTGAAGCATTCCTTCCTTGTTTGATCTCATTATACTTACCTTTCCTCCCCTTCCCCTGTGCTCATATGATAGGCGATATTCTTATTTTAAAAAAATTAAAGCAAACTAAAATTAACCTGGTTTTGATATATTCACGACACTCCTTGAAATGAATGTAACAAAACCAAAACTGGAAATAAATGCTCTAGGTAAGTACAACAGGTTTAACCTAATTTGACCTGGTGCAAATTATAGAGGAACAAGGATGCATTTATTACACATCTGAAGATAGGAAATGGGTCATAAAACAAATTTGACCTCAAAGAATCTTATAAATTATTTTCAAAAATTCAAAGTTATTGAAATTCAGTTATTCACTGTTGAAGATTCATAGAACTGAGTATGAAGCACAGAAGAGCAGCTGAGATCTATAGAGCTTTAAGGTTTACGAAGTGTACCTACACATTCTCACAATACCCTACAAAGTATTATCATCCCCATTTTACAGATGAGAAAGGTGAGGCTCAGGTTCAGACTTGCCGGTGGTCAACACAGCTGTTAAGTGTCAATGGAAGATTCAAAGCCTTGTGGTACGGTGAATCCACACTGGGACCAAAGAGTCAAAGGCCACTGCCACCACGGCTCAACCCCTTGACAAGCCTGTCAGTCCCTCCGGGCCTCAGTTCCCTCCTCTGTGAAAGGAAAGGGTTGGCTTAAATGACCTCCAAAATCCCTTCCAGCTTAAAATGTGTTATCTTAGGAGCCCCCAGTCTAGAGTTCTTTCCTCCTTCAAGTCAGCTAAATTCCCAAAGGCAAGAAGACTTTCGCAGTCCTCCTCATAATCTTAATGCCTTCCCCGGGAGACTTCCCCGAATTTATTCCGTATATTTCTTGTTTGTACATAATTGTTTGCACATTGTTCACTCTATTAGACTGTGAGATGGGGGAGAGGGGGGGCTGTTGTTTTTGCTTCTCGTGGTATCCCCAGCGCCTGGCACACAGCAGGCACTTAATAAATGCTCGTTGTTGTTGACATCACTTCAGCTGTCCTCCTAAGTTACACAGAGGTTCTGGTAGCCAGATCCACATGAAAAACTGAAGTCTGCAGAAGGAAACGGGGCAGAAAAAAGGAGGGTCCCACTCTTCCTTCCTGGCCCCCCGCCCCTGCTCTCCCCTCCTCTCCCCTTCCTCCAGCTTTTCCGAATCTACAACAGGTGAAGGAGGGAACTGTCCAAGGTTATCTACCTGACTCAGGGGCTTAGGAGAGGCCTAAAACTACAGCACGGGGAGGGGGGGGGGGTGCTCCGCAGACCAACAACTCCTCCTAGGAGTTTAAAAAAAAAAAAAGACTTCACTCGAAGGCATTTATTATGCTGACCGAGTGCCAGACGTTGCACGGAAAAACAAAACCAGCTCCCTGATCACTCCTTGGGGTGGAAACTTGAACCACGAGCAAGGCCCGAGATGAGCAGTGGGGAGCCCGGAGAGAAAGTGGGCGGCTGCCCGGGAAGGCGCTGCGGGGCGGGCCAAGCCAGAGCTCGCGGGGGGCGAGGAGGGCGGGCGTCTTGGGCCTGGCTGCGGCTGGCGGGCGGCCGGGAGCTCCCCTCCTCCCCGCGGCCCTCGCCTCGCCTCGCCTCGCCCCGCGGGTCGGTCCCTCCCTCCCTCGCTCGCTCGCTCACCTCCTCGGCGTGCTTGCGCAGCGCCTTCTCGCGTTCGTACTGGGTGATGAGCTGCTCGTTGTCGTCCCGTAGCAGCTCGAGCTCCACCTGGTGCTCCTGGTCCTGCGCGAACACCGAATCCAGGTTCTCGAGCACTGCCACCACCAGCGGCATCAGCTCCTTCACCACCTCCTCGTCGTAGCGCCCGATCAGGCGCTCGAACTCGCGGTAGATGGAGCCCGCCAGGCCGGACACCCGCTCCGACATCACGGCCCCGGAGCCGCCTGGCTCCTCTTGGTACACCACGCCGTCTTCCAGCTCCATGGTGCCGGCGCGGCCCAGCCCGGCTCCGGGGAGACCGCACGGGCCCGGCAGGGGAGGGGAGAGGGGGAGGAAGGGAGGGAGGGAAGCCCGCTCACCCCAACTGCCACCCGCCGCCACCGCCGCAGCGCCGCCAACTGCCCGAGCTGTCCAGCCAGCGGCGCAGCGCCGCGTCACCGGCGGAGGGCGGGGCCCCGGGCCTTCGCGTCACTGGAGGGGGGCGGAGCTCCTGCCGGCCGCAGCGGCCGCGCGAGGTGGGGCTTTCCCGGGAGGCGAAAGGGGGCGGAGCGGAGATGGCCTTATGTCATCGGTAAAGCGAAGGAAGGAGGAGGTGCTGGAGGAGGGAGGAACGTCCCGACTCGGGCTTGGGGGCACGTGGGGCGGAAGGCATCCAGGACTTGGACGTTGCAAAGGTCTGCAGAAGAGGAATCATACGATAGTGCTTGTGGGCGGGACTGGGTAGGAGGGGCGTGGCTTTTCGCAGAGGGCGGGCTTATCGAGGAAGGTCGAATAGAAGGAGGGGGAAATCCCATTTGGGAAGGCGGGGCGGGTACTCCTAGAGTGGGCGGGGTCTGTTGTGAAGGGATGTGGGCGGGGCCAGGAATGGGAGGGATGGTCTTAGGGGAGGGGTTTGGGAACCCTCCACTAGAGGAGAGCGAGATTTGAGGGGGAAGGCGGAATCTGTCTTAGGGGTGGGCGGGGAGGGTAACACCCTGTCTGGCCTCGTTCGGAAATTCTGAGCCGATGAGTGTGTGTGTATCTTCTCTGCTCTGGGAGGGCTGTGCTATTTCCTCTCTTCTGTCGCCCTCCTTTTCCACCCTTTCCTGTAAAGCTCCAGAGGAAAGGGCGGCTGGGGCTCCTTAGGGGGAAGAGGCCTGCTGGAGTAGGAAAGTGGAATGGGGTCATTTGGGTGATGAGAAAGAAAAAGAAAAGAGAACCCCGGGGAGGAACTGGGATGAAGCCCCTACGGGGGCGTCTCCTGGGCTGTGTGTGAGAAGTGTCAGGTCACTGGGACTGCATCCCACGCCGGGATGATGCAACCCGAATCGCTGAATTGAAAGAGACCTTAAAGGTCACCTAGTCCACACAAAAGCCTGGGAGTGGCTTATGCATCCAGCCCTTCCAGGCTTTCTTCGAGTTCCTAGATACATAAACTGGAGGGTTTTCCAAAATTACCCCCTTTCTAGCTCCCTCTTTATTTTCACTGACTGTGTCTCCAACGCCTGGGATTCTCTCCCTACTCGTCATCTCTTCCCAGGCTTCGCTGGTTTTCGTCAAGACTCAGCCAATATCTCACTTTCTTCAAGAAGCTTTTCCCGAGCCTCCTTAATTCCCTGGTTTCCGTCTAGACTCCGCTAATATCCCACTTTCTTCTAGGAGCCTTTCCCGATTCCCCTTAATTCCGTGTCTTCCCCCAGTGATTATCTCCAGTATATCTATATGTCTTTATACATTTGTAAAGCGTTTACACAGAGCCTGACTAAGCAGGTGCTTAATAAATGCTTGTTCCCTTTACTTCCCTTTCAACTATACATAACTATGCATGTTTGCTTGTTATTTTCCTCTTTGTTTGGTGAGCTCCTTGAGGGCAGTAACTGTGTTTGCTTTTCTCTGTATCCCCCAGGCCTTAGAAGAGTGTCTAGCACTTAGGAGGAGCTTAATAAATGCTTCTTTACTTAAGTTGATTTCACGCATCATCCCTTTGCTTGTTACTTTCTTTTCTCCGTATCTGAAGAAAGAGAAAGGACTCTCCTCCAGTCACCTAATAAATTGCAGGTTGGTGACCTTGGCATTCCCATCCTCTCCTCTCCCGTGGTGATCCAGCCACCTCAATTTGGCAACCATCAATTAAATTCTTGCTGTGTACAAGACCGAGAGGCAATATGCCAGAATAGATAAGAAGTTGATCTCCAGTCAGGACTATCTGGGTGCAAGTCTTACCTCCGACAAGTACTAGCTGCGGGATGCAGAGCAAAATCACTGAACCTCTCAGTGCCATAGACTGTCGGTTGCTGAGAAGTTGTTGATATGCACCAGTAAAGAGAGTTACTTCATTAGGAGTTCCTCCTACCTATAAAATTACAGGTTAGGTGAAAAAAATGTTCAAGGCAATGGAGATTCAGAAATAAAAGTAAAAGAGTTTCTTTTCTCAATTCAAGAAGTTTACACTCTACTGGGGGTAGGAGGTGAGAGATTTGATATGTACCTAGATTAGTATAATATAAACTTCGAGCGTGTAACCGGGGGTAAGCCGAGGCGAATTGTGTGGGTTAAAAGAGGAGACCTTTGTTTGGGACTTTGAATTACCGTGGGAGAAATCTACTTTGGCCATAGGGCAATTTGGTGACAACACTACTAGGGATTCCTGAACTCTGATTCCTAGAGGGAAAAGTAAGAAATTTGGATCCTAGGGTCCTGTGTCAAGACTCCTAGAGTGAAGAGGGAGAAGTTTTGAATATTAGGGAGTTCCTGGACCCAACTTCTTAGGGAGAAGAGGCAGAACCTTATGGACTCCATTACTAATATGAATCGTGTGTCTTTGTACCTCTCAAGGATGAAAGTATATTGCTCATTGGATCTATCTGTGTCTCTGAATGTCTCTGTCTCTCCACTATTCGGGCCCCCCCCCCCCACCATATACTTCTTCGGAAGAAGGAAATAGAGAACCTGTGCCCATGTAAGACCACCTTCTGAGTCCAGGTAAAAGATCAGAAACCTGATAGTGGACTTCCCCAGCTTAAGAGATGGAAGCAACTGGAGTACAGAGCAATTTCCTGCTGAAGAATATAATATGGCAGAGGCAAATACATGCATGACCATCCAGCCCCAACTCTGGGCATTTCCAAGCCACGGAGTTCAGGGAATTCTCTCAAGAGAGAGAAGGGGATTTCTTGATGCATCATACTTCTTAAGGGAAAAAAAGTAAAAAAGAGGATAATCCACAATAGTACTTGGGCAGCATCTTACTTAGAGAACCAAGCCAATCACTTATTCAGGCAGTTCAGGCAGGTCCTTCAGGCAGGGTTTTGCTTGTTAAGCAACCCCACTAAGTGTGTTTACCTGAGGGTGGGGTGAGGAGAGTCTAACCACAGGATTATACCATGAGTGTGGGATTGTGTGTGACTCAGGGAGAGAGAGATTTTTTTTCCTCTCCTCCAGACTTCTCCAGGGGAAACCGAGGTACAGTGAAGGGAAATGATTGGGTGAAAATTAGCAGAAGAGGCCAAAAGGGAGGATAATGTCTTGAATCTTCTTGCTAAGGACTTGGAAGGCAGGGCTAGAGGGTTCTGGGGCTTGACATTCAGCCCACTGATCAACATTCCTAATAATCATAATGTACATTAAAAAAATTCAACAAACATTTGCTAAGTTTGTAATGTTATGTACAAGACATTATGCTAAGTTCTGACTGGGACAACAAAGATGAAATAAGCCACAGTCCCTGTTCTCAAAACGCTTACAACCTAACAGGAATCATAAGACATATGCCCACAAGTATGATACAAGTGCAGAAGAGATGGTCAGAAAACCTGCTATGAGACGGTTACAATGGGAAGGGTTAGCCTTTTTTGTCTGGCCCCAGAGGGCAGCTCCAGGAGCAGTGAGTAAAAGTTTCAAAAGCAAGTTTAGACTTGGTTTCTGAATAAACTTACACTGACAGCTATTCAAAAATGGAATGCTGCCTTAAGAGGTAGCAGGTTGCCACCCAACCCTTCCCTCGGAGGTCTTTAAGCTATGGCCAGTATTTTATAGAGGGGTTTCCTTTCATGTATTGGTTGGACTAAATGGCCACAGAGGTCACCTCACATTCTGTGATTCTGGCAGACCCCATTACCTGCAACTGGGGACACCTAGATAAGAGTAATAATACCGTGAGTATTCTCCATTTATATAGTATAAAGTAACTCCAGGTAACAGTAATAAGCCAATCAGAGAAAATGACCTTTTGGGCTCAGCCTGAGGATTAGACCATATAAGCCCAGAAGCTTGGGGGGATGCTGGCTGATTATATCTTGGGGGTAAAAATCTATGGAAATATGCTCCACTCAATGCCTCCAAAGAAAGATGTATTACCTATAACCTACTTTAGATGATCAGGGAGCCCATTTAATTGATTGGGGACTCCCCTGATCACCACCCCCACCTGCATAAGACCTGTCACAATCTGGTTCTGACCTGCCTTCCGATTCAACAAACATTTGTCGTCATCCTATGAGCAAAATACTGTACCTTCCTCACATCATCCCACCCTTCTTCCTTTTAGTCTTGTTCAGTCAAACTGAACAGTTCATCACACTCCATTTTTGTCTTGCCCACATGCCTTTGTTCATAATACCCCATGCCAGGAATGGACTCCCCATGACACCCATCCCCACCTATTACACTCCCTCCCTTCCTTTAATGTCCAAATCAAGGGCCACCTCCCCCATAAAGCCCTCTGCCCTGCTGAAAGTGATTTCTACTCAGATTTCAAATAGCACTTGTAACTACTCTTCTGTACTTAGTCATATTATCCTTGCATGTCTTGTGCCTCCTGTTAGATTATATGCTCTTTTAGAACCAAGGCAGGGGCTCATATCACTTTTGCTTCCCGTAGCACCTAACATGATGTCTTGTACATAATAGATATTTAGCAAATGCTTGTAGGATGGAATTGTTTGTGTGTATGTATGTGTGTATGAATGTGAGGAATGCTGAGCAGCTGGCCTGGTGTCAAGTCCCAGGTGCCCTCTCTCTACTTTCCCAGTCCCTGGCAATAAAAGAATCCAAAGACATCACCCTCCCTAGCTTGGCCTCTTCCGGTAGCCTCCACCCAGCCATCTCCCCTTTCTGTACCTCAGTTTACTTAGGAGTAGCCAAAAAGGTAGAAAAGCCTCTTGTATCGTACAGTATAGAGGTAAGTTATGGTTAGGGAGTAGGGGAAGGAGGTAAAGGTTTATAATTGAGTCATTTGGTAATTAGAAAGGGGAGGTAGTGACTCTACTGGACAAATACTGAGTTGTGTCTTTGAAGAGATACAGATCGCTTCCTGGTCATAAGGACAAGGCTCTTATAACCTGTATGAGCAGCAGAAGCTACTGGAAAGTGTAGTTTTTCCCAGCTGAAGGGGAAGACTAAAGGATACTGAGAATAGAGCTAAACTGTCTAGCCCAAGGAGCCAGACCTCTGTCTTTGTCTCTTTTAATTCCCCTCCCTGTTTCTTCCCCCCTCCCCCCTTACAGGACACAGACATCCAGGGCCATAATTCTGTGGGTGGGGCTCCCTGACTAGGTCAGGTAAGGGAGGATTACAGGTTCCTGTCCTCTGACTCTTCCCTAACTGATTATCTATCCACTTCCTACAGTGGCTGTTCAGAATCTTCTCTTCTGAAGACACATTCTGTATCCCATTGCCCCTCCCTCTAATCAGAGGACCTCACCCATTATTTCAAAGGAAAAACCCCACCCTTCTAGCTCCACGTTATCTCTTTATCTCCCTCCTCCGTTCCAGTCTTGAGGATCAGGAGACCCCTCTACTTGCCAACACATCAACTCTTCTCTTTGTACCTTTAATCCCACCTTCCCATCTCTTCAAAAGAGCTTGTCCGATAGAACCTTCCCTTCTTCTCTCTAATTTCCTTTCTTTTGGGGGGTGGGGGTGGTACAGGGAAGGGCAGTTGGGGTCAGGTGACTTGCCCATGGTCATTAGGCAAGTAAGTGTCTGAGGTCAGATTTGAACTCAGGTCCTCCTGACTCTAAGGCTGGTGTTCTATCCACTGTACCACCTAGCTCCCCATCTAGCTGCCTACCCCCACCTCCCACTAATTTTCAATTCCTTATCCACCGGTTCCTTTCCTGCTTCTTCTTGCCACTAGGATAAAATATAAACTCCTATGTTTGGCATTTAACGTCTTCTACAGTATTTCCTACCTACCTGCCTAGACTTATTTGCATGTCACTTGTCTTAGGCACTCTTATGTTCTGGCCAAACTGGCACAGTTGATAATTACAGCTGATGTTTATAAAGCACATTGGGGTTTACAAAACCCTTCACCTACATCATCTCGTCTGATCTTAGCAACAACCCTGGGAGGTGGAGGCTATTCCTTTGCCCGTTTTACAGATGAGGAAACTGAAACTGAGAGAGGTTAAGTGACTTGCCCAGGGTCACAGCTAGTCAATGTCTAAGGCAGGATACAAACTCAGGTCTTCCCAACTCCATGGCCATAACTCTAGGCCATTGGCGCTTCCCGTTTGTTGTTTCTCGTACACTCATCTGTTGTTTCTACCTCCCATCTTGGCGCGTAGAACATGCTTCATCCTCACATCCACCTTTTAGAATCGCTAATTTCCTTCAAAATTCATGAAATGAGTCAGCGCGGCCCTGGGTATAGGGCATCTGACTTGTAGTCAGAAAGATCTGGATTCAAATCCTGTCTCTGCTACTTAGCTGGCATAGGATGGAGGGCAAGCTTTATCTCTTTTCAAGATTGGACTCAGTGGTCTCCCAAGGACCCTTCCAAGTCTGAATCTAAAGTGGCCCCTCCTTCATGTTCACCTCTTCTGCTCCTCCCACTTGCTAATGTTTCCTCCAAACCCAAGCTAAAAACTCAGTATTTGATTTGCGCATAGTCTTTATTTCTTATTTGTATACATTGAAGTCAGAGACAGTTTTGTTTTTGTCTCTTTATCTCCAGCACCTGACAGGATCGGTGATTAATAAATGTTTATAATTATGACTACCCTGGCCTCTGTTGCCTGAAGGCCAGTTCTGTTACATTTTACCCCCTCTTATAACCCCCTTAAGGGGGTTGGGGAATGCCTAGCATCTCTGCTATTGGTTAAAACCTCCACTGATGAAGGTGTCTCCAATTTTAGGGGTCCCCTATATTCCAGCTCCATTGAACTACTTAACAGATTAGTTTTTACAAAGGAATATTTACTTCAAATGTGTAATAAGAAAAAATATACAAACATCCCCCTTCCCAACATATAGGGGCAAATCAACCCCTATACCGCCTCAGTCTCTGTAGAAGGAAGGGGAATAGGTTTATTGCTAAATTCAATCAACCAATATTAATATTTATTAATACCAATAATTATTATAATTAAATATACTAATATTAATACCAATAATACTATTTATGAAGTGCCTACTATGTGCTAATGTGCTCCTTAGCACTGTGCTAAGCCCTGGGGATACAAAAAGAAGCAAAAGACAGTCTCCTCAAGCAGTTCACAATCTAATGGGGGAGAAAATAAACAAATTTGTACAAACAGGTTATATACAGAAAAAGTAGGAAGTAATTAAAAGAGGGGTGGCATTAGAATTAAGAAGGGTTGGGAAAGGCATCCTGTAGAAGATGGGATTTTAGTTGAGACTTAAAGGAAGTCAGGAAAGCCAAGGTGAAGATGGGGAGGAGGAGCATTCTGGGCATGAAGGATAACCAAAGAAAGTACCCAAGCCAAGAGGTAGAGTGTCTAGTTTGTTGAACAGCAAGGCTGCCAGTGTCACTGGATTGAAAAGTATATCCTTGGTGAGGAGTAAAGTGTAAAAAGAATGGAAAGGCAAGAAAGGGCTTGGTTATAAAGGGCTCTGAATGCCAAGCAAAAGATTTTGTATTTGATCCTAGAGGCAATAGGGAACCACTGCAGTTTACTGAGTAGGGAGGTGAACTTGTACTTTAGAAAAATCACTTTAGTGGCTGAATGGAGGATAGATTGAAGTGGGGAGAGACTTGAGACAGGCAGATCAACCATCAGGCTATTACTGTACAGTAGTTGGGGCACGAGATGAAGAGGGCCTAAACCAGAGTAATGGCAGAGTCAGAGGATAGGAAGGGGCATATTAGATATTGTGGTGTTGCCTCAACAGAAATAAGGATGGAAGGAGGGTTTAGGGGGAAAGATAGTAGATTCTGTTTTGTATATGTTGCCTATTGGATATCCATTTTGAGATGTCTGAAAGTCAGTTGGCAATGCAAGATCAGAGGTCATCAGAGAGGTTGGGGCAGGATAGATAGATTTGAAAATCATCAGCACAGAGATGATAATTAAATTCATGGGAACTGATAAGATCATTAATTAAATAGCTTAGAGGGAGAAGGAGAATAGGGCCCAGCTCAGTTCCTAGGTAGTGGAGTCCCACCAAATTCCAACTCCAAAGCTCCTTTGGGTTTCATCCCAATACTCTGGCTTCTTAGGGCTTCCCTGATGGGCTGGCAGCAACACATATTCTGGAATTCTGCCTCCACAGTCACCGTGTCTGACACTCCTGGGTCTAGAAACGTCACCACCTGCATCTAGAAATGAAAAAGACAAAACAGATCAAAAATCCTAAACCTGTTTTTTGAGGCCACTGGGTCTAAATGAGTACCAAGTTTTGTTCATAGTCCCCAGGCTGTGGTTGAACAGGAACTTCACCCTTCTGGACAGCGCCCGAAAGTGAGTCTGTCCCAATCTGGTAGTTATAAAGGCACAACCTGTTCCAGTTACACATCCAATGGAAAGAAGCTGTTCCCACCCATGTCGTAGGACAACTCAGAATGTCTTTTCCCAGAAGCAGATTCCTGGTATCTGCCATGTGAGTGCTTCTTCCATGTTGGGTGATCTGGGTATGCATCAAAGTCAAATTACATATTGACTGTTTTGTGAGCACAAGGACTATAATGAGAAAAGGCAGAAATCACTCATAGCAGTAAACATTTCGAAATGGAAGGCACCTTAGAAGATATTGTGTCTAACCTCATTATTTTGCAGATGAGGATTTCTCATCTTATTTGTCCATGGAACTGGAACCTTAGAAATCATTTCAATGGATTTTCTTTCTCCAGTTTACAATCTTGTTTGTTTCTGCAGGGAAAGGAGTGTTCCTGGGAAGATACCTAGAGCACAGGACAATGCTGAGGCACTGTGTGGCCATAGCTACATATGGAAGCCCTTCTAGGAGCTAACTATGGCCCGAGGACTTTCAAAGTATAGGAATGAGTCCTCCTCACTCATTCTATTGCAAGAGTTGTTGAGGTGCCAAGGAGAAGGAATTAAGTATGTAAAATAGCAAATGGAGATAGAGATAGAGATAGCCATGTCTACCTGAGCTCTGGTAAGGCTGGACAGGACTGTTAGGAGAGAGTCACTATATGTTATAGAGTTTGAGATTCTAGTATGTTGAAATATTTCCATGGGATCCAGGGGCTACTGGACAAATTTATTGTCCCAATCTCATTACACTTCCTATTCCCACTGTGGAATGAATACAGACCCATATATCCAAAATCTAGTTGTGTTTGTCCTTCATTTCTGAAGAGGACCATGACATCAGGGAAATGATGATATGACTTGCAGTTGACTTTGATTTGAGTGAGGGAGGGCTATGCAAGGTCACCAGCCTCACTGTCTCATCCAGAGCCATCTGGGTCCAGTGGTCTGGTATTCACCAGGATGACTGGAAGTGACCCAGGATGCATTGGGAGACCTTGGACCCCCAGGCTAAGGTCTTTTCAAGTTCTCACTTTGAGTGAGGTAGCGCCCATTCAGTGAATAGGCCTCTTTAAGAAGTTAATCAAGAGATGGCCCCTTTAATCAAAACTCAAAAAAAAAAAAAATCAAACTGGGAGGGGAAGACACTCCGAGTTCCTGGCCAAAGGAGAAATAGTTTGGTATTTAGATTGACTCTGTGCTAGGAGGGCAGGGACCTATTATCCAATCTTTGAGCTCCAGAGTGAATTGACTTTAAGGCTTGGTTTTTGAGAAAGAAATCTAGCAAGTAGACCCAAAGTAATAAAGCAAAAGTCAAGACACTTGATATGACAAAGACTCAGGCTTTAGGACTAGTCAGTGACCTTAGAGATTATAATCTAGTCCAACTCCCATTGGAGTTGAGGAAATGAGGAAACTAAGGCCCTCCAGACTTGTCTTTAAGGTCACAAATAGCAAAAATTAGATACCAGTTCTGGTCCCCTGACTCCAAATCCGAAGGATTCAATGCAATTCAGCAAACATTAACTTCTCGCTAGGTGTGCTATGTGCTAGATGCTTGGGGGAATACAAGTTTAGATTAGCTAAGGGCCCCACCCTCCACAGAGCTTGGACCCACACTTGAAATCCAATCCAATAAGCGTTAGTTAAACTCTAAGGCACTCTGCTAGTCAATGAGGATACAGAAGGACAAAAAAAAAAATTCTAATCCTTGAGTTTACATTCTACCCCAGGGTATAACATATAAGCAAAATAAATATAATTGAAAGGTATAAAACAAAGTGTTGTGTTTAGGGCTTTGGTGGCGGGGAGGGGCAGGCAGCACAGACAGATTGAAAGGATTTCCTTGCAATCTAGATTGTACCAGGAAACGGAACATCCCATATGACATTAGGCAAGTCACTTAACTTCTCTAGGCATCTATTTCTCATCTGTCAAATGATGTTTGGCTAAATCAGTGGTGTCAAACAAATAACAAACAGGCCACTAAACCATGTATAAAGATCTCTGCCAGCAACATATTGACTTAGATGAGTTACCTGTGTTCTATTGTATTTTTATTTATTTTGTTAAATATCCTAATTAGATTTTAATCTGATTGAGGTGCCTCTCACTCCATGACCTCCGAGGTCCCTCCTTGTTCTAAATCTGTGATCCTTGAAGCAGCTGGTAGCAATATCAAGCCAGACAGACTGAACTGTCAGTCATCCACTGAGCCATTGGCATGACTAATTATGCCGGTGAAACTTGTTTCCCTCTCACTTCCTCTTGGGCTGTGGCTTTCTTTTAGCTCCCTCAGGGAACAGTTCCACTTTTGAAGACCCCCTCTAACCCCCCCACCTTTTCCCCAGTTCCAAGAATGGTAACCAGTGGTTTGAAAGTGAAAATAAGCCACCCCAGGGGTTAACCCACTGCAGTTTGGGCCTCCTTATCAACTCCTATCTCAGGAGGTCTCTGATCTTAATTATTATGAATGTTATTCTCTTTCTTCCTTTAATACAATTAATTAAATATGCAGCTTGAGCCCCTAGTCTGTTTACACAAGCAAGTTCCAAATTGCTTTCATAAAGCCTCAAAACCTGTTCTCCTTTTAGATGTGTCTTCCCTCTACTTCCAATCTCAACACTAGCATTCAGATAAGCAGAATTGAGGCAGATGTCAGCGACTATCCGATTTTAATATGTTCTCCGAATAGAAAAATGCTTAAAATGATATAGTTTACAGAAATAGCCCCTCTAAAAGCCATGGCTACTATCAGCAAGGAAGGCGCACTGTTAGTATGGGCATGAAGAGCACTTTGCCTCCATCCAGTTCTCTATGTAAAGTCTCGGAATGATTAAATATAGCAAATAATGAGGTAGTGTAGCTCAGTCCCCCAATAAAGGACAGGGAGTAAGTCCCCAAGGCAGTCTCCCCCAAAGTCCCTGTTTCCTGCGTCTCAGATGGTCTGTAGACGTTACTGGGATTCTGTCCCCTGCTCCTTGTGGCTTGCCCCTGTTTCTGGGGAGCTTTTATGCCAAAATGGCAGAGTTCAGCATATCGACTCTGGTTCAGATGCAACTCTGGCTCCACCTTCACTATTCTCTACTATCTACCATTCTTTACTCTGGTCAATCTCTCATCTGGCTTGTCCTCTCTGGTCCCTTTTCAGGATCATTACCTGAGGCCATATGGATAGTTTGCCCCTAGGTAAAGCCTAGAAAACCTGAAGTTGACAGCCAAACCTGAGGTAACCCTACCCCCATCTTCCCTGGCTCCACAACCAAGCCCTTTTGGTAGAGTTCCAAAAGGTGGGCTACAATACTATGTTTCTATGTACTTATTTTGGGATGATTACTAGTCTTCCTGCTCTCCGCGGGAGACAAAACTCCAGTATTTCCAAGTCTGTGATTTCATCGGTGGGGGTGGCCCCTCCACTGGTAAAGTTGCCTATGCCACCACCCACCCTCCACCCAAATGCACGACGTAGTAGATAAATTGTTTTCGTGATTTATTTGAGCCAGAAAAATTCTACACCCGGTGTCCAACTTTCTGGTTATCAGCGTGAGATAAGTGAAATGTTTATTTCTGCTTATTTCATAGAACTGACACTACTTGAGAATGAGGCCCTTTTCAGTTTTTGTATATTTAACATCAAGAAGAGTCCCACGCACATAGTGCGTAAATTAATTCTTAATGAATTGAATTGGAATCTTTCCTCGTAGGATTGTTATGATCTCTGATTGAGCTGGACATGTCATCAAGGATTCCTCCCATGAACATAAGGAGGTTATATAGTGTAGTTTCTGCTCTCCTATCAGCAATACCCTATCCCACTAGAGACTCTGAGTTGGGGTTTTTATCAACAGCAGTTGCTTTTCAGCAAAACCACAGATTAGTCATTCAGAACCCATCAGAATACAAGAAAGCTTAACTCTTCAGAGGGCCCTTTAAAGGTGCCTCCTTTAGGAACACAGGCTACTAATCCATTCCAGATAAACTTCACATTTCTGCACCCTCATTAGTAAATCACGGTTGTTAACATCTTAGACGCCTCTCACTGTGTGCCAGCCATTGTGCTAAGCACTTTACAAACATTATTTCATCCTTGCAGAGGCAGAGGCTGAGGCTGCTCACAGGTTGTATTTGTCCTTTGTTCTCAAAGAAGACCATGACATCAAGGAAATGATGACATGACTTGCACTTGACTTTGATTTGAGTGAGGGAGGGCTGTGCAAGGTCACCAGCCTCACTTTATCCTCCAGAGCGGGTCCAGTGGTCTGATATTCACCAGGATGACTGGAGATGGCACAGGATGCACTGGGAGACCCTGGCTCTTTTAGGCTAAGGTCTTTTCAAGTTCTCACTTTAAGCGAGGTACCAGCCATTCAGTGAATAGGCCTCTTTAAGAAGTGAGTCAAGGGATGGCCCCTTTAATTAGAAAAAAATATTAAAAAAAAAAATCAAGCTGGGAGGGGAAGACCCTCAGAGTTCCTGACCAAAAGAGAAATAGTTACTATTTGGTATTTAGATAGACTCTGTGCTAGGTAGGCAGGGACCTATTGTCCAACCTACGGAGCTCCAGGGTGAATTGGGCCTCTGCCTCTCCAGAACAAAGGACAAACACAACCAACCTGATCCTTGTAGCAACCCTAGGAGGTAGGTGCTATTACTTCATTTTCCAGAGGAAGAAATTGAGGCAGACAGAGGTTAAGTGACTAGCCCAGGGTCACACAGCTAATGTCTGAAGCTAGATTAGAACTCAAGTCTTTCTGCCTAGTCTGGGTGCTCTACCTACTGCACCACCTAGCTGCCAGCATATAGAGTGTTAAGGGAGGACTAGAATTTCCAGTATGAGGGTTTGCTGGGCCCTTTTCAGGGCTGCTCATTCCACTTTAGTGGCCACCTTTCACTTCAGCTCTCCTGTGGCTCCAAGAAGCTGCAGCATGTGCAGCAGCCACACTGAAGTAAAACTGTCTTGGCAGATGGGCTAAACCAGACTGAAGGTAACTGATAGACCTCAGACCTGTTGGTGAGTTAGGGAGATGTCTATCCCAAGCCTGTGAAGACTTCCCCTGGCGGAACGGGCAGATAAGAACGATTTGTTCCAATGGCCACGAAGGCGGCTGAAGCAGATGCTCTGGAGCGCTTAGAGCTTGGTCAGACGTGGCAGCCATCCTGACTTTTGTCTTGCCACTAGACTTCAATGACTCTGAAAGAGAAAATGAGGCTGATGACTTTGTGAAACTGGCTCACCTAAATCCACTTCGAAAGCAAGTCAAGATATCACCTATGATGTCTTTGGTACCCTTTGAAAATGAAGGATAAATGACAATCATAGCTGTAGAGGGACCGAGGTGATTAACAGTCCATTGCTCTCCCCTCATATCCTGCCCCTACCCTGCTCACCTCCAGTGTGCTGCAAACAGCAAAACCAATCCAATCCCCATTTGAGGGGGGAGAGGGGATGGTTTTTACACTGGGGTAAATGAAGGATTGCCTTTTTAGTATAATTTGAGGGAAATTTGCCTAAGGGGAGGGAGGGGGTAATTTTGGAGGATGAGGCGCTGACAATAGTAATATTAATCACATGTTGTTCTTTGGTCATTTCAGTCATGTCTGACTATTCATGACTCCATTAGGAGTATTTGCAAAAATACTGCAGTGAGTTGCCATTTCCTTCTCCAGCTCATTTTACAGATGAGGAAAATGAGGCAAAACAGGGTTAAGTGGCTTGCCCAGGATCACACATCTAGTAATTGTCTGAGGCCAGATTTGAACTCAGAAAAATGAGTCTTCCTGACTCCAGGCCTGGCACGCTATCCACTGCACCTCCCAGCTGCCCCATTAATAACATAGTAGGTTATTAATGAACTTTGGGCAGGCAAAAAAGCAGCACGAGGGCACTGTGTACCTGAGAGGAGAGGAACAGGGGACCAAGGGAAAGGGAAGGAAGGGAATAAATATTTTATGTAGCACCAGTATCTGCCAGACACTGTGCTAAGCACCTTACAAATATTATCTCATTTGAGATACCAAGAATTGAGAATAGCCCCCAAAAGATGTGGGAAGAACCCAGACAAACTGTATTACTATAGTGATGCTCTGGACTCTCTCCCAGAGTGAAGCTGGCTACATTACCTCCTCAGGGTTCTAGAGATATCACTGAAGGATTAGGCTTTTCTCTTCCTTAATGCTATTGACTCAAGCTCCATTCTGGTGGGTCTCCCCACTACTACTGGCTATCTCCCCATCACACTGGCTAACAACTGGTAATTAGTGCCCTAGTTCCATTTAAATGGTTAATATTGATAAGCTTTCCCAAAGGTGTATTTACAGTGAAGATACAACAAGAACAGAAGTACAGACATCCCTCCCTCCAACATCTGGTAGGATACCCTCTCCCCAACACCACATGGGTCTTTGGTGAGAGTGGGCTCAAACTGATCTCATTTTCTACATAATATTCACCCCACAAGTTAACACCTAAATGCAGCATGTCTGATGGATGAATGAGTCTGCATTTCTGCCTGCTGCTGGGCCAGATTCAAGCAAATCCCACAGGACTTCACTCCTCACCATCTGGCTTCAGGAAAATCCTGGCATGGACTCCAGTCCCCAGACTTCTGGTAGATCACAGGCCTAACCTTTAGAAGCTCACAAGGCTATAGCCATCTGCCAGTCTCCTTTACCTAAAAGCAGGAAATAATAACCACAACAGAGATAGCAAGGCCCCGTGCTTCATGCCAGTAGGAGATAAGAGAGAGTCTTAGGCCCTTCACCAATCTGGAGGCTCACAGCAGCTTTTCTTCCTTCCCTATACCAGCCAAGCCAGAAGGAGACAGAGCCAAGGAACTTGCCCTGGCTGGCTATTGCCTTTTGAATACATCCCCATTCTGGCTGTGTATGCAATCAAAAGGCACCTCTTCACCAAATGGCCAGCAGCCTGGAACCAGCTGCAGAAGGTCTGCCCATGCTCCAAAGTCCACATGAGGACTCATCAATCAAGCAAGCTGTACAAGTGAATATAAAGACTGAACTAACTGGCCAATCTCCACCCACCGAATCCCCCTTCCCCATTAGAATACCAAAGAATTATTGTTTTATAAATTATAATTTTGCCCATGACTTGTCTTCTCCCTATAAGCTTTTATTGACCCACTGATTTCTCTTCAACTGGCCAGTGGTATCTTTGATATGTTACACCACTAGGCATAGTATTATCTACTAAAACCACTGTTGTCTCCCTTTTGGGAAGAGTGGAAAAGTAGGGTTGGCTCACAGGCCCAAAGACCCTATCCCTCTTTGGAGGAATTCAATTTTCTGGAGCCCATCAAAGAGCCAACAAGAAAGCAAAGGACAGGAGAGGAGTAAATTAAATCATGTTAAATGTCTTCATGTACTCAGTAATCATGTCGTCTTTCTGGGCCTCAACTCTGAAATGAGGGAGTTTGACCAAATGATCTTTATGAGTCTTCTATTTCAGTAAATCAATAAATCTTAACCACCTACTGTGTGCCAGGCACTGAATCAGGAGCCGAGTATACAGACAAAAGAGAAATACTTGCTGCCCTCAAAGTTTCCTACTGTGATCCAGTGATCAGATTGGTAACTTGGACTTTTTGTGTGGTTCTGACCATGTCTTCCATTCTGAGAGTCCCACTTGCCCCCTCACTCTGCCTCAATAAATTCCACTTGTTTCCTTTTACTTCCAGGGTCAAACATAAAATCCTCTGGGTTTTAAAGCTCTTCCTAACTTGGCCTCTTCCTACCCGTCCAGTTCTTTGTTTTTTTAAATACCTTACTCCCCAAAATTTATAATCCAGTGAACCTTGCTTTTCCTTGGACACAATTTTCCACCTCTCCATCTTTGAGCATGGCCTGGAATTCTCTCCATCTGCATCTCCACCTCCTGGCTTCCCTGGATTCCTTTTAAGTTTCAGCTAAAATCCTATCTTTTGCAAAAATTAAAAAAATTTTTTTTAAAAAAAAGCCTTTCCCTATATCTTCCATCTGAGTCTATCCCCAATTTATCCTGTATATACTTGTTTTTATATAGTTGTTTGCATGTTGGGTCTCCCATTTGACTGATGAGCTCCTTGATAGCAGGGCCTGTTTTGTATCCCCAGAGCCTAGCACAGTGCCTGCACATAGTAGGTACTTAATAAATGCTTCTTGGCTTGTGCAGTATTTACATAGTGCTTTATGGTTTTGCAAGGTGTTATCTTATTTGAGCCTAGCTACAGCTAAGTGCTAAAGGTACTTCAGGTGCTATTATCTCTATTTTACAGACGATGAAACTGAGCAAATGATAGGGGGTGTGAGTTACATATGGTCACATAGCCAGCAGGTGTCGGAGGCAGAATTTAAACCCTTGTTTTCTTAGTATTCTAGGAAAATAGTCTAGCCCTCTCTTCACTCTAGTGGCTGGGACAATATCTTATAGCTTCTTGTTTTAATTATTTCTCTTGCTAGGTGCTAAACTATTCTTTTTTTTTTTCGCCTTGCTTAAGAAATACAAGTGTTCTTAGGGCCTTTTAAATTTTTTGCCCTGGGGAAAGTCCCAGGCACCTCACCCTAGTTTTGGCTCTATTATCCTTATAACCTTGGAGGTGGGAGTAGGGGATAGACAAATAGTTGGAAATAAGATGTGGAGTCTGCTCAGGGATAAAGTAACCACAGCAGCCTCCATAATTTTTGCCACTTTTTTCTCTGCCCATACATCAGACCATGTGATTAGTATCAAAATGACTGTAGTCTCATTCACCTAGGTAGAGCAGGGCCGGCCTGAGGCACAGGTAGAATGGGGGCTAATGAGAACAGAGATGTGACTTCTCTGAATGAAACTACGCTCAGAGCCTCCATCAGAACCCCTCCTTTGGCTCCCTGCATTACCCCTCGAAACCCTCTGCTAAAATAAAAATCGTGCTCCCTGAGAGGAGCACATAAACACATCATTTCTCATTATTAGCAGAGAAGAGGATGCAGAAGCATTAGAAAAAGGTAAATTTTGATCTAGGGTAGAGAATGGATCATAGAGTGATGACTGAAGCATTGGGGAAATCTGTGTTGTTGTGAGTCACCATACATGGGGTACCCCTAGTGGGATGAAGGTGAAAGCCTATGGCAGAATCACACTGCTTTTTCCCATTGATTTGTTTTATACTGTGTTAAAATGAGTAAAGAGGACAATTTTAAAGGGAAAAAAAAGTTACAAAGAGGAAGCCTGAGGAGTGTGTGTAAAGATGGAGAGATGATCTTACCCTTATACGGTAACTCACATTTTTATAGTATTTTTTATGATTATAAAAGGCTTTTTTCATGACAACTCTGTGAGGTAGGAAGAGAGTACAAGTGTTATTATACCCCTTAAACAGATGAGAAAACCGAGACTTAGAGAGGTGAAAAGGTTTGACTAACATCATATTGCCAGTGCCAGAACAGAATCCAAACTAAGGCCACTCCTGAGGTCTCAGGTCTCACCTGACCCTTGGGAGGAGCGAAGGAATAGGGGAGGCCAATGTTTAATACCTGATTAGTATGAGCCTTGGGACTTTTTTCACCACTGCCTTCTCTGAATCATTGCCTAGCCTGCTCTCTGGACCTCTAAAGCATCTGTACCCTAGGTACAGACTCTTACAGAGAGAGAGTTTCACCAAAAAACTCTCCTTTGGGCTCCAAGTCAATCCAGGATTGGAGGGTTTTGTGAAGACATTTTTGAGAATTTAACCCAAGTGCTGCCTCGTGGGTAGGAATTCTGGGGGAGCTACTGTGGTCGCAGTACAAAGACTCAAATGGCATAATTTCCCAAAATTAAAGAGATGCGAAGGCAGAAGAGGAGAGTCCCAATCCAGCCCTTGCTTACTGCCCCTAGATGAAACACCAAGAGGCAGACCCAAACAGTGGACTCTCTGTCTTTCCTGTTTGTCATCTCTGTTGCCCCCAACCATGGAATTTAAAGTTCTAGTTGAGTCATTTCACTTTACCCCGTTTGGAGTTTTCTTGGCAAGGGTACTGGAGTGGTTTGCCATTTCCTTCTCCATCCCAATTTACAGATTAAAAACTGAGGCAAATGATTAGAGTCAGAGTGACAACCATGTGAAGTTCTAGCCAGTTCCGGTCACCCCATCAGAGGTTGTTCTTCCTTCAAGTCCAATGCTATACCACCTAGCTACCCACTATATATGCAAGAAGTATTGGATGAATGAGTGGTAGTCACACTGGTGGAGAGAATACCCACCTTAATGGGAAAGAGGGTCTGTAAAAGTGTCAAAATAAGTGAGGAATCTTGGTACAAGGAGTCTCATTCTAGCTCCACTGCATAGGAATAATCTAGCTTTGCACAGCTAAGCCGATAAATCTGGTTTTTCTTACAATTTTCGTAGGAGGGGCAGACTGGGGTACTTCTATGGAGATATTGTTCCCTGGCCCCTTTCTGAGGGACAGATAACTCTGGCATATGTCCTCTCAGCCCTGGTCCTGACTTTCTGGATGTCAAGACCAAATCTCCTCTACTGCTGGGTCATCTTGAACCTTCCCTCAGTGCCTGGGGCCTCCTTGCCCTGGAACAGCCTACCATCCCTGCTGTGTGCTCACCTTGGAATACTCCTTCACAAAGCCTGTGCCGTTTCTACCATAGGTGGATCCTTCCTGAAGATTCCCCTTTGTGGAAGGGCTCGAATCTGCTTGCCTTTATTCTCCTCCCAGCCCTATTCTTAACTTTCTGGACTTCAAATGATCCCGCAATGCCAGATATTCTCCTCCTCCTCCGCTTCCCTTCCCCCAGCTTTTCATCTCCGTTTTGGATGTTGTCTTCTCCCATTAGAATGTATGCTCCTTGAGGGCAGGGGCTGTCTTTCTTTTTGCTTGTATTTGTATCCCCCTAGCTTAGCAGAGTGTCTGGCATATGTTAAGTGCCTAATAAATGTTTGTTTCTTTCCTTCTTGGCATCTCACTAAAAGACACACAACCCAGCAACTTCTGACCAGGGTCATGTCAAAGATGATTGGTGACTAAGCCAGAAAGAGACACTCACTCAGTAAGCTATGAGAGGAGCTGAGAAGAAACAGATCTTTCTCTCCCTTGTTTTGAATGTGTAGCTTTGGGATTCTGCCAGCCTGTCTTTTGGATTTGCAGCAAGAAGCCTTTGCCTACTGAGTGAATGGCTCTTCCTGGCTCAGTTACAATCATTTTTGATGCAACGCCAGTCAGATGCATCAATAAACACATCAGGAGTTGCTGGGTCTCTCATGCCCTTTAATAAGGGGCCAGAACACATTTCCCCCAGAAAAAGGCAAGAGTATATGTCCATGGGGCAACTAGGTGGTGCAGGGAATAGAGTGCCAGTTCTGGAGTCAGGAGGACCTGAGTTCAAATGTGATCTCAGACATTTGACACATACTAGCTGTGTGACCCTGGGCAAGTCATTTAACCCCTATTGTCTCACCAAAAAAAAAAAAAGTATATGTCCGATATGTCCAGATCCATGGTATATACCCCAGCTCATTCCCACTATCATGCATGCCCAGGCCAACTAGTATGTCATTCAGCTACTAGTGCTGAGAAAATAATACACTTGTTTCCTCTTTTTTTTCTTTTAGTCTAGATTTGTGGTTTCTTTGGTATAGGGAGCTTCCAAGGAGGAAGCAACTTTTGACAATGTTGATCTTCAAATATTCAGTAATTTGTAGTCAAGAATTGTCTGAGAACTTAGAGGTGAAACAGTTTGCCCAAGATCACACAGCCAGTAGTATCAGAGGCTGGACTTAAATCCAGGTAGTCCTGAATTCAAGACTAGCTATTGTCATCACAGCTAGCATTTATATAATACTTTAAGATTTTCTTTTTTGTTGTTTTTTTAAATTTAATTTTATTTAATTTATTTAATATATTTAGTTTTCAGCAGTGATTTTCACAAGAGTTGGAATTGAGAATTTTCTCCCCATTTCTACCCTCCTGCCCACTTCAAGATGGCATATATTCTGGTTGCCCCGTTCCCCGTCAGCCCTCCCTTCTGTCACCCCACCCCCCTCCCATCCTCTTTTCCCTTCCTTTATTGTAGGGCAAGATAAATTTCTACACCCCATTGCCTGTGTATCTTATTTCCTAGTTGCATGTAAAAACTTTTCTTTTTTTTTTGTTTTTGAACATTGTTTTTAAAACATTGAGTTCCTACTTTAAGATTTGCGAAGCGCTTTATAGATATTACCTCACTTTAGCCTCACACCAACCTTGACAGGTAAGTTCTATTATCATCCCCATTTTACAGATAAGGAATCTGAGGTGGAGAGGTTAAGTGACTTGTCCAGGTTCACACAACTGGTAAGTGTCTGAGATTGGATTTGAACTTAGATCGTTCTGAGTCCAGGACCAGCATTCTACCCCCTGCACCACTCATTTATCAATTAAGCCAAGTTTTCCCTCACTCAGCCCATATGTGCCAAAATATTCTTAGCAGCACTTTTTGTGGTAGCAAAAAATCAGAAACAAAGTGAGTACATGTCAGTTGGAGAAGGATCAAACAAACTGTGGTATGTGAATGTAATGGAATATTATCAGGTCATAAGAAATGACAAAGATCAAGAATTCAGAGAAACATGTGAAGACCTGTGTGAACAGAGGGCAGAGTGAAGTAAATACTCTGTAAGTGAGAGCAGCAAAGACAATGACTACAATAACATAATTCAAGAGAACATTAAAAGGAAGCCAAAATCTGAGTAATTGTATCTTGGTCTTGGAGAACAGCTAAATGAATTTGCTTCCTTCCTCAAGAAGTGAGACTATAAGTGTGGAATGTTGCATACATTGTCAGACATGGGTCTTTGTGTCCTTTGGTCTTGTAGATACAAAGAAGGCTTATTGGGGAGCGTGAGGGGTGTTATGAAAGGACTGGGGGTTGTATTTAGAATTATATCTGGAAACAAAGGACACCATTAATTCTTATTGTATCAAGGCCCATCCCAAATACTCACAAATACAAATACAGCAATAGTGAGCTCCCTTAGGGCCATTTCTGGTGGGCCACCAGTACTGTGGCTCAACAATGAAGACTTAGCACTTGGAGATGACAAAGAGATCCCATTCTTGGTTGTAAGGAGCATTCTGACCCTTTTCTTTAGAGGCCTGGATCCCTAAACACTGGATCTAGTTCACAGGCATGAGTCCAGAGCTAGAGACCCCTTGTTAGGAGAGAGTGAGTGTCCTATTGGTCCAGCACCAATCTTTTATACTTGATGACCTTGTCCAGAATCTGAGGGGCTAATTCCAATCCAATGCTGGGTACTTAAACCTTTTGGGGGAGCTCCATGAATGTTTGGGCTCCTCTGAGTTTGTTTTCTTGCTTTTCTGAGTTGAGCCTACTTATCATATGACCAAGTCATACCTCCATTTGGCATACACCCATGGTATACCAGGAACACTTGGAGAAATCTTATATCAGACTTCCATCTGGCTGCATTGGTAGGGGTTCTGTTGGGGGAAGTTATACAGGTAACCCTAGGTATTGCAGGGACTTATGGAGGAATTTTCACCCAGGACAGGTGAGAGTGAGAGGGCAATTTCCAGTCAACCAGAAGTCCCTAATCTATAGTAGGGGAGTGCCACAGGCTTGTAGAGTTCATTTAAGAATAGATTTGAATAGATTTGCCTAATAAGAAGTGAAATTTGTTGCTGTCCTTTTTGCTATTTTTAATTTTTGTTGGTTGTTTTCCTTGCTGCTTGAGTTGAAGCAGGTTCTCATAAATATTGATAACCGATGATGAACCTTACAAAATGCCATTCGTTTGTTGAATGTACACAACTTTATAATAGAGAATGACTGAAATCCACCAAGTATAGTAGGTCCGTACCTTCACAAAACAACTGTTAATTGTAGCATTGTCTAACAGGAACTGTGTTGAATTGACTACTGGTATACTTTGTGTGCCATTTAAAAAACCATTAATAATTATGCCACATTGAGTTTGTTGAAACCCTTTAATAAAAGGCACTGGGGGAGGGCACTCAAAAGGGCAGTGCTTGAAGCTTCCGGATCCCCAAAGAACTTTGCAGAATGGGGGATATGGACAATGTGTCAAATGTACCTCAGGTGATTTGATGAGGAAAGCAGATGTTTAAATTGGGGAAGAATGTGTCAAGGGCCATCCCCTGGTAGCATTCTGGTAGCTGAGCTGAGTTCCCCTGGGCACTTGGGGTGACACATGTGGTTCAGCACTGAAGAACTTGCACTTTGAGAAAATGAAATAATCCCCTTGTTGTGGACCAGGCTTGTCTCACCCATGTCAGGCTCTGAATTAGAGCAAAATGAGCCACTAGTAGAGTAACTGACGTTTACCCAAACTAAAGTGTATTTAACAGTAGCATAGGAAAGATATGTACCAAGGGTAGGTTCAGGAAGAAAATATTCCACCACTCCACCACCCCCTTCATACAGTAAGGGGCCTGGTCAGAAGTGTGTAAAAATTCATATTGTAATGGAATATTCATCCAGTCTGAGGGGTCCCAGCTTTTTATGGGCTTGCTTTTTTATGCCCTAGGTGGCCAAGAAGCTGAGTCAATGGCTTGAGTCTTGGTCCCCTGAACAACCAAGTTTCAGGAACTTTCCCTTCCTTTTAGGGAAAAAACGAGCCTAATTTACATGGTAGAGACCCAAGCAAATGGTGCTCCTACCTCAACGGAACTCAGTACAAAGTTCACGTATGTTAGTGTTTCCCTTAAATCCCTTTACAACGTCTTACGCATCTCTGATTTTGTCCCCACTATGACCCATTTCCACAGGTACTGTCAGTTCTTCTCTGGAATAGTTCCTTCTTTCCTCTCAGCAAAATAAATAGTAGTTAAATCTTAATCGTGCCACTTCTACTTATAGCTCAGACGAGACTGTCCACACCCTCAAATTCACAGGGGTCAATCATCCAAAGTCTTATACCTATCTAGGTCAGAAAGACAACATAAACAATGTTTTTGAAACCTAGACACAGTAAACGAAGTCCACTGTGTGGCACTTTCCAATCAGGTAACACTGCTGTTTCTCTCTCATTTTATCCTTATTCTCATGTTTCCCGTTGTGCTACCCCTGAGGCTTCTGAATTTCAACAGAGAAACATCTTTTATTGGCATCCAGTGCTACTCTGCGGCCCCCTCTTTCTAATCTTTTTTCTCATCTTTTTTGGGTGTTGAGGTTTCTTTGGGTTTGGTTTTTTTTGGACTTTTTTCAACAGTTGAGGCTGAAAGCTGTTTGGCTGAAGAAGACCCCTGGCTACTGCCCAGCTCTGTCCCATGCTCTTCTCTGGGTGGTGCTATTCTTTTCCCAGCTTCTCCCTTCAGGCATCCCTGAGGACATTACTTTCCCTTTAGTCAAAGCCTTTCCTCAACCCCTTAAGGCCTGGTGACTTAAACTCATTTAAGGTAGCTAGGGGCTCTCTCAGTATCACATGGGGTGTATGGGGTGTTCAGGGAGGACCAACACTTCTGGTGTGAGGGTTTTCCAAGCCCTTTTCAGGGCTGCTCATCCACCTTTGGTGTCCACCTTTCACTCAAGTCTCACCTGTGGCTCCAGGGAGCTCTGGCATGTGAAGTAGCCACACCCCAGTAAAACCACTTTGGTACACAGGATAATCCAGGTTGAGGATAACCAACAGGCCTGAAACCTGTTAGTGAGTTAGTGGAATGTCTATCCTCCCTCCCCCCCAAGCATGTGAAGACCTCCCCCTGGCGGAATGGGCAGATAAGAATAGTTTGTTCCAATGGCAGTGAAGGGGGCTGAAGCAGGAGCTGTGGAGCTCTTAAGAGCTTGGTCAGCCATGGAAGATGCCAAGGTCATCCACCGCATCCCAAGCCATCCCAAGCCCAGTCATCCTAACTTTTGTCTTGCCGCTGGACTTCGATGACTATGGAAGAGAGAGCGAGGTTGACCTTTGTGCAACTCTGTCTCACCTAAATCCAATTCAGGAGCAAGTCAAGATATCACCCCATGACGTCATTGGTCCTCTTTGAAAACAAAAGACAAAGATACTGGAGTGGTTTTCCATTTCCTTCTCCAGCTCATTTTCCAGATGAGGAACTGAGGCAAACAAGGCTGAGTGACTTGCCCAAGGTCTAATAAACTAATAAGTTTCTGAGGCCAGATTTGAACTCAGGAAGATTAGTCTCAATGAAGATGACTCCAAATTAATCACTTAGCAAACCTTCTCCTTCCAGAAAACTGTTGGCTCATTATATATCCAGACTGGTTCAAATTCATTTATTCTTCTTTGCACTAGGGGAACTATGATAATGTATATAATAAAATCCTTTTTGTTCAGCTTGAGCCCCCAGCTGCTAGTTTCAACAATTAGAGAAAGAATCCTCCTAGTGTTGTGGTTTCATGATGTTTTGTGGTAGAACTGTCTCAAAGAGTTCAGAGTCAAACCACCTACAATCCAAGTATAGGCATTTATTGAGATTGATGCCTCTCATGAAGTGGGCTAAGTTCCAAGACGAACCAGCAACTTCAGAGAAAGCAAGATGGATTTTTATAGGGTAAAGATGCTGATTACACAATCAAAATTTACATAGAATATAGGAATGTGATTAATATTAAAAAGGCAAGAGGAGTTTGTTAAGGGATTAGGTAATGGAGGAGGGATCCTTTCTATGGTTCGGTGGTTAAACATTCTGGTCATGCTGCCCTCCAATTGGCTAGCTATTGTGGTCCTGTCTGGTCAAGATAGATAGGTAGGTATTGTGATCCTGTCTTAGGCTAGATGGATGATATGATTGTGACAGAATACAAGAACATACCTGTTTCTGTGGGAATGGGTCTGGGGGCAGTAGCTAGGTAGAGGCAGTGGCTGGGTTCCCATGACATGGACACACCTGCTGTTTCTGTGGGATCTAAGAGTTCAGGGACATAGCTGTTGTTCTAGTGAGCAGTGAAGCATATATGAAGTTAAGACATTGGCAGGGGAGGGTTAGGTGGGTATAGTGGGGCCTATAATGAAGTTAGAATATTGGGGCTGGGGCGCAGGTTTATTAGGACTCCATCACTGGGATACATATACACAATGAATGATATAGAAACTAGTTTCTCTCTAAAACACATACCAAATACAGAAAGAAAACAAACTCTTAGAGACACGAAGACTTGAGACAGAGGCTCAGCATGAGAACCCTAGAACGGTGAAGGACAGGGAAGTGATAATATCAGTCGTTTTGTTCTGAGCGACAGGGCCAGCTACAGTCTGCATCAATTTGCGGCTTCCTCATGCCTCACATCTGGATGAGGCGGCACCAGTGATTCTAGGGGTACTTCTAGCATGGTCAGTCTCTGACCTCATCTGTTCTCTCTCTGTCTTATTACAGTTTAGGCAATTTGGGTGTGGAGGCTGTGGCATCATGGTTGAAGCCGCTTTGGCAAGGAGGTCTGTGGCTGGGGCAAGTGGTAGCCACCCTGCCTTAACGAACTGTCTTCCTATCGTGGCATCCTTAAGCTTCCAGAGATCTTGACAACCACCCTGCAGCATGCTTGTATAGTTCTTACCTCCTGAGAAATTTCAGTCCTTCCTTTTCCTATGGGACTGGAAGAGGGCCATCTTATTAGTTGAAGATGTATGGTCTGCAGGGGCTTGAGGAAACAGGCATTGAGGTATTTCTGCCTGCCTGCAGATACTAATGTACAATGACCAACTATGTAAAGTTACATAAGGTTAAGCTGTGCCTATAACCCAATATGGGCCACCTGGATTTCCATGATATCCATTCTCATCTCCTCTTTCACTTTGTCTCCACGTTCCCAGAAGGGGCCCAGATCTGAAGAGCCATAGAGAAAGGCTTAGACTGTAGAGAAAATAGGACTTAGGCTGTAAATAGTTCCCTAGGTACTGTCTTAGGTATCCTTAGCTGAGGAAGGTGAGTAGGCCTTCAACACAAAAAGTTTAATTACTACAGGGTTATATATTCTATTTAAAACCCTAGCTTAGGATCTGCCACAAAACTGTCACTCACATCCTTGCGTCAAACTATATCCCCACCTCTTCTACCTCATCCACCTTGCTCTCTGCTCAAAATAGAACTAGGAGGATTTCAGAAAATACCCTATTCGTATAAATGAGTGGAAACAAGATCAGATTAATACCTTTCATCAGTGTACCCAGTGATGTTGGTATTCACACTAAGGGACTGAGGAGAGGAAGAGGAGCCGTTGTAGATACAGAAATGATAAGATTTAGAAAATTACTTGATAGGTTGGGTGAGTGAGAATGAGGAAGAACAATCAAATGCTCCTGATGAAGAACCTACCCCCTTTATATAAAGCAACCTTTGGCTGCTTCAGAGAGATACCCTGGTGTAATTATGATCACATGTCAACAAGGAGGAATGATGGAGAGTTTAGCTGAGTGGGACACCGTAAGTCTGAGAATGGCCTCCCCAAAGGACCATCGCCAACCCCCATTCTTCCTCCTGCCATGGCCTTGAGAGCGGAGCATCTAGGATTCCAGTGACCTTGATGAACAGGGTTGTCATTCCCTTGTTAGCTCCATTCCCTCCAGAAACTTCAAAGACAAAGTGACTTATTCTTTGGGCCTTGGGGGTGACAAACTTCCTGGCTATACCAGCCACGTGGAGATCCAGCCCTCAAAGGACTTTTTGGGGCTTTAGAATAAGGTGATAAACCCTGAGTGATGCTTTGATCAAACCCCCCCCCACCTTGGCAGAAAGGAGATGGGATGTTGTGCTTAATCAAAGAAGAGGCTTCTTTGAGGCGGCCTTCTTAAGCTTCAGCTTTTCAGATGATAAGATGTGATATTAAAAAGGAGAGGGAGGACTCCCAGACATAATGGGGGGGGGAATTGGGAGCAGTCCCCAGGTGGAGTATAAATTTAATTAGCCAGGCCTGTACTGTGCTGTGTCTCTTTTGCTGCTTTTTTATCTTTTCTTCAAAACACAAAAGATGCATGCGCACACATTCACAAAGACTTAAAAACGTGATCTTCTCCCCGGAGGCTGACACTTAAAATATCAAAACATGAAACATTTTATAGGACTACTGAAAAATGATTTCACCTTTACCTCAACTCTGCACTGACTGAACAACTCAGAGTTCATAACTTCTGGCAATCCAAGGCATGGCTTGTGTTTATCTTCCTGGTGGCAGTCATCTTATCTGAAAAGGGTGGAGTCTCAGAATACTCTTCCTGCTGCTGGTCACCTCTGACCTTTCACATCTTTTACTTGCCATACTCCCAAACATCCAAGAGAGACACTCTCCTAAAATCCATCTTATGATTGCTATTTGATTATGTGTTCTCAGGAAAATAAAGTTGAAAAGGCACTCAAGGGCCTGAGGTCCGGGTTCAGATTCACCTGGGCAGTACACGTAACCGCTGCCATATTCAAGCATCTGCCATAGATGGCAAGATGGGCAAGTGGGTTAGTGGAGAAACCCTTCCACCTCCCTCCATAAGTCTAAGAGAAAGGATCATAGAATACTCAAAAGGGGAGAGACAAGACACCAGAGAGTAAAGTCAATCCTCTTAGGATCCGCTGAATAATTTCTGGCTCAGTGGCCAACCTTCTTTCAAGTAGCACTATGTAGGACTATGAGGTTGTCAAAACAAATCCATGATCCCAAAGGAAGCCTTTTCCAATCCCCCTTAATTCTAGTCTTTTCCCTCTGTTGATTATTTCTGATTTATAATGTCTACAGCTTGTTGATACATAATCATTTATATGTTATCTCCCCCATTAAACTGTGAGCTCCCCAAAAAGGGGACAACCTTTTACTTTTCTTCATATCTAAGCACTTGGTGCATGGTACATATTAGATGCATAATAAATGCTTATTGACTATTGACACTCCAATAGGATCAATTCCATTACACTTGAAATCTCAAAGTCTTCTGTGTCAATTTTGCTTAGGTAGTATCTGTTGCATCTCTCCCCACCTCCCCACTCACACCATCACCACTGTGGTTCACGCCCTCCTTACATTTTTGCCTGGTCTGTCTTGTAACAGCTCCATAACTGCTTTCCCCACCAATATCCACTCTCTCCCTACTCTAGGACAGTCATCGTTCATCCTCAAATCCCTAGTCCCTAGCTTTGCACCTATAGGTAAGTAATAAGTGTTGAACTCACTCATTGTCTTTTGTTTTGTTTGTTCTGCTGTGGAGGAGACCTATCTCATAAATGATTGATGGTGATGTAGGTTTTGTAAATGGTTGTTTTGTGACAGTCCAAAAATGGAGTGTTAGGAGACAGAATAAGAATGAGTATAGCTACGCTGGAATCTGATTGGGGTCAGGAAGTGTCAAGGAAGTATGAAAGAAATAACTGAAAGACTGAGCTAAGGTGAGGGAAGAAAGGATGGAGTTAAACAGAGCAGCTGCTAAAAAGAGAAGCTTGGAGATGCTGATTTAGGCTAGATGCCTAGGAAAGGGGAAAAACCCAATAGATTCTGGGCCTGAAAACTTGGAAGAATAAAGCAAACAGCTCACGGTGTCAGGGAATGTTCCTGGGTGGGTGAGTGGGTGGGGGAGCAGTTTTGGCCCAAATACTTGGTCAGAAAATGCCTAGGGACAGAGTTCTTTACCAAAAAAGAGACAGAAATGAATATAAAAGATAAAATGAACAATTTGACTTAATAAAATTGCAAAGCTTTTTTCACAAACACAAGCAACACAGAATTAGAAAGGAAACAGTTGACTGGGGGAAAAATCTTTACAGCAAATATTTCTAATAAAAATATGTTACCCAGGATACATGAGGAACTGATACAAAATATATGAGAATAAGAAGAGTAAGTAAATGGTAAAAGGACACGAGCAAGCAATTTTCAAAAGAGAAATGCAAACTATTAGCCACCATATAAAAATGTTCCATATCACTAAGGATATGAAAAATGTAAATTAAAGTATTTGAGATTCCATCTCATACTCATCAGATCAGCAAAGATGACAAAAATAAGGAAAATAACAATTGTTGGAAGAATAGGAAAAGGGTAAGCACACTATTTAATGAACTATGAATTGGACATCCATTCTGGAAAGCCATTTGGAATTACACACCACAAGTCACTAAACTGTGTATACCCTTTAACACAGTGATATCACAAATAGGTTTATACCTTAATGACATCAAAGACATAGGGAAAGGACCCATACATAGAAACATATAGCAGCAATTTTGTTGTAGCAAAGAATTGGAAACAAAATAGGTGCCCATCTACTGGGGAATAGCTGAACAAGCTGTGGCATATGAGTATAATGGGATGTTACTGTGCCTTAAGAAATGGTGGAAGAAGTGGATTCAAACTCGGAAAGATTTTTATGAACTGCTTCAGTGACAAAATAAGATAAAAAAGTCTGATTACTTAGGTACTTTGTTTCTAGACTCATAGAATCTTAGAGTTGGAAGGAACCTTAGAGGCTATGCAGTCCAACCTCCTTTCCAATGCAGGAATGCTTCATGTAGAAAGTATCCCAGATAAGAGGTCCACCAGCCTGTCCCTCAATTCTTCCAGTACTTAGTAATTTACTCAACTCTGAGGTACCACTCACTTCTATCAGATTGGCTGATATGGCAGAAAAGGAAAATGATAAGTGTTGGAAAAGATGTGGGAAAATTGAGACACTTAATGCACTGTTGGTAGAGTTGCGAACTGATCCAACCATTCTGGAGAGCAGTTTGGAACTATGCCCAAAGGGTGACCAAAGTGTGTATACTCTTTCATCCAACTATGCCACCACTAGGTCTGTATCCCAAAGAGATCATTAAAAAGGGAAAAGGACCTACATATACAAACATATACACAGCAGCTCTTTTTGTAGTGACAAAATATTGAAAATTAAGGGGATGCCCATCAACTGGGGAATGGTGGAACAATCTGTGGTATATGTAATGGAGTACTATTGTGCAATAAGAAATGATGAGCAGGAAGCTTTCAGAAAAACCTGGAAAGACTGATGTAAAGTGAAATGAGCAGAATCAGGAGAACATTGTACACAGTAACAGCAACATCGTGTGGTGATCAACTACAAATGACTTAGCTCTTCTCAGCAATAAAATGCTCCAAGACAATTACAAAAGACTCATAATGGAAAATACTACCCGCATCTAGAGAAAGAACTGATGGATTTGGATGCAGATCAAAGCATACCATCTTCACTTAATTTTTTTGTGTGTCTTTTTCCTTTTAGTCTGTTTCTACTTCCACAATTATGACTAATATGTAAATAGGTGTACCATGTTTGCACATATATAACCTATGTAAAATTGCTTACTGTTTCAGGAAGAGGGGAGGGGAGGAAAAGAGGGAGAAAATTTTGGAATTCGAAATTTTAAAAAAAGAATGCTAAAAATTATCTTTACATATAATTGGGGGAAAACCCCACTATTTGAAAAAGTAAGTAGTTTACTAACCCTCAAGAGAGACTATTCTATTTTTGAACAGCTATCCTGGTTTTGATATTTACCATCCTTATGACCCTACACAAGTCACTTAACCTATGTCGGCCTCAGTTTCTTCATCTTTAGGGGGCTGGTCAAGATGACCTCTAAGATCGCTTTCCTCTCTAAATCTATGATCTATAATCTATGACACAATGACTCCTGTGTTCCATTCAAGCTCTAGGGTCTAGATTTATTCTATCGATGTTGAGTAAATATACTCTTTGAAGGCAATGATTGTCAGGCTGAAATGGACATAAGAAAAAGCTTAAAAGAGATGAAACTCAAGCTATATAGAGAGCAAAAAAGCAACTGGTTAGCCTCAATGGATCTAACCTTACTAGGGTATTGAAAGAATATGTAGATGTGATTGCTAAACTGCATCATTGATTTTTGAGAAACTGTGGAAAATGAAAGAGGCATCATGGGGTGGGAGACAAATGTCCTGATTTTTTTCTTAAAAGAAAAGAAAGATAAATTCTGCCAATTAAAGGAAGGCAAAGTTGATTTTATTTCTGGGCAAAATTTCAGTATTAATTTTTAAACTGATAGTTTTTGAGCACTTAGGGAGGGAAGCAACAATCACTATAAGCTAGTATGGGTTCATAAAAAACACATCATGCCATCCTAACCTCACTTCCTTTTTTGGATAGGGTTCATAGATAGGTACATCAGGGAAATACCATAGGTAATATACCTGAATTTCAACAAAACATTTGGATACAATCTCTAATGATATCTTTGTGGACAAGATAGGAATATATATCCTGCATAGTAGTTTTATTGTACTTTGCTTTACTGAGCTTTGCAGATATTGTGTTCTTATTAAAGAGACAATTTTTAAGCATTTAGAAAGAGGAGTGGTAAATGTTTTTTAGTAGATGTACTATGAGGGATTGTTTATTAGAAAGTAACTAGTGTGTCAAAACAATGTTCTAATAAAATGTTTAAATTTTTAAAAATTAAAAAAAGACTGATCACTAAAACAATTATTAAGCGCATTATTTTGTATATGTACATTTGAAATAACGTAACAGTAAGGCAATAGTAACAATATAGATAATTGTCAAAATGCCTATGTAGTTCTGTATCACAAAGTAAACGAGACTCTCCACATAGGAGGCAGAAGAAGTAAACCATTTATTCAGACACCAGAGAACCACATCCCATAACCAAATGCTCAGCCCCCACAGCCAGTCAGTCCACTTCATCATAACAGCAAGGAACCCAAAACATTCAATACAGAATATAACAACCTGGAGCCTCAACATCCCAAAACTTCTCCAATCCCCTGCTGAGGTCTTCCCCAAACTCACAGTACCACTAAGTCAGCATGTTCAGTTCAAACAATCACGAGGCTGGCCATTAGCAGCCATAACATTTTTCTCTCTCTCAGCATTTCCTGTGACATAACTTCCTTTTCTTGTCAGGAAGCTCTTCCTACCATGTAACTTAGGCTTCCTGTGATGTAAGCAGGTCACATGGCCTATTAATGGGTGGGAAAGATCTTCAAGTTTAAATTGCTACTACAGATGCCTACAGGACATTCAGGTGAAGCTGTCCAGTGAGATCTTGGAAACATGGACCTGGAGCTCAGGAGAGATATGAAGGCTGGGATTTGGGATTTGGAAGGCATATTCACAGAGGCAACAGTTGAGCCAATGGGACCTGATGAGATCACCAAGAGAGAATGTACAGAGGGAAGAGAAGAGAAGACGGTACAGGATAGATCCCAGGGCAATACTCTTGCATAGGGTTGGGGCATGTATGATGATTCTGCAAAGGAGACTGAAAAGGATTGGTCATGCAGGTGGAAAAAGAACCATGACAGAACAGTGTCACAAAAGCCAAGGAAGGAGAGAGAGTATCCAGAAGGAGAGAGAGTATCCAGAAGGAAGGGATGGTAAACAGTAGAGAAGTCAATAAGGATGAAGATGGAAAAGGTCATTGGATTTCATAATAGAAAAATTATTGGTGACCTTGGAGAGGGGAATGTTAGTCAAGTGGTACGGATGGAAGCCAAATAGTAAGTGTTACAATGAATTTGTCTTTCTTCTTTTTTCAATGGAGTATAGATTAGGAGGAAGAGAAAATAGATTTCTGTATATTAAAAATAAAATATAATTTTTTTAAAATGTAATTAAATTTTTAAAAAGGAGTGGGAGCTGAGAAAGTGAATTCAATTTTACAGATAGCTTTTTCTAGGAGTTTAGCTATAAAAGGGAGGAGAGATTTAGGACAATAACTTGAGGGCCCAAGTGAAGATTTTTTAAAGATGGAGAGCTAGGCATGTTAGCATCCAGGAGGGAAAGGCTGAAAATTAGGTAGAGAGAGGGCATAATAGAAAACATAATTTCCTAGAGGAGAGGATCAAGGGACAAATAGAGGGATTGCCATTGGCAAAAAGACTGGAACAAAGGAAGAGAGGATAAAAGGTGAGGTTGATGTCATTTTAAGTATGGGAGATGGAGGAACTCACAAATGATTGTTTTTTGGGGTTTTTTTTAGAAGTCTGAGGTAAGGTTCTCAGTTCAGAGGAAGCAGTATGGTAGAAGAATAGAAGAGGATTTTTGGAAAAGTTACTGCTGGGAGTGAGATAGTCAGGGAAGAGTAAAAGGGTTGGTTTGCTGTAGTGAAAACTCAGTTAATATTGGATGACATTTATGATGGACACTAGTCTCCCTCTATACTGTCTCAGCAGTTCCCATGGATTTAATTACCATCTCTAGGGTGATGATTCCCAAATCTATCTTTCCTGCCTCAACTCTCTACTGACCTCCAGTCTCACATCTCCAACTGCCTTTCATACTCTCAGAATGGATGTCTAATAGACATCTTAAACTCAGTATGTCCAAAATGGAACTAATTATCTTTTCCCTAAACCCTCCCTCACTCTTACCTTCCCTATTACTGTAGAGGGCAACACCATGCTCCTAGTCCCTCAGGCTCACAACCCAGGAGTCATCATAGAGTCTTCACTATCTCTCACCACCACCACCCTTATGAATTCCAAATTGTTGCCAAATCCTGTTGATTTCACCTTTGTATCATCTCAGATATGCTCTTTTCTCTCATCTGACACTGCTGGGGGTGGGGGTGCGGGGTTGTGACACCCCCACCAGTCCTTCATCTCCTCACCTATTTTGCAATGGTGTGCTGATGGGTCTGTCTGCCTCAAGTTTCTCTCTACTCTAATCCATCCTCTCCATTCAGACACTAAAGTGGTTTTCCTAAAATGAAAATCCAGTTGAGTCACTGCCCCCTCCGCACACCCCCAACTTAATGAACTCCAGTTCATTGCCTTCAGAAACATATACTAAATTCTATGTGTAGCATTCAAAACCCTTTATAACCTAGCCCTTTCCTACTTTACCAGTCTTCTCATATCTTACTTCTCATTGTATACTCTTCAACCCAATGACACTGGCTGTTCCACAAACAAGAACTCCATATCTTGGCACCAGACATTCTCTCTGGCTGTTCCCATGCCTGGAATGCTTCCTCCTCTGCTCTGACTACTGACCTTCCTGGCTTCCTTTAAGTCCCAACTAAAACCACACCTTTTACAGGAAGCCTTCCCCAAGCCCTCTTAATTTTAGTGACTTTCCCCTGTTAATGATTTCCCATTCATCCTGTATGTATATAGCTTGTTTTTTATATATTTATTTGCATGCTGTCTCCCTATTAGATTGTAAACTCCTTGAGGCCAGAGACTGTCTTTTGCTTCTTTTTGTATCCCCAGTGCTTAGCACAATGCCTGGCAAGCACATAATAGGTGTTAAATAAATATTGATTGATTGATTGACCCAGTCATCTCAGTGTTTGACTTCCTCCAGTTGCATTGTGCAGAATATAAACAAGGAAGATGGATGGTGGGCATTATCTAGGATTTGAGTTTTGTTAAGGGAAGCAGCAAAAGAAAAATAGAGAGCAAATCATGTCAGACTATCCTTATTTTCTTTTTTGACAGGTTTATTGGACTGGTAGATCAAGGGACTGCTATAGATACAGTATGCTTAAATTATAGCAAACCATTTCACAGTATCTCAGGTAATCTTTGTAAAAAAGGTGGGGAGATATGAACTAGATCATGGTACAGTTTGGTAGATTCAGACCTCTTTAAATTACTGACCCAAAGATGGTTCAGTGTTGACTTGGAGGGAAGTATTAAGTGTAGTGCTCCAGGGATCTGTCCTTGGCCCTGTGTTATCTAACATTTTCATCAATGTTATAGTTATAGAAGGCGTATGTGATAGGCAGGCTTCCCTCCTTACTCCCTACTCCACCCTTGTCTTCTCATGGAGGTAAGGCCAATTTTTTTGCCTAAAAGCCAAAGATGTCCCCCAAACTTGATTGGCTCAAGAGGCTAAGGCTCAAGCTGCCTAGTTATTGATGTTCTTTCGTGGTAGACTCAGGCTTCCTGTTCATTGAAGTGCATAAAAAGGTCCTTCCACATGGATTCAAGGGCGTTCAGACTTGATGATGTCCCAATTCTCCACATCTTGCTCTGACAAGTTTTCATATGGAGGCAAGGGAAGGACACTTTTCCTGATTTGAATGCTATGTCTTTGTTGAGTATATTTTCCAAGTTATGACTAAGTAAACTTCCTTTTACTGGCTGCTTAATGATTTATGTGTGTATCACTTAGTTTCAGTATTGGACCTAAACTACTAGGGACCTAGCTTGAGTCAGGAAAGGCCCAGTAAAGCATGATTCTTAGTTTTATAGATGATATACAACTAAGAGGCATAGCTATCTCATTGGATGACAATAGTCAGGGTCCAAAAAGATCTCAACAGTCTTAGAATAATGAGCCAAATCTAAAAAAGATGAAATTTAATATGGATAAATGTAAAGTCTTTCCCTTGGGTTCAAAAAAATCAACTTTGCAAGTATAGGATGAGAAGAAGTGGCTATACTAGGGTTTGTGAGAAAAAATAAATGTGGGAATTTCAGTGAATTGCCAATTCGTGAGTCAAAGCTGTGACATGGCAGCCAAAAGAAAATTACTGTGATTTAATTTTCCCTAAGAAAAGCAAAAAGTTCAGAATGAAAGAGGTGATTGCTTCACTGTACTAAACCTCAAGACAGATCACACATGGAGTGTGGGTTCAGTTTTGGGGAGCGCTTTACTTTGGGAGACATTAATAAGCAAGAGTACATCTAGGAGAGGGCAACTGAAAAGGTCAAAGGACTGGTAACTAGGAGGATCAGTTGACAGAACAAAGGAGGATTAGCACAAAGAAGAGAAATTCGGAGGGGACATGATATAACTGTCTTCGAGCATTTGAAGAGCTGTCATGTGCATCAGGGATTAGACTTATTTTACTTGGTACCAGAGAGCAAATCTAGAAGGAATGGGTAGAAGTTTCAGAGATGCAGATTAGGCTTGATATAAGGAAAGATTTCCTAAGTGAGAAAGCAACATAGCGTGATATAAAGCTTACTGGATTTGGAGTCATAGAATCCAGGTTTGAATCCTGACTGCCAACGACTCCCCGTGCAGTCAAGGCATTTCATCTTTCTGGTCCTGTTTCAAATGAGACGTTTAGACAAGATGACCTCCAATGTGCTCTAAATCTAGCTATCCTATGAATTAGAACTGTCCCAAAGTGGAACAGGCTTCCTTGTTTAATGGATTTAGCATCCCTGGAAATGTTCAAGTGAGGACTTGATGGCCACTCATCAGGAATATTGTGTAAGGGATGTGAGCTTAGGTACAGATCAGACCAGCTGGCCTTTGAGATTCCTTCCCATGTCTAGTAGAATACCTTGCACATAGTAGGTGTTTAATGCTTATGATTGTTCAGTTGTTTTCAGTTGTGTACTCTTTGTGAGCCCATTTGGGGTTTTCTTGGCAAAGATACTGGAATGATTTGCTATTTCCTTCTCCAGATCATTTTACAGATGAGGAAACTGAGGCAAACAGGGTTAAGTAACTTGCCCATGGTCACACAGCTAGTGTCTGATGCCAGATTTGACCTCAAGAAGATGAGTCTTCTTGACTCCTGACCTGGTACTTGTAATGGCAAGCAGGGTGGGACTTTTTGCTACTTTTTGTTTTGAAGTGCTTCTCAGCACTAAGGCAATCAAATGCCTTTGAGTCTTGACTTTGTTTCAATCAAGAGTCTTTGATTGAATCTGGAGTCTTTGATGACCTGCTTAAGTCATGGGAAGGGCCTAGGTCACATGGGTTTAAGTTGCATGATTGTGACTCCCTCTGACCCTGAAGAAATGTATGCATACTCTGAGGTTAGCATTTTGCTTGGGGGCATACTCATTGGAAGAGTGCTGATGTGGAGACTCTGGATAGCAATTAAAGAGCCCCCCTCCACCTCCTGGCTTTGAAAACCCAGATGTTGGTGCTTCTTTCTCTGGTAACTATGTTTGTATTGCTATGGTCAGACAGAAGCTTGTCTGTTGATCTGTTTATATTTTCTCTGTAATTATCGTTTGTATTTGTCCTGAAGTTCAGGGTGCTGACTTTTTCCCCTGAACTCAGTGAATGATATATGTGTAATTAAAGTGAGATTGTAAACCCCTTCAAGTTGCTTTCCTTAGAAAAGCAGATCAAAGAACCTGTGCAACAGCCCTCCTGTGTGCTGGTGTTATTGGCCTTACACAGCCACAGTAGCTGCAAGTAACATTGTTGTTACAGTACTGTATCTACTTTGCCACCTAGCTGCCTAGTGCTTATTGACTTTGAAAGGCTTAAGGACTCTAATCAACTCAATGACCAATCATGATTCCAGAGAACAGATGATAATTTTGTTATCTGTGATAGAGTCAAGAAGCAGATCAGAAAGAACATTATTGAATATAGACAATATGAAAATTTGTTTTTGCTTGTCTAAGCATATTTATTCCAAGAGTTTTGTTTTGCTTTTTCTTCCAATGGAGGGGGGTGGGTGGGCAGGAGGGTTGAGAAGGAAAGAAAATAAATGTGTATTAATTGAAAAATTAAATTAAAATTTAGAATTAGTGTTAAAAAATAAAATGTCTGTTAAATGACTGATTGATAATTCTAAGATTCTGTGACCTGTGTTTCTTTGATACAGGCAGGACAATACTTTTCTGGAATATGCTGAGGCCATTTTCCTAAGTTCTTTTGGAACTGTTACTTGTCCTTGAGCAGGAGTGGCCTAAATATGTGGATAGTAATGACAAGTGAGTATTTGCTTGGAAGTCACCAATTTTGTAAATTCATCCTGGATATTAATAACAATGACCTTCTTCCTCCCTAATTCATGTCTCTTTCATGTCACCCCTACCCTTTGCCCACCCTAATCTAGAGAAAATATATTTCCCCCTCTTTACCCCTAATAATAGGAAGTTAGGGAACTTTTCTTGAACTTTTTTCTCTCTCATTTGGATAGGAGTTGCCTCAGAAGGTCATTCCTTCCTCAGGTCTTCAAGCAGAGGCTCAGTGTTAACTTGTTCAGAAGATGGAGTAGAGAAAATCTTTTTTTATAAGTAGGTTGAGCTAAATGGCCTCTGAGATCCTTTCCAGGTACTCTGCAACAATCAGGAAATCTCTAGAGCTGAGGTCATTTTGAGAGAGAAACTATTCCAAAAGTCAGATTATTCAGATAAGGAAGGCAAGGTCCAATGAAACTAAAGATAATTTAAGAAAAAAAAACTGGACATGTGATTTCAAATCAGCAACTCTTCTGCCATTTATTATCTTGCAGACAGGATAAGTGATCTACCCATGGTCCCACTGGCTGTGTCAGATGCCTTTCCAAGAAAAAAGTATTACAATGAAAAAGAACCAAATAATAAGAATTCAATAAGTATCTTCAGAGGTGAAAGTTCAAAATCTTCCTGTGGATGGATTGGTAAAAGAGGAAATGAGACTGTGACACTCACTATGTAACAGTGATATTACCCTGGATAAAAAGAAAGACATTCCAGAACAAAGGACATTCAGATCCAGTTCAGTAGAGGCCAAGAGACAGAGAAAGAAGTGTTGCATTAGCTCAATGCTATCACTGTGCAAGACAAGGATATTAAGTCTATATGATATGGGGTCAGTGAGCTGGTCACAAGAAAGAACGGAAAACGTGGTCCTAAGCTCCATTATAAATGTTACACCTCTTCACCCACAGAATGTTTCCCCAGGGCAATGAACAACCTGCGAAGATGTATAAGGGATTGGCTAGTGTAGATCTGGTTGGCAGCTGAGGCTAGGGAAACTAATATTAATCAGTCAATCAACAAGCATTTATTAAGTACCAGCTGTTTGCCACGCACTATGCATGTTGCTAGGGATACAAAGAAAGAAATGAAATAGTCCCTGCTCTTCAGGGATTTCCTAACAAAACTCTGTTAAGAGTATACTACAGTATAGGAGGTACAATGTATTGGGAATATAAAGATGAAAAAATGACCCTGCCCATCTAGGGCAGAGTGAGAGAAGAAAAAAAATGTACATATATATGTATACATACTTATCATTTAGGTGTGCTATATATGCACCTACATGTTATAATATAATAAGTGCATAAGAGAGGTCTAAGAACAACTTTGAAGAACTCTGATCAATGAATCTAACAACCAACTATGGATCCAGAGAACCAAGGATGAAGCATGATACCCTACTTCTTAACAGAGAGGTGATAGACCCAGGATGCAGAATGAGATACACATGTCTCAACATGGCCAGTGTGGGGATTTGCTTTGCTTGACTATGCCTCTTTGTTACAAGAAGTGTGCCTCTAGCTATGTGACTCTGAGCAAGTCAACTAACTTCTCTGAATCTCTTATATAAAATAGAAATAAAGACAGCTCCTCCCTCCCAGGGTTGTTGTGAATATGGAATGAGATAAGCCTTAATGCCATTTGCAAGCTTTCCATGCTCATAATCAGGAGATGGCTAAACCAGATTATGTGTGGCTGGCTTCTGGCTGATCAAAGGTACAGTCAGGAGCTACCTGTTGGGTCAGAGCTTTGTTTATTGAAAAGATAAGTTGTCTAGTGCCATTTGTTGGGAGATGGTCATTTTTGATATTGGCAATTTAATGAATTATTATGTACATATTGGAGATCTACAGTGGGAACTAGGTTTATCAGACTGTTTACTTAAGATGTAATTCTGCTAACAAAGGACTTCTGTGGAAAAAAAAAAAGAATTGGAGATAGGGAGAGACTGGAAGCAGGAAAACCAGTTAACAGGCTTTTATTTTAGGCCAGATGAGAGGGGTTTAGGGAATAGAGTAAAGTGGTTCCAGTGGAAATAGAAAAGAGAAGACAGATTGAAGAGAAATTGTAGAGACAGGACCAACCAGACTTGACACTTGACTGGGTATCGAGGTTGAAATAGAAGAGTCAAATATGGCGTTGAGGTTTTTAAGCCTACGTGACTACAAGGATGGTGAAATCATCAAGAGAAATAGGGAAGTTAGGAAAAAGGCCAGGTTTCAGGGGGGAAATAATAAGTTTAGCTTCTATATTGAGTTGAAGGTGGATCTTTTTTTTTCTATTTATTTTTAGTTTTCTACATTCACTTTTATAAGATTTCGAGTTCCAAATTTTTCCCCTTCCTCCCTTCCCCCCTCCCTAAGATGGCATGCAATCTGATGGCTATACATGTATAATCATATTAAACATATTTCCACATTAGTCATGTTGTGAAAGAAAAATCAGAACAAAAGGGGAAAAACATGAGAAAGAAAAAAATAAAAACAAAAAAGATAGAAAATAGTATGCTTCAATATGCATTCAGACTCCATAGGTCTTTCTCTGGATGTGGATAGCATTTTCTATCATGGGTCTTTTGGAAGTCTTAGATTATTGCATTGCTGAGAAGAGCTAAGTCTATCAAAGGTGGTCATCACACAATGTTGCTGTTACTGTATACAGTGTTCTCCTGGTTCTGCTTACTTCACTCAGCATCAGTTCATGTAAATCTTTCCAGGTTTTTCTGAAGTCTACTTGCTCATCATTTCTTATAGAGCAATAGTATTCCATTACATTCATATACCACAACTTGTTCAACCATTCCCCGATTGATGGGCACCCCTTTAATTTCCAATTCTTCGCCACCACAGAAAGAGCTGCTACAAATATTTTTGCATATGTGGGTCCTTTCCCCATTTTTATGATCTCTTTGGGATACAGATGTAGAAATGGTATTGCTGCATCAAAGGGTATGTGTGCATACCCTCAAAGGGTTTTATAGCCCTTTGAGCATAGTTCCAAATTGTTCTCCATAATGGTTGGATCAGTTCACAACTCCACCAACAATATATTAGTGTTCCAATTTTCCCACATTTTCTAACATTTGTCATTTTCCTTTTTGTCATATTAGTCAATCTGATAGGTGTGAAGTGGTACCTCAGAGTTATTTTAATTTTCATTTCTCTAATCAATATGATTTAGAGCATTTTTTCATATAACCATAGATAGCTTTAATTTCTTCATCGAAAAACTCTCTTCATATCCTTTGACCATTTATCAATTAGGGAATGACTTGTATTCTTATACATTTGACTCAGTTCTCTGTATATTTTAGAAATGAGGCCTTTATAAGAGACACTGGCTGTAAAAATTATCTCCTACCTTTCTGCTTCCCTTTAAAGATGGATCTTTTGAGTATAGATAGCCAGCAAGACATTTGGAAATGTGGGAATGGTATTCACTGGAAAGGTCAAGATCGAAGGTATGGACCTGAAAGTCATCTGTGTAGACTTGATAATTAAAGCCATAATAGTGGATAGGAAAAGGGCAAAAGCTAGCATATAGGAGGAGGTGAAGGAAGAGTAGCAAGTGAAATAGGGAAGGAGAAATCAGAGAGATGGGGGGAATAATATGAGATACAGTATCATAGAAATCCAAGGAGGGAAAAATATCAAAGGAGGATATTCCTTCATACACTCCTCAATGTGAGGGGCACCCAGGGCTGCTGCCAGCTAAGGTGCTATCAACTAATGTCCAGGAATGGTACAGGAAAACAACAAATCTGAAAAAGGAGGGAAACAGTGACTGACTGTAGCAAGTCACTTCTAACAGAATCATAGTCTGAGTTCCTTTTATCCATTGTTTTCTTTCTTTAGGATGAATATTTCATTAGGTATCTGTACTGAATAGGAAAGCAATAGAATGGTGGAATTCTAAAACCAGAGAGCACCTCAGATCTCATCTAGTCCAAGCCTTTTATTTCACAGATGAGAAAACTAAGGTCTCATTAACTACAAGTCAAAGTCATTATAATCTCTTATGTACCAAATTTAAATAAAAATTACAGAAATGTACCTATTTGAGAAGTCAAACACCGAGAAATTGTGAAAAAAACCAACAATGAAGATCTGTGAGAACAGATATATCTCTTCCCACAGAAGAGAGATGGGGTCAGGATATTATGTACATGGTTAGATGAGGTCACTCACTATCTTGGGTTTTTGTTTAAAGGCTTTAAAACAACAACAACAAACAAACAAAAGGGAGGGTTCAGTCCTGGGGATGGTTGTGGAGGGAAGGGTTTTTCTTCCTAGAAATCGTGATATAAAAACAAAGGACATAAGAAATATTAAAAAGAAAGAAAAGGTATCCATCTGGAAGGAAGCAAACACCAATCAAATTCCTACTATGTGCCAGCTACTGTGCTAAGTGTTTTACAAATATAATCTCATTTGATCCCCACAACAATTCTGGGAGGTAGGTACCATCATTATGCTCACTTTACAGTCGAGAAAACTGAGGCAGACAGAGGTTAAGTGACTTACATAGGGTCACACCGCTATTAAGTGTCTGAGGTGAGATTTGAACTCTGGATTCCTGATACCAGACTCAGCAGTCTATACACTTCTTCACCCAACTGCCTGCTTACTGGAAGCTTCTACTGTTTGGGATGATTTCCCAGTAGCATGAGAAGTCAATAAGGGCTAGGCCTGAAACGTGCTCCTACTTTACTTTCACCTCTTAGAACGCTTAGCTTCCTCCCAGGCTACATTCAGGTCCCCCTTCATGATGCCTTTCCTGACCCCCCACCCCACCAGCTGCTAGTGTCCTTCCCTATCCCAATTACTTTGCACTTACTTATCTGTAGCTGGAGTGTATGGTAGCCCTTCACGTGGAGATGGCCATGTGCTCTGCCAGCTTACTGTAGGAAACGTGCAACCCAGCAGTTGATCTTTGGTCTGTCCGTGTGTCTTGCTGTTGTCTGTACGACCTTGGCTCCAAGTCCCAGTATCCCTCACTCATAGCTTATCATTTTTGACACAACCAGTCCTCCTGTAGCAGGGACCAAAGGACTAACCAGAAGCTCCTGGGTCACATGTGCCTTTTAGCAAGGAATATTTCCTTTCCAGAAATGGGCCAGAGCACATACCCACCTCCAAGAGGAGTGCCCCAATCCACTCCTGCTCCGTGTATATTTTGTATGTGTTTATTTATGTGTTATTGACATGTTGTTTATCCCCCCAAAACAGGACCTCCTTGAAGGTAGAGACTTTCATTTTTGGTTTCACATCCCTAATGCCTATTATAAGACTTGGCATATAGAAGGCACTGTATAAATGTTGCTGATTTATTGAAGAGTTGGTTTCCAATACTGCCCCTGACATTTGCTAAGGCTAGAAGATAGCTAGTATGTACATGTAAAGTGCATGAAAATTATTCATCTCATTTGATCCTTACAACAGCCCTGGGAAGTAAGGGTTATCATTTCCATTTTATAGTTGAGGTAACTGGGCCTAAGAGAGGATTAGTGACTTGCCCACAGTCATGTAGCTAGTGAGTGTCTGAGGCTGTATTTGAACTCAGAGCTTCCCAGTTCTAAGTGTGGCACTTTATTCACTGGGCCACCCAGCTTTGGCCCTAGATTGAGAACTGGAAAGGGCTTTAGAGGTCATCTAGGCCAATCCTCCACTTTTTATGGGGACCCAGGGAACTTAAAGTGATTTGTCCCAGAATACATAGGAGAAGAATTTGAACCCAGTGCTCTTTTAACTAGCTAGTACTCCACTACTAACTCTGCAATACCCTTGACTGGATGGGTCTCAAAGAGCCGTACTTGAGGACCTAGAGGATCACATGTGGCCTCGAGGCCGCAGATTCCCCACCCTCTCTGAGCTTTAGTTTCCTCATATAAAAATCATCATCATCATCATAATAATACTTGCAATGCTACAGTACTACTGTGATTGTGGGACTCAAATGACAAAATGTCTATAATATAGTTTGCAGGCCTTTGAGTGCTCTGTAAATGTAAATTATAATTATGATGCCAGGCCCCTGGCCACTGTGTAAGTGCTCAGACCATTGTAGCCAGAAGAATGCTTCTGATCCTCCAAAGGATGCCTCCTCGCCTGTTGGGCGTGTCCAGTGCTGCTCTGGCCCCTCATTAGAGAGGAGGGCCTCTGCAGGGTAGTAATCCCTAGATCTCTAAATGTACACTCTGGAATAAGAGTCCCTGTTTATGAGAAGGAAATGTGAGACAGAAATAATTATTTGTTATTTGAGTTACAGTTTGACTCCGGGGTCAAAGGTAAGTGAGGCCACATACTTTACTCTTTATTATGGGAAGTGAAGAGTCTTTGGGGGCTCATTCCCAATTAGAGTATGTAAATGTTCTGTCTTTGTTCTGCCTCCCAAGATGCATTCCTGCTTCTCAGAACTGGCTAGGATAACATACACAGGTTTGAATGGCTCTGATCTTCTAAGTAATTACTCTGCGGATTTATGATCTCCTTATTGTGGCTACTCCCTTCACTGGTGCAGATCTTAACCCCTATACCAGGTATCAGAACTAGAACTCAAGGGACCTACGAGCTTATCTGGTTCATCACTCTCATTCTGCATGTGACAGGGTCTGGTACACATGCAGAAAGCCTGGGACAGCATATCTCTCAAGACCAGAGTTCTCACGTACTCTGGTGTCTTCATTGCAATCCCTGGGGACCCCACAGACTTTGTTACCCCCATTGTTAGAGGCAAGTAGCTTATTCCCCAGTTCCATTTAACCACTGAACATTAATTAGTTATTATGAAATGATATTTGCTTAGCATTTAGAAAATCTGCAAACCTTTCTTCTAGAAGAACTGTAATAATTTCCTAAGGGAAGCGCCTTGGAAAGACAGACTGGAGTGTGGTTCTGGTCAGCTAACTACACGTTAAAGAGGAGACTCTGAGTGGCCATGGAGACATTTCAACAGACCTATCATCTTCAGCTAGGATCTCTGCTTCATTTGATTCTGAGAGATCTCAGCAACAGTCTCGCTCATGATATCAAATGAAGGAAGTGGTTTCTGATTCTGAGAGTTTTAAAAGGTTGGGAGAGAAAGCTGAGAGTCAGAGCCAAGGCCAAGTATTGCAGGCAGCCCAGCATCAATGTCCCGAGATCTTCTGGAGAACTTCTGGGTTCTTCTTCCAGGGGAAAGCTAAGAGGAGAACTCATCTATCAGGGATGCTGCCTTTAGACATTAATTTGGTGGGACTAATGCTATGTAGGAACTAAATTAAGTTGAGCCTACTCTACCCTAGAGACCAAGGTGGTATGCAGGAGAATATGCCCTGGTGGTATTGAGAGAAATGTTTCTATGTTTGATCTAGCTAAGCAAATATCATTTCGTAAAAACTGATTAATGTTTGGTGTTTAAATGGAACTGGGGAATAAGTCACTTGTCTCTAACAATGGGGCTAATACAACCTGTGTGGTCCCCAGTGATGGCAGTGAAGAGACCAGAGTATATGAGAACTCTGCTTGGCCTTGAGAGAGTAAGACCAGAACACAAACATTACATATGATGAAGACACTGACCTCAACGTTGGTTCATCATTACTTTAATCAAAGTTCTTGAGTCATTAAAAATGATTTGTCTTTACAAAGTTGTCATTGTGTAAATTTCTCTCCTGTTTCTGTACACTTCTTTAGTTGATAGAAGCCTTCTCAGATTTCTCTGAACCCATTCCTTTCATCTTCTTTATTGTATAATAATATGCCATTGATTTCATAACCATTATTTATTACTATTTCATTTATTGTAATTAGTTCAGTGTTGGCATAGTGCCTTGCACCTAGTAGGAGCTTAATAAATATTGTTTAAGCCATTCCTCAATTGATGGACACTTCTCTTATTTTCTAGTTGTTTGGTACTACAAAAAGAACTGCTATAAATATTTTTTACAGATGAGTCTTTTTCCTCTTTCTTTGATCTCTCTGGGTTATAGGCCCAGTAGTATCATTGAGTCAAAATGTATCATAGTTTGGGCATGGTTCCAATTTGCTGTCTGCATTGACCAGACCAGTTCACAGTTCCACCAATGCTGTATTACTGTGTCCATTTTCCTGTAGCACCTCCAATATTTGTCATTTGCCTTTTCTGTCATCTTTGCCAATCTGGTGGGTATGAAGTAGAACTTCAATTTTGCTTTGATTTGAATTTCTCTAATTAGTGATTTGGAGAATTTTTTCATATGGCTTTTGAAAGTTTGGATTTATTCTTTAAAAACTGCTGTTTATGTCTTTTGTCCATTAATAAATTAGGGAATGGCTCTTATTCTTCTAAGTTAGAATAAATTTCTTATGTATCTTGCAAGTGAGATCTTTATTAGAGATACTTGCTGCAAAGTTTTTTTTCCCCATTAACTGTTTCTCTTCTAATTTTAGCTGTATTGGTTTTGTTTGTGCAGAAAACTTTAAAAATTTTATGTAATCAAAGTTGACTATTTTATCTTTTGCGATCCCAAATTTAATTTTCATTCTCACCAGTACCTGCAATCTCTCCAATCTTTCTTTTTTGACAGACCATCACCTTTGTGTTAGTTATACTCTCACCTCTTCACCCCATAAACAAAGAAGCTCTTGGGGAAACTCAAATCTCCTGAGTCAGGGATAATGACTGAAAGACCCTTTTCCCAGCCAGTGGAGAGTCTAGATTAGAGAGTTAACTGGCCCCAATTCCCCAGGCATTTCCAACCAGGATGGATCAGTACCAGTCCCCAGGTCCAGGTTCCCTGTTCTTTCTCCCCAATTCTTAGTCCTTCTTGACCCTAAAAAAACCCATTAGATTTTACTGGGTTTGGTGCAGTCACTTGTGGCTCTCTGTAGACCTGGTTCCATCTTGCTTAACAGACCCTTCTTGAGGGTATTTCCTCTCAATAAAGCTGTCTTGATTGGCTTTTTTTTCCTGCTGACTCTGATTTGGTGTGCATTGTGCTTCCTGTTACTGAACCTTGGAATCCAGAACCTGACCAAAAGCATTAAGAATCTTTCTCATTTCAACCTGTTGGTGAAGCAGTTCCGCTCTGCCCTGTCCTCTGCTCCCAAATTCCTTGTTCCCTTTTTGCCATTCAGGCCTTGCCAAACCCTAACTCTGACTTACTCTTACCATCTACCTTCTCTACTCACATGCTGCTCAAGACATCGGAAAGAGGTCATGTGACTTTAATGACTGGGTCCACTGAAAATTTATATTATCTGCTCTCAACTGGGCCCTTGTTGCATCAAGACAATCCTTTTTACTGCTCCCTAATTGACTCTCCAGCAAAGGTTATTCCAAACCTTCTCTTATCTCCTCAAGTCTCCCATAGTAGCCCCTCCCTCCACCCTCTCAATGAAGTTTCATTATGCCATGATATGATATGAGAGATGAACAGGGAAGAAGGATGTAGACATTTTGGAGCCTAGAAAGAAACCAGAGCTGCTGAGGCTGCTGTGCCAGAGACCCAAGAACTAGAGCTGGAGCCACTGTTGCCAATGAGCTCCACATTATGAAAGAAGCGTGAGTCTGTAGAGCAAGGAGAACAGGACTCTATGACATCAAACCAGAGACCACTGTCTTCCCCCCACACCCTCTAGCCACCAAGAAAACCTTCCCTTTCCCCAATGCTTCTATTGCTGACAAGGGCATTACCATTCTCCCAGTCACCCAGGCTTGAAATCTTGGTGTCATCTCCTCACTAGCACTCGAGGGACAGATCCAATCTGTTGTCAAGTCTTGTTTCTCCTTCACTTGTTTTGTTTATGTCTCCTTATCTGCACTTATACAGCCACCACCCTGCACTTATACAGCCTCACACCTCATGCCTATACTATTCCAACAGTTTTCTGGTTGCAATAGCTTTTCTGTCTCAAGCCTCTCCTCACTTCAGTCCATCTTCCACTCCGTTGCTGAAGTGATTTTCCTAAAGTACAATCTCATCAGATAAGATAAAATGTGTAAAATGCTTTGAAAATCTGAAAGTGCTATATAAATGCTAGCTGTGATGATGTCACTCTTCTACTTAATTAACTGCAGTAACTCTTTATTACCTCCAACATCAATAAAACCTACTCTGTTTCCTTTCCAGTATTCTTATACTTTATTTCGTCCTCTCCCACTCCCACTCCCACCCTCACCCCCAACACCCCTCCCTGTACCTCACAATTCAACTACACTGACATTAGCGCCATTCCTCACATAGAATGCTTCATTTCCCTACTTCCTGTCTTTTCACAGGCTGTCCCCCATGCCTGGAATGTCCTCCTTTCCCATCTCTGCCTCTTGGATCCTACGGCCTCCTTCCCATATGGCCTCCTTCCCAGCTCATATCCCAAGCTTTGCAAGAGGACTTCCCTTGTTGCCCTCACTACTTGGGCCTTCCTTCTGAGATCACTTTCTACCTCCTTTATATAATGCATCTTATATATATACTGAATTATTTACATGTTGTCTTCCCCAGTATAACGTGAGTTTCTTAAGGCAGGAAACTTGTTTTTGCCTTTCTTTGTATCTTCAGTACTTAGCCCAGGGTCTGACACATAGTAAGTGCTTAATAAAGCTTTTTGACTGAATGAATGGCTGAATGAGTGAGTGAATGACTTGGCCTAGGCAGAAACCAAACAGTCAATCTGAAGTCCTGTACCTCTGTGCTCTTGTTATGGGACTACTTATTGTTCTCCCATCCTTTGCTCCCATTCAATTCTCTCAATCTCTCAAGGGGAAAGATAAGCTTGCTCTCCCCACCTTTGTCTTTAGGAGTTTGTTTTACTTTTTGCCTTGTTTTTTTGTTCTAAAAGAAACTGGTTTCTCTAAGGTAACGTGGCCATTCATTGTGTTCCTGATTTGTGTGTGTCATTGGGTAAATGCAGCTGAGAAAGAAGCCAAAGATGGTAAAACATATGAGAAAAGCAGGAAATTTTATGCTGTATATATGTGTGTGTACATGTGTGTATATACCATACATATGTGTTTATATATGTACACATATGGGCATATACACATATACATATATCTGTTGATCTTGTACAAAAACCTCTAAGTTTTATGTAAGCAATCCTCTTAATTCCTTCTCTGATCATGAACTCCTCCCCTATATATAGTTGGGAAATGTATTTTCTTCCTCTCTCTAATTTGTTTCTGATGTGATCTCCTGAAATCTCTCTGTCTCTGTCTCTGTCTCTCTGTCTCTATCTCTCTCTCTCTGTGTCTCTGTCTCGCATACATATATATGTATGCATACATATATATACACACACACGCATATGTATGTGTGTATACATCTCTGTGTATATGTTATTCCTCTTTCACACCGAGCCCCTACTCTCAAGAATATAAACTCCTTGAAGACAGGAATCATTTTGGTTTTGTGTCTGAATCCACAGCACAGTGCCTGGCACATCATAATTAATAAATGATTGTGGAACAAATGGAGTTAACTGGCTTTTCTGTATGCTCTGGGGTTAGTGATGGTGGACTTCTCTCTTTCAGTTCAACACAAATACTAACTGACCATTTACTACAACTCATTTACATAACTCCTTGGTTTTCCTTACAACAAGCGCGTGGAGGTAAGCAGGGCAGCTCTATTGTCTCCATTTTACAGATGGGGAAACAAACCCTGAAAGGTTAAATAACATAACCCCAAGCTACACAGCTAGAAGTGCCAGATCTGGGACTCAGATGTTCCTGGCACCCTTTCCATCACACCATGCTACTTGACTTAAGCAGAGCATTATGGGAGTAGGGACCAAGCTTTGTCTAAGCTTTATCTAGTCCCTGCCCCCTATGAAGCTTACCATCTAGAAGAAGGATAATAAGCAAACTCTTTGTGTTGCAAAAGAAAACTTAGATGAAAAAGAGTGGTGCCTTGTAGTAATCCTAAGGAGGTTGTCTCTAGTTGGACTCTGCTGGGGTTCTTAACCTTTTTTTTGTGTGTCATAGACCCCTTTGAGAGTTGGTGAAATCTAACTTTGGGGCAGCTGGGTGGTACAGTGGATAGAGTACAGGGCCCTGGAGTCAGGAAGAAATGATTCCTGAGTTCAAAACTGGCCTCATATATGTACTAGCTGTGTGACCCTGGGAGAGTCATTTAACCCCAGTTTGCCTCAGTTTCCTCATCTGTAAAATGAGCCAGAGAAGGAAATGGCAAACTACGTTACCATCTTTGCCAAGAAAACTCCAAATGAGGTCATAAAGAGTCAGATGTGGCTGAAAAACAATAACATGAACCTTTTCCTTCTTAGAATAAGTTTTTAAAATATATTAAATACATATAATTTCAAAGGAAATGAATTATAAAGAAATACAGTCATTAAAAATGTAAACAAGTTTATGGCCTCAGGTTAAGAACTTTTTACTAAGAAAGGGAATAGTGCTTAACAGTTAGAGATCTTTTCCTAAGAAAGATTTGGGAAGGAAGGAGGTGAAGTTTCCTAGAGAAGCTAAGCTTCTAGAGGGCATTTTTAATTCCAAGTCTTAAGCTACGGAAGAGGTAGAAGTCGGGAGGGATGATGCCTAAGCCCAGTTCTTTCTCCCTTCCCCACCCTTCCCAGGAAAGGGTGGGTCAGTCCACTCCTCATGACTCTACTCGCCATCCTTGTAACTTTCCAAACCTAAATCATCTTCCCCTTTTCCTCCTCATATTAGAACACACGATGTTTGAGAACAGGACCTGTCCCTGTCTTTGTGTTTTCATCCCAGTACTCAGTAAGGTACTTGACACCTAGTAACATCTTAATAAATGGTTTTTCATTCCTTTATTCTGTATGTTAGGCAAGCAACACAGGATTTCCGACAGGCAGAGTAGGCTCTAATAAATGGTTGTTCCAATGAAATGTTTGTTGAGTCACGATTAGCCTGGGAAGGTTTCCTGGAAGGTGTGGTTCCTCCTTTGTATTTTTCTTTCTCCAGGTAGTAGAAATGGGTAATTACAAGATAAGTTTGTATATTACTTAATTCCCTCTCTCCTTACTGTACTCCTAGCCCTCCCACCCACCTCCAGCTACGAAAATAACCCTATTGTATCAGAAATAGATTGCAGGGCCTCCTCCCGTCCTCATCTTAGTGATGCTAGTGCGCCACCTTGTGGGATAACACATTTTGATTCGACAAATTTATTCAAGAAATTTCTCTATTCAGAATTTAATGAGTTCTCAGGAAGATTATGGTCTAAAAGGGGATAAGAGACAAACAGAAATAACTGTGACACACACTTATTTACATGACTTGTGTCAGAGATCTACAAGGCAAAATGCTGTATGAATTCTGAAGGGGAAGGTTATCACCAAGAGTGACCAGAGAAGGCTTTCTGAAGGAAGCAGGACTTTGAAAAACTAGGCAAGAATTCACTTGGTGGAGACGGGAGGTGGGAAAACGGTAGAAGAGAGAGCTCTTCAGGCATAGGGGTAGGGTGAGCAAACAGTATGGCTGTAGAAAAGGGCAGCTGGTGTTCTGGGTGCAGAATTGCCCTGTTTGGTGTAGAGAAAGCAAAGGCTAGAAAGGTATGCTGTGTCCAGATTGAGGAGATCTTGAATATACACAATGTGAAGGAGTTTGACATTGACATTGACCTAGTAAATAGGAATAATAACTATCATTTATACATAGTACAATAAAGTTTACAAAGCACTGTGCGTATATTATCTCATTTGGTCCTCGCATCAGTCCTGTTATTAATATCCCCATTTTACAGATAAATAACTGAGGCCAAGAGAGGTTAAGTGACTTGCTCTGAGTCACAGAACTAGTCTGAGGAAGGATTTTAACTCAAGTCTTTCTGACTCGAAGTCTAGCATTGCTCTTCCTGGCTGCCAAAATGGAAACAATGAGAATTTTTCAGCATGTGTGTGTGTGTGTGTGTGTGTCTGTGTGTGCGCGTGCGCGAGTGTGCACGCGCATTTGTTCCAGGATAATGAGGGAATAGAGAAGAGGGATGCTAGAATCAATAGGATGTGATAATTGGTCACGTATGAATGCTAAAGGAGAGCAAAAGTCACAAGTAATCACAAAATTAGGAACTTGGGAGTCTGGATGAATGGTGTCATGGTCCCAAAAAGTGAAGTCAGTAGGAGTAGTGCTTTAGGGAGAAAGGAAAAAACAATGGCTTTGTATGTGTTTGGTTTTAGTTTCAAGTGTAGATGTATGAATCTATAGTTCTGAAGCAGTCTAGTCTGGAGGTAGAGAATTGTGAGTCATCTGCATAGAGGTGGTAGTTGAGGTTGTGGGAGTAAATGGGATGACTAAGGAAGAGAGTTGTAAGAAATGTAGTAGCTTCCTCAAACCGCTAACAAAGAAGCACAGAGGAAGCTCAAAAAACCCAAACAGGGAAACTGTCACCCAGTCTTAGCAAGATCAGAAGTAATGATGTAAATACTGTACCTTTTTCCTGATGGTGGGGAGTTTAAATATCAATGATTCTCTAATTCCCAGGAATCTTTCTTCCATCCCACTATCATGAATCAGCACCAGTCCCCATGTCCAGGCATCTTCCTCCCTGACCCCAATGCTTGGTCCTGCTAGACACAGATAAGAATCCTATGAAAACCCACCAGACTTCACCGATTTGCTAAGAAGGTGCCCAATTCCACCAGGGCCCCAGCAACCTATTTCCATCATTCTCCCAATGATATCCTCTCAATATGCGAATACATCCCCTCAATAAGCTGGCTTGCTTTACTTTCTTGCTGTAAGTTCCACGTGTCCTTGTCCTGGCTTTTATATTCCAAATTTTCCTAATTTGGCATTAAGACAAAAGAGAGAAAAGAGTTTTGACAAGATAATCCTTAAGAAACATCTACATGGAGCAAAGTAGAGGATAAGAAGAGAAACAAAGGGAGCGTTTGGAGAAGAACCAGGAGACTGTAGGGGTCTGAAGTCAAGGGAAGAGAGAATATTCAGTAAGAGGGAGTGGTCAACAGTGTCAAAAGCTATAGAGTACTAAAGTAAGATGAAGACTGAAAAATATCCGCTGGATTTGGTGATTAGGTTACAGGAGATTTGAGATAACTATTTCAATACTATAGAGTGCGGAAGACTAGAGGCCAGAAAATCAGAGGTTAAAGAGTGGGTGATAAAAAAGTAGGGGGCAGCCAGGTGGCACAGTGAGTAGCACACTAACCCTAGAGTCAGGAGGACCTGAGTTCAAATCTGGCCTCAGACACTTGACACACTTACTAGCTGTGTGACCTTGGGCAAGTCACTTAACCCCAATTACCCTGCTTTCCCCCCTCCAAAAGAAAAAGAAAAGAAAAAGTGGAGGTATTAGGAAAGTCATAGCATGCAAAAAATGCAAGGGAAACCTTTTAAACTTTTTTTTTTTTTTTTAAGGATTGAAGAGACTGCATTATGTTTGTGGACAGAGAAGAAAGAACCAGTGGAGAGGGAAAGGGAAGATGCATGAGAGAGAGAGCAAAGTTCCCAATAAGGCAGAAAGAAATGGATTTAAGGATACAAGTAGAGAGGTTAGCCTTAGAGAAAAGCAGGGACATCTATTCTTTTGTGAATAGGGGAAAGGAGGAGAAAAATATGTGATGATGCTGATACCACATGTAAATTTAATGTGGTCCCTGGGGACCCAGACTTTCAACCTGAAGTCTACCTTGCCACCAACTCCAGCTCTCTTCTGTTTAGAGAGGGGATATTTATCAATCAATAAGCATTTATTAAGTGCCTATCATATGCTGGGCAATGTGAAGACAAAAGCAAGAACAAACTTTGCCATCTTGGAGGTCACCATCTCGCTGAAGGAAACAACATGTACATAAGTAGGTGTATATATAAAAGAGAAACAAGGTGATTTTGGGAGAAAGGTTTATGAAAGGCCTCATCTAGAAGATAGCTATTGAAGTGAGCCTTAAAGAGAAACAAGGGGTTCTTAGGGAGAGAATGCATTCTGGATACGAGGGACAACCAATGCAAAGGCACTGAGGTAGGAGATTGAATGTCCCTCATAAGCAATAGAAAAAAAGGTCATTTTTCCTGAACCACAGCCAAGAACATGCTAGTAAATGTTTAACAATTGGATTTTTTTGGGGGAAGCAATCTTTAACACACTTTTAAAGTTTAATCTGTATTGTCAACACATTTTCTTCATAGTTTTCTTAAGTCTAGACCATCAACAAAACAATAAATAAAGCTCTGATTTGTAACATTTGCCAATTTCTGAGGTATAAATGATCACAGTTAAAATCTAACAATCTGTTCCACTCAGTTCCAGCTGAGTCTGGCATGCCCCTGATCGTAGCATGCATTGAGGGGAGTAATGTGCACTAATGCTGGAAAAATAAGGTGGATGGCCAGTATGTTGATTTGTATTGCTTATCTATACAAACAGTTCTTGCTTTACCTAAAGGGACCTTTCTGCAGACCTCTATGTAAAGTGGTTTTTATGTAATGCAAATTTGCCCCTATCTACCTACCTCACTTTGCCTATACAACAAAGGCATAGACAAAATAATACCTTCATGCAAGTCATAAAATGTACTAAAATGATAACATGATAACAAACAGAATTCAGAATTATAAAACGCCGGGTAAGGTTGATTTGTAAAGTATGCGCAGCACTGTGCAGTAAAGTTAACACAGTGTGCAGTATGTTGCTCCTTCTCCACCCACTGCACCTAGCCTTTATCACCGGTGGTTGGCTTTGTGCCTTTTTTAATGAAGTCAGTGAAAGATGTTTGGACAGAGTCTTTCTTTTTTTCCTCTATCTGATGATAGCGAGCAATGTTATTCTCAACTAGTCTTTGAACTTTTAAAAATCTTGAAGTATATGGATCCATCTTTTCAATACAAGAACAAAATTCACTCAAATGGTGATATGCCTCTGCCAATTGTTTCATTCGTTTGACCTCAGATTCTGAAGCTTCCCTTTCTTTGCTGAAGCTAGATCCTCATTTGACAGTTCTCTATGAGACTTAATCAATTTCTCCACATAATTCTCATTCTGGCTCCAATTCTTGTGTTAATTTTACAGTCTTATTACTCACTTCTTCTAACGGTTCATCTTTGTCAAATCCATGGGAATGAACAGTGGGCATGCTTTTTCCCCCCCAAACTCTCTTCATATGCATGTTTCTGTTACATATTCCCATATCTTAGCAATATTCTGGATGGCTTGGTAAATATTATAGGACTTCCAGAAATCTCTCAATGTTACAATGTTATGTTCTTATCTGCATCCAAAGCTGCGATCATCTGGGCAAATGTAGTGCTAGTGTTAGGGGGAAGGTAGAGCACTTTTACATTTTCATTAAAATCATCCAGATGGAGAGGATGACCTAGGGCATTATCCAAAATAAGTAGAATCTTGAAAAGAATGCCATCATCATTACAAAACTTCTTGGCTTTGACTTCGGGAAAGGAGCAGTGCATAAACCATTGTTCAAAGATAAGAATTATCTTTGCCTTAGGGTTAGTGAAATAATATACAGGTAGTGTTGCCTTGCTGATTCCTTCCAATGCTCTGGGATTTTCTAAGCGGTGTACAAGAACAGGTTTTAATTTGCAAGTCCCAGATGCATTTCCTTCAAGCAAAAGAGTAACTATTTTTTGAAGCTTTATGCCCTGGCATAGTTTTTTCCTCCACTGAGATGTAGATTCAAGATGGTTTCTATGATAAAATAGGCCAATTGTGTCTACATTAAAGCAAGTTGGGACTTCATCTATTATTTTTTGCAGGAACTCTGGGAACTTCTTTGCTGTTTCAATATCTGCAGCCTCTCCCGACTGACATTTGCACATTATGAAATCCTGCACAATTTAAAAATTTGAATTTGCATTAGAATTTCTTTCAGAATTCTTTACTTGGAGTCAAATTTATGTAATGTGAATTTACATAAAGCGAGAACAATCTATGTATGTATACATACATATGGAGTATATACATATACACACATAAGTATATGTGTATATATGTATGTATGTATATATATTCTATAAATCTCTATCTCTCTACATCTCTATCTATCTATCCATCTATCTGGAGGGCAGTAATGGTGAGGAAGTATATGAATGTCATGTAGGAGAGGCTGGAGAGCCTGCTTCTGGAAAACCACATGATGGAAGAGCCCTTCTTCCTGACTTTGAATATGCATAGACATTCTATAATTGGTTATAGTCTGCTAAACACGTAATGGAAAGACTGCTGATTGGCATGGTAGCCAGGACTGGAGTACCTCCAGAAGGCTCTAACCAGCCAAAGTGAATCCCTTGCTTTAGCACTCCCTCTTTTCCAGGCTAGCTGCCTACGAGGAGAGATATATTATAACAACTCCTGGATGGGGAGAGCCTAGACTCTCCCCAGATGAGACCAACATGTGGCTTATGAGTACAGGCCTCTATTCTTTGTCTTTGGTCTTCCCTACTTTAGGTGAAAGCATATCAAAGGCACCTATGATGTTGTGGGCATCTAAAGGTGATAGTGAAGCACCAGAAGTCTGGGAGCTGGAATCCATGCTGGGATTTGCTAGAAATCAGATGGTGAAGATCAAAGTTCTGAATGACTTGTTTGGCTCAGTGTAGATGGAAGGCAGTGAAAAAGGAGCTATCATCCAATGGCCATGCCCCAACTCTGTTGTCAAGTCCTGTCAATCCAAACTCTGCTTCCACCTTCATAGCATCTCTCACATACATCCCTTTCTCTCCTCTGACACTCCCACTACCTTGGTATAAACTCTCCTCATCTCACCAAAGGACTAATGCAATAGTCTATTGGTTGTTCTCTCTGCCTCAAGTCTCTTCATCCTCCACTCTGCTTTCAAATTGACATTCATAAAACACAAATCTAACCAAGTCACCCACCCATTCAATAACCTTCAGTGGCTCTCTGTCACCTCCATGGTCAAATATGAAATTCTCTATTTGGCATTCAAAGCACTTCATAACCTGGCTTCCTCCTCTTTCCAGTTTTCTTCCACTTTATATCCCCACCAAGTACTCTATGATCCAGTGACATTTGTTTTCTTGCTATTGCTCCCACCAAATACTTCTGATTCTGGCCATTTTCATTGTCAACATGTCTTCCATGCCTTGAATTCTCTTCCTCCTCATCTCAGCCTCCTGGCTTCCTTTAAGTCCCAGCTAAAATCCCACCTTCTACAACAAGCCTTTCATAATCTCCCTAAAGCTAAGGCCTTCTTTCTGTTGATTATATCCAAATTTATCTTGTACATATTTTGTTTGTACATACCTGTTTGTATATTGACTTTCCCATTAGACTGTGAGCTCTTTCTTGAGAGCAGGGACTATCTTTTGCCTTTCCTTGGATCCCAAGTATTTAGTACAGTGCTTGGCATATAGTAGGTGCTGGCTGATTTGACTATTGGATGCGACCTTAGTGGGACTCTGTAGTTTGAGCCCACTCTCCCTAAGGACCAAGGTAAACTAGGGGAGAGTGTGCCCTCAAATACTGAGGGGGAGATGTACTTCCGTTTTTATTATATCTGTGAAGTTAATATCTCTTTGTAAAAGCTTAATTTAAATTAAATTTAATTTAATTTAAACAATGTAACTGGGACACTATTCATTGGTGGCTAACACGCCTGGAATGAGGACTTGAGCCAATGGCAGTAAATTACTCCCCTGACCCCTCAAGGATATCCTTAGAGTATTGAGTGGGGAAGTGCAGCCAGTTTATGCTTGGAAAGTAAGTTCAAATATGGCTATACATGTCTGTAGCAAGGGAGGGCTTCTATGCAAGGGGTGGGGTGGGGGACGATGGAAGTGGTTATAGATGATAAAGAACATCAGCAAAACTTTTTTTTAATGCTCAGAAGAAAAAGGTACAGAAGGGGAAACAAATCGAGGAGTTTTATTATTATCTTGTTGCCATATATATAATATGTTATATGCACATATACACCTATATCATATATGGTATTATTTTATATATACTAGTATAAAATCATATACATAACAGTTCAGTTTCATACAACCTTTCTTTCTGTTCTTTGTATTCTGAAAGGGTTTGTTTTTTGTGCATGTGATTAAGTCCAATAAAAAAAGAAAAAAAAAGTTTAAAAAGGAAAAGTAGGACCAGGTTGTGAAGCACTTTAAATGCCAAAAGGGAGTTTATATTTGATCTTGCAGTTATTAGAGTTTATCAAGTAAGGCAATGACATGGTCAGATTTATGCTTTAGGAAAATCAGTTTGGCAGTCATGTGAAGTAGAGATTGGAGAGGGAGATGACTAGAGGCAGGAGGATCAAGTCAGAGTTGTCCTAGTAGTCCAGATAAGAGGTGTTAAGGGCCTGAACTAGGGTTGTGTGTGACTAGAGATAAAGCGACATAGAAGAGTAATGTTGGGGAGGCATTAATTTCTTAAACAATTTTATTTTCAGTTCCAAATTCTTTCCCTCCCTCTCCCTACCGCCACCTATTGAGAAGAGAAGAAGTACAATACTCATAACAAATATGAAATCATATAAAACATGTTCTGAAAGAGAGAAAAATATGTTTTAATTTGTACTCTGAGTCCATCAGTTCTCAATCTAGAGGTGGATAGCATTTTTCATTAGTCCTCTGGAATTGTGGTGGATCAACTGCATTAATCAGTTACTTAGTCTTTCACTATTGATTATCTTTACAATATTGCTGATACTGAGAACATTGTTCCCCTGGTTCTTCTTACTTCACTTTGCATCAGTTCATATAAGTCTTTCAGGTTATTTTTTTTTGTTTTGCTTTTTGGCAGGGCAATTGGGGTTAAGTGACTTGCCCAAGGTCACACAGCTAGTAGTACATGTGTCAAGTGTCTGAGGCCGAATTTGAACTCAGGTCCTCCTGACTCCAGGGCTGGTGCTCTACTCACTGCGCCACCTAGCTGCCCCCTAGGTTTTTCTGAAACTATGTTGGGGGAAGTATTAATGAAAACATGTAATGGCAAGCAAAGTGGGACTGTGTGTTTTGCTCTTTTTTCTTTTGGAGCTCTAGCTCTTCTCAGCACTAAGGTAATCAAGTGCCTTTGATTGAGACTTGCCTTTGTTTGAATCAAGAGTCTTTGATGACCTGCTTAAGTCACAAGAAAGCCTAAGTCACATGAGTTTGAGTCACATGGTTGTGACACCCCCTGTGGGCTGACCGTGAAGAAGTGTGTATATACTCTGAGGTTATCATTTTGCTTTGGCAAGGCTCACTCATTGGAAGAGTGTTTGTGTGATTTGGCCAGACGAGACTCTGGGTAGCCGTTAAGGAGCCCCAGCTTTGAAAAGCCTGGTGTTGGTGCTTCTCTTTCTGGTAACTATGACAGTTAGAAGCCTGTCTGTTGATTTGTGTTGTTTTTTCTGTTTGTAATTTCTGTTTGTATTTGCTCTGAAGTTCAGGGTGCTGACTTTTCCCCCTGAACTAAGTGAATGATATATATATGTTTAATTAAAATAAGATTGTTAATCCCTTAAAGTTGCTTTGCTTTAGAAAAGCAAATCAAAGAATCTGTGCTGGCAGCCCTCCTGCGTGCCAGTGTTATTGGTCTTACACCTCACAGTAGCTGCAAGTAACATTGTTGTTACAAAACATCTTACAACTGAGTGACTACATGAGGTGATTGAGATTGAGGCGCTGAGTGTGACACTTGGGTTAGGAATCCTGATGACTTGCACTCCATCATCACAGTACCCTTAGATAGTCCAGGCTTTAACCAACTGGTACGAGTTCTAAGGCTGGCCAATCCACACCTCCTGCTTCCCTTATCTGTGATTCAGAGTTGCCGTTTCTTACGTGAAAACCTCACTTCTTTTGCTGTCTCTTCATAGTCTCATTCTCATCCTGCTGAATCCTAGTCATCCAGGCTGGAAACCTAGGTGCCATGCTTGACTCCTCATTCTCTCTCCCCTTCCATATCCAATCTGTTGCCATGTCCTGTCAATTCGTTCTGCTTGTATAGGCTTCCTTCTCTCTAATACTTCCACCAACCTGACGCAGGTTCTTATCACCTCAAGCCTGGACTATTGTAATAGCACGCTGGTTGTTCTCCCTGCTTCAAGTCTCCCCAAGCTACAGTGCATCCTTTACTCGACTATCAAAGTGATCTTCCTAAAGCACAGGTCTGACCATGCCACCTCCCTTCTCCCCACCCAGTAGCTTCTGTTACCTCCAGGATCAGATATAAAATCCTGTTTGGCTTTTAAAATCCTTCACAACCTGGCCCCTTCCTACCTTTACAATATTCTTAATATTCTGTTCCCCTCTATGTACTCTATGAGTACCTTTTGTTGGAACAAGACACTCCATCTCCCAACTCTGGGCATCTGCACTGGTTGTCTTCTATGTGTAGAAGCCTCTCCCTCCTTATCTCAGCCTCCTAGCTTCCTTTGCCTCTTTCAAGTCTCAGTTAAAATCCCACTTGCTATAAGAGGCCTTTCCTTATTCCCTTAATGCTTTTGCCCTTCTGCTGATTAGCTCCAATTTATTTTGCATATATCTTATTTATAATAGTTGTTTACATGTTGTGTCTCACATTAAAATGTTTGTTGACTTGCCTTGCCTCTGCCCTCTGAAACCCAATCCTATTACCTAAAAAACATAAATTTTCACCTTCAGTTTCTTCTTTTCATCTTTTTGTACTCATGGAAGGCTGGCCTTTTATAAAAGAGACTGTATACCTAGCTATCTTCTCCCATGCTGATTGCTAAGCTGGCAAATTCCTTGCTCCTAATGCTTTTCTATATCCTTTCTCTATCATCATTCATCAACCTCCCATCCTTAGTCTTGTCACTGGACTGGACTCCAGGTCACTCTCTTTTCTTTCCCAAGGAATTCAATACTTAGCTCACAGTTGTTTCAACCTAGTTGATGTCCCTTTAGGCACTTATGTCCAAGTTCAACTCAAAGTAACAGCTTTAGTCTATCTCAGCACATTCCTTTCACTCCCCAGTCAGGAATGTTTATATTTTAGAGTCAAATCAAGTCCCCTCTCTGACCACAAATGCAATGACTACTGAGTCCGTTACTAATGGCTAAATCATTCCCTGCCACCTAAATTGGGCCCTCACTGCTGCACACCAGTCCTTCCCTGATTGTCTCTATCTCACTCGCTTCAGTGTCTGTTCCAAACCTTCTCTCAAGCTACTCTTACTGTCACCCTCCCTCTCAACAGAGGCTCTGGCCAAAAATTTTACTAAAATATATTGAAGCCATCCCATTCACCACGAGCTCCCTCTTCTCTCCATCTCTATATTTCAAGTCACCTCAACATTATACATACCCCTTTGTTCCAGTCTTGGAGGAAGAGGTCGTTCTTCTTTCAGACACCACTTCTCTACTTTGTGCACTGGATCCCATCCCTCTCTGGCAGATTGAGCCTTTGATTATCACTTTGCGTAATTTTTGAACTCTTCTTGCTCATAGGCTCATTCCTTATATGCTTTTAGACATGAAGAGCTCTTCCTCAACCTTAAAAAAAAACCAAAAACCTTTCATTCATTCCACCATCCACTCAAGCTATCCTTCTATGTTTCTTCTCCCTTTCATAGGCAAACTCCTACAAAAAAAGTTTTCTACATTGTTGCCTATATTTTCATCTCATTTCGCTCAGTTAAAATTGCTCTTCCGAAGGTAGTAATAATTGCCAAATTGTTAAATCCAATAGCATTTTCTCAGTATTTATATTTATTGTCCTCTCTGCAGCATTGGATGCTGTTGACCACTTTCTCTTCCTATAGTCTAGATTCTAGAGGATTCTCTGGTGAAGCCTATGGACTCTTCTCTGAATAACATTTATTGCTTACATTCATAATTAAAGGAAATGCTAAATTTAAGTTAGATGTTAATAAAAATAGATGTAATTTCCCCACCCTCAAGAAATTCATGGGCCTCCTGAAATCTAACCATGGACTCCTTGAGGGCCCATGGACCCCAGGCTAAGAACCCCTGTCCTCGACAGACTTACCCTGACTTTGTGATACAGCATTTATATTTATATCATAGCTCTCTTCTGGTTCTCTTCTCTTTAAATTTTTTTTTTATTTTTTGTAAATATCTTTATAAATTTTACATTTTATAAGTATTTTCCAATTACATGCAAAATAATTCTTAACAATCATTCTTTCTACATTTTGAATTCCCAATTCTCTTGCTTCCTCTTGCTCCTCCTTCTCTTTGAGAAGGCAAGGAATTTGATGTTGATTATACATGTGAAGTCACACAAAACATATTTCTATATTAGCACTGTTGCAAAAGAAAACTGACAAAAAAAAAAAACAAGAAAAATAAAGTTAAAAAGGTATGTTTCAATCTGCATTCAGAGTTCATCATTTAAGTCTCTGGAGGTGATAAGGTCAGGGAACCATATGTTTTTAGGGGTGCTCAAGACCCCAAAATACCAACATGCCAGGTCCTGCTCAAATGAATTTGATTTAAGCCTTCTCACAGCCAAAGAGAAAAACAAAGTTTATTACTGTGGAAAATATTATACTATTTTATATCATTTCTAATTTCAACCAGACCCAGAGCCTGTATTAATGAGTAACTGGATGAAGATCCAGGACCTGGGCTTCTTTGTTCTCTCTAAAAGTTTGCTCAGGCGATACCCTTACCTCTGTCAACAAGGCCAGATCATTAAAGGATGAGACCCTAACCCCAAGAGAGATTACCTTGCTTAATATTCTACAGGTATATACTATGTTATGGAATGTAATGAGACACAGAGACGCTGGGCTGTAGTTTCAACTGACTTTTGTCAACATCCTTTACAACTCTATTCCATTAAGGAAAATCCTCTTCTTGTATCATGGTTAAACATACATGGGGGTCATAAAAATGAGGTCATACAGGCTTGCTAGCTCTGCTAAAATAACGTATATAAGTTTTCTCATTGCTTTGTTCAGGCAGCCAGAGTTTATACTCTGACTCCTTGTACGTACAAGTAAGCTAGCCTAGCTATGTTTTAAGGGAAAATAATAAACAACATGGATTTTTCTATCACCTAGCTCTGTTGTTTCCTTCAACCAAATTTTCAGGTTTAACATTACAGATTCGCCATAATATGTAGATTTAAGAAATCATTTGCGAAGCTTGTTTTCACAAGCAGGCCAGATTTAATCTGAGGTAGATTGAATCTGAGCACCTTCATAGAAGTAAGATGAAATTTATATACAGAAAGATGGTGGAGGGATCTACGGTGGTCCTGGGGTGATGGGAGGAAAAGTTTAGGGAGGGTCTTGAGGAGGAGTCTAAGGAAGAACTTAGTGGGATTAGTTTAAAGTCAGACTCCAGGAACCAAGAGAATGGGATTAAGGGTGGGAAGTAGCTGAAGGCTATCTGGAGACAACAGACTATGTAGGGCTAGGCTAGTTTAAGGGTAACAGCTTTGGATATAGGCACTTTGATAGGATTAAGGAGAGGTAATAGCTACAATGGAGGGCTAGGCTAACTAGAGATTTGGGCCTCCTTATAATGAAAGGCTTATGGCCTCAGGTAAAGGCCTCTTCTAGTGGCAAGATTTGAAGAGAGTTCAAGGGGCCTCCCACAGTCCAAACCCCATCATTGGTATCATTTTTCATGGTGATACCTTTGGAATTGTTCTGGATCATTGTCTTGATCAGAGTAGCTAAGTCTTTCACAATTAATCATCCTTACAATATTGCTATTACTGTGTACAATGTTCTCCTGGTTTGCTCACTTCATTTTGAATGAATTCATATAAGTTGTCCCCCTGGCTCTCTTCCTTCATGTCTGGCCCCTTCCTTTTTAGTCTCTTCTGTGGTACCTGAGCAGCCAGCTATTGCTAGGAAGATCCTACCCCCAGCCCCTAATTAAAAACCCCAGTTTGCATAAGAAAAATGGACTTAGTTCTTGCCATTTGGTGTTCAGCAAATGTCCTTGGGCCCTGTGACTACTCCAAGGAATGTCGACTAATTAACCAGAGGAAAAGCCTGATCCTAACAGTCTCTTTGTTTCCTGAGCAGGCTCAGAGATGTCTCTATCTTGTATCAACAAACCCAGATGGAGCATCCCTTGGTCTGTCTATGGCCATTAAGGATGAAAGCCTCAGCGCCAGACATTATCTTGAATTGTGTGACTTTTCCTTATCCTGATATTTTATGAGCATATACCATGTTGTGGGATGTTAATGGCAAATTGGACACAGAGATCCTGGGTTGTAATTTCAGTTGACACATCAGCTATCTGATTTGTTGTATTTACAATCTATTCTATTAAGGAAGTTCCTCTTCTTGTATCATGGTCATAAAAAGTGAAATAACACAGGCTTGCTGAGTCTGCTAAAAGTAACATATGTAAGTTTCAAGAGATAATTAACCACTGTACCTTGATTTTTCTGTATAAATATGACTTCTTCACCCCTACTCTTGGCCGTTCTAATTTGAGTTGAACCCCGAATGGTCGCTGGCTAATAAATTCTCCATTTAAAACTTATACTCTGTGGCGTGTCTTACTCACTCTCGGTACAACACTTTTGCTGGATTGTCATCCTTGGCCCATCCCCTATGAATGGATATTTACCAGAACTCTGTCTAGGGCTTTCTCCATATATACTCTCTTTCTCTCATAGATTTTGATTTCATCACTTCCCATTGGTTCAATTATCACCTCTATGCAGAGGAACACCAGATGAAAATATATAACCCTAGTCTCTTTCCTGAATTCTAGTCCTGCAACACCAGCTCCCTATTTGACATCTTTAACTATTGTTGCTTGTCCTTTGTTGTTGAAGAGGACTATGACACCAGGAAGCTGATGCCATGACTTGCAAGTGAACTGGATTTAAGTGAGGGAGAGCTGTGCAAAGTCACCAGCTTCACTTTCTCCTCCAGAGCCATCTGGGTCCAGTGGCCAGATATAGATCAGGACAACTGGAGATGGCCTCCAACATCTTTAACTAGATATCTCATAGCTATCTCAAATTCAAAACAGCCAAAACAGAACTCATTTTTTCTTCTCCAAAACATTCCCCTCTTCTGAACTTCCTTATTTAAGGGCACTGTCATCCTTCTAGTCGTCGGGGTTCACTACAGCAAGTCATCCTCAACTCTTCCCTTTCTCTCACATCCAATCATTTTCTACCTCCATAATATATTTCACATCCATCTCCTCTCCACTTACAATTCAAGCTTGCATCACTTCCTGCTTAGACTATTTTTTAAAATTAAGTTTTCTTTTTTTCAGTGATGAAGGATTTATTTTTCTCCTTCACATTTTCACTTCCTCCCACTAATGGAAAAAAAAAAGAAAACAAAACTCTTGTAACAAATAAGCACAGTTAAGAAAAACAAATTTCCATATTGGTGATAGTCCAAAAATGCATCTCATTCTGCATATTAGCTTATTGATGGGGTGAGTGGGTGCTTGTGCTTGGATCCTAATTCTAATATTTCTCCTAAGCCTCTGCTTGGGTGCCTGTGCCTGGACCCCAATTCCCAAACCACATCCAGTTCTAAAATCACATCTCTCCCTAGCCTCAAAATACTGCCTGAGGCAGTTTTTCTCTAGGTCTAGGGCAGCATGCCCTAGCAGAATATTTATCTCTACTCCTTTCACAGTAGGCATCTGTGCCTACCTATAGACTGACTGACTCCCTGTGTATTGCTAATTGGCTATGCACTGAGACATAACAATATTTACTGCCTACTGACCTTACTGATATTTATCCTAGACATAGACAAATGTATACTTCCTTACATTCAACTTGTCTAACAAGACATTTGATGAGAGCCACCTGGATATTTCTAGTCAGCCCTGACTGTTAGTTGACTTAGTGACGTTTCACCATCAAAACCACACCTCGAGGCAGCCCCTCCTTGGGCTATTTCCCAGTAAACTATGGGTAAGATACCTGCACAGTAGATACAAAAAGTGCATGTTCCTTTAAGAACTTACCACCCCTTAACCTCTCCCTAATCCCACCCCAAAACACCTAATTGAGATGTTTCACCTCAAAATTTCCTATAAAAACTTTCCCTGCAGCCCTGTAAGGTTGCAGGTTCCCTAAGAACTCTTGCGTGCTATAAAGCGTAATAAATCTTTGCTACCTTGACTTAAAGAATGCTTGAGATCATAAATTCATTCCAGATGGCCCTGACCCTCTCCAGTACTTGGGTCCTTGAGGGGCACTCTCCCTGAATGACTCCGTCTGGGAACTCCAGTCTTGTGGTTCCTGGACCTTGTCCCCCTTAACCCTCAACACTTATCACTTCTCTATCATAAGGTGGATAACATTCTTCATTATCACTCCTTTAGAATCATGACTAATCAGAGTTCTAAGTCTTTCAGAAGCACTAAATAGCTACAAGAGCATTTTGAGTGGGAGAGTGAGACTGACATGGTTAGGTCTGGGCCTAAGTAAAATCACTTTGACAACTGGATGGAGGATGAATCAGAGAGGAGTGACCAATTAGGAAGCTGTAGTTCAGATGAGAAGTAATGAGGTCCTGAACTAAGGTGGTGGCTGTGTGAACAGTAAGAGAGGGTCAACTAGGAGAGATACTGTTGGAGGTAGAAATGGTGATGTTTGGCAACTCAAGAGATATGTGGGTTGAAGGAGAGAGAGGAGTTGAGGATAATATTGAGGTTACAAATCTGGGAAGCAAAAAAATTGTTGTGCCCTTGGCAAAAAAAAGGGGGGGGAAGTTACAAAGAAGAATGGGTTGTGAGGGTAAAGATAATTAGTTCTATTTGGGACATGTTGAGTTTGGAATGTCTCTCTGCCTTTTGTTTTTCTTTGTATCCCTAGTGCTTAGCACAGTTCCTGGCACATAGTAGACACTTAGTAAATATTTATCTTGAAATGTCCAATAGGCAGTTGGTGATGTAGGACTGTAGTGAAATATCTATCATCTATCTATCTATGTATCTATCTACAGACATACATACACACATATCTATATCTATAGCAGTCATCTCCATAGGGAAGATAATTTAACCCATGGGAGCTGATGCAGTCACTAAGTGAGAGTCTAGAATATAGAAGACGGTCCGGGACAGACCCTAGGGGTACACCCACTTTTAGGGGTTGTGATATGGTCATGCTACTACAAAATAGACTGAGAAGGAACAGTTAGACTGCCAAAAGAAGAGGTAAGAGAGAATATTCAGTAGTGATCAAGAATGACAAATTCTGCAGAAAAGTCCAGAAACGTGAGGACTGAGAAAAGACTATTAGATTTGACTATTAAAAGATGATTCGTTTGGAGAAAGCAGTTCCATTTGAAAGATATTGAAAGCAATATTGAAAAAAAGATTGAGAAATAAGAGGAAAGAAAGCAGAAGCAACAAGCATAGGTGGCTTTTTCTTTGGCTGAGAAAGGGAGAAGAGATATAGGACAAAGGTATCTAGTAAAGGCTTTTTTAGGGTAGGTGTATTTGTAGGCAGCAGGGAAGGAATCAGCAAATAAGGAATTATTAAAAATTGGAAGGGAGCCTGGACTCCATCTTCCTCCTACCACTACAGCTTATTTGCATCTACCGACCAAAGTCCACGAATCTTCTCTAATCCAGGGCCCATCTGCACCCTCTCCATCCAAACGTTTTTTCCATTTTGAAGATGCTAAAAATAATATTCTCACATCAGTTTTTCTAGAACCAATAACCTGCCACGCTTGGAATGGAGATTGTACCCAGATTGCCCTTAGCATAAAGTCCATCTCTGTAAGGAGAACAGAATGATGGATGAAAGCCCATGACCTAAAGGAACACAATGGACACATCAGAGGTATTGATTGACCAGACTCCCAAGAGCAATCAAATTGTAACAGTGGTGCAGACTAGAGTGCTTATGTGTAGAGTCAGAAAAATGGCATCTGGAAATCAACCCTGGTGATTCTGAGGATTAATCATTCAGCCACCTTTGTAAAGTGGTCTCCCCAGGAGAATAAATTTGTTGTGAGTAGCAGAGTTCAACTGATTTCTGTGCTTCTTTGAGTCTAAAAATGATTGGTAGTGAACAAACAAAGAAGTCAATTCATTCTACTGTCCTTAGTTTAGACAGGAACCCCAACAATGTTTTATTGGCTTCTGGATTTTGTGATGACAAATGCAGAATATGTTCTGCCTATATTAAAGAAGTTGATGAAAAAACAGCCAGTACTCCATGGGGTACCAAGATGACTTTTGGTCAATAGATATTAAAGTCTAATGGTACTGAAAGTGGTAGTTAGGGGTTAATTTCTCTGCCAATAGGAACTGCCTCTTGTGGGTCAGCCATGATAGTACTGTATCAGTTAATGATGCCTGTAAAAGCATGATGGTTTCATATATGTGTGTGTGTGTATGTATATGTATTTATATGGGCATATATATATTTCTATATACATACATACATGTGTATACACACATATTTATATGAGTTCCTCCTGAGTGTGATATTTGCCTCTGAGAATAGTGTAGTGGCTTCTGGCTATGAAGCTATGCTACCCAATGCTATTTAATGATGATGATCATGGCTCCTTGACCTTTGTCTCTAAATCAGATATTCCAAAACAGAGCTTCCAATGCAACCTGTCTGCTGTGGAAAGATTCTGCAACATGAACAAAAGGACCACAATGGAGGATTTGCAACACTGTTCCAGACATGCTGCACACAAAACAGTATCACCCAAGTGTCTATTTGTGAAGTAGACAAGCAAGATTGTTGCAGATTTTGCACCACTGGCATCAGTGCGATAATGTTAACTTGGGACTTGAAGGCTTTAGAGTCTTTGGTCCAGGGCCTATGAATCATGGGAAGCTGAATTCCCATTCTGTAGCATGATAGTCACTTGATTGAATGCATCTCTATCTTTTGCATATAGATGAGAAGGAGTCTGCCAAAGTAAACACTGAGGAAATATCCCTTGCAGATGTTTTGTTTTGTTTTCTTTAACATAATTGGTAAATGTGTTGGTTTAAAAAACTCAGCAATGACATCTCTTTGATGGACTATTTCGTTCTATTCTTGACCAAAGCAGTTCTTTAAGTAGTCACTGTATTAAGTTATCATGTTAAATTAAAGGATGGTTTTATGTAAGCTGTCTGCTAGAATTTTTTTTTAATACAGGGGCAAAAAAGAAAATTGGAGGAGGAAGAAAAATGATTGAAGGGGCAACTTGCTGTAGAAGATAAAAGATGGGATCAAGGATAAATCTAGAAGGGGCTTGCCTTGGTGTAGAGAACTACTTTATTACCAGAGACTGAGGTAAAGGCAGAGACAGTTGGGGTTGATATCAAAAGGCTTTGAGAATTATATGGGAGAAAAAGAAAGGGGAGCTGACAAGTTTTTTCAGTAAAGTATGAGACCAGGTCCTTAGCTGAAGGGAGGAAGAATGGGGCAGAAAGTGGTATAGGAGGTTTGAGGAGAGAAGAAAAGGTTTAGAACAATCTTTAGTCTCTTCCTATCTACGGGCTCCTTCTCTGTTGTCTACAAACATGCTCAGATATACCATGCTTCCTTAAAAACCAACCAAACAGAAAATCTTTACTTGACCCTGCCATGCCTTTAGCTATCATCCAATAGCTATCCTTTCTTTCATGGCCAGACTCAGAAAGAACCACATTAGCTGCCTCTGCTTTCTCACTACCAACCCACTTCATAATCCTTTGTAGTCTAGCTTTTGACCCCACCATTTGACTATAACCAGTTCTTTCTAAGGTGTCATGCCAATCACAGCAGCATACCTGAGGACAGCTGCTGTGAATAATTTCAAGGGTCTAATAGCATAATATAATGAACTCTCCATTTATTCAGATACTAGGCACTATTCAATAAACTAAAGCATAACATTCATAGCGACATCCTTAAGCAAAACATATCATTTGGGATATATATACACACACATATATGTGTATATGATATCTATATATCTATATCTATATCTCTATATCTATATCTATATCTATATCTATCTATATATCTATATATCTATATATATATATATAACAGTCAGTATGCAGTGGCAAGGGGTCCTGGGCTAAGGTCTTCCTTAGCATGACACATCCTTAAGGGGTAGCAGAAAATACCACACCATCAAGCCCTAGGTCACAGTGAGAACAATCTCCTTAATCAGTATCATGTGTCCAAGTAAAGTCCTCTTTCATCTTGACTGGACTTTGTTTATGAGACAACAAAGTTTAACAGGGCTACAACAATATTTACATACATTACCAGCACCATCCTCTCAATTCACTTTAACAGCTCTTAAAAGGGACTTAAGCTAAGCCTCTTCCCCACCTCCCTTTCAGCTCAATTCACTCATAAAGACCAACAGACGAAGGCTTCTGTCTGAGAAATGAACACAGACCAACAGACTGGACTGGACTTCTGGCTGAGAGATGAACACAGACTGACAGACAGGGCTTCTGGCTAAGAAATGAACACAGATCAACAGACAGGGCTTCTGTCTGAGAGATGAACACAGACCAACAGACGGAGCACTGACATCTCAAACATTCTTTCTGTTAGGCCTCCCCACAAGCAAGTTCCCCCAGGAAAATTTCTCCCTCTGCCCACTCACCCACGCTAGCTTCTTTCCCTCAGCTCTGCCTTGATCTAGCTTCTCCACTCTTTTCCCCTTTTTTGGCAAGCTCCTCCCACACTGGGCTCCACATGACTCAGGATGTACCACAGCTTTGACCTGGGCCACAGAGCAAAGCAGGTCCTATTCCATTAATATTCCGTTCCATTAAGTACCTAATGTGTTACAGAAACTTAACTCCAAAAGAAATAAAACCAGCAAAAAAAATCCCACTTTGCCTGCTGTTACACAAGGTTACTAATAATTTTTTAATTGTTAAATCTGGTTGTCTTTTCTCAGTCCTTCTCATCTTCGATGTTTTTGCAGATTCTGTCTGTACTCCTTCTTTTGGACATTTTCTTTTTCCTTGGGTTCTGTTAACACTGCTTGCTTGGTTCTCTAACATGTTTGAACATTCCTTCTTAATGTCCTTTACTTGATATACCTCCTGTCCTTTTACTGTAGGTACCCCCTAGGGCAGTGGTTTCCATTTAGTGGTTTAATGATGGTCAAAGGAGATTGTTCTAAAAATTTTTTATCAGATTTTTAAGCAGTAAATAATTGCCCAGTTATTTCACAAATACATTTTTCCCCTGCGACAATAAGCATGTGTGTGTTTGAAGTGTTACAGGTTTGTTTCTACAGCAATTTGAAACTGTCATGATCATGTACACAACAATTTTGGTGTTCTTGTAGTGATTATATAAAACTCTGACTGCATCTAAGTTCGTCTTAGCCTGTCATCAAATTGTTTCCAAACTGCCACAAGGGTTTGACATTCAGGTGCAAACTGATTCCCAACAGATGATTAGACACATACAAGTACCCTCTGGACACTGTACAGAGCAGCTCCCTCATTCTCCTCAGATACCTTGTAATTGTACCTCATCAGCTGTGTAATCACTTGATCAAGATGTTGGAATCATGTGAATTCTTGCAGCACAAACGTCAGGATGTTTGAAAATTATTTCTGGGCATTCATTATGAATCATCTTGAAACCATCACGGACCATCATAAACATTCTTTAGAAACATATTATATAGTAGTTCAGTCTTAAGGTTGTTTTTTGTTTTATTTTAACCAATCAAGTATTTATTTATTTTAATTCTGATTTTCTCCTTACGTGACTATTCTTTTACCTGGCGGATTTTCAAATGAACAGGTCGGCAAGACTTCATTCAATACTATTCAGGAGAATAATAGCTATTGTGCCATTAGAAGAGAAGGTAGTTACATCAGAAAAGAAGCTTTCCTTACAAGAGTTAGCTTATAAAAATATTGTGAAAAAACAAAGCAATAAATGCAACTGAATTTTAAGTACATTTATCATTTAATACAGTTCCTGTCAGTCAATAGAAAAGTAAACATTTTATATTGTAACTATTCATTTTCATCTATTGTTTAGGTTGCCAAAAAACAAAACATGAATTTCCACATATCAGCAACAGAGCTTTTAAATTCTATCATTTTTCATCATAGACTTGTGTGAATCAGCATTTTTACTGTAGTCTTTTTAAAATAATCAAAATACAGAGACAAAGTCATTGTGGAATGAGATTTTAGTTTGAGTGTGTCTGGTGTTGAGCTAAATATTGCAAACTTTTATTTTAAAAAAGTCCATTATAGAAATTAGGTTTTACATAATTATCATATTACATTAAACATCTTCCAAGTTGTAACATTTCAGTAAAATGTTATTTATGTTGAACAAAATTTGTAAAATAAAGAAATTTAGTATGAAGTCTTGCTGGATTACTTCTTTTAATTCTTACAGGATGTTCCAATAATATATTATTTTATAAAGTTTTATCATTATTCTATTAAGTTTTATAATTTTATATTTAGAGTTTTCTTTGATAGAATAATGCTTTATAATTATAATTATACAATGTAAATTTAAATTTGGAGTCTTTGGGGGGCAAAGTTATTATAGTTATTGTTAGCACTTAAATTAATACATCTCAAAGAATATTAAGATTAGCATATTAAGTTACCTTTCGAGTTCACAACACTTTTTTGTTGTTATTGAAAGGGAAGAACAAAAAAACCCCCAACCTTGTGAATCACTGCCTTAGAGCTCTATCTAGGTCCCTTTATCTTCTCTCTTTACATCTCTCTGTAGGTGATCTCTTTAACTTCCAGAGGTTCAAATATCATCTCTAGACAGATGATTCCTCCCAATTCCCAGTCTCTCTCCTGAATTTTAATGCCATATCAACTGCCTGTTGATTATTTCTTCATTGATACCTAACTGGCAACTCAAATTCAATCTGTTACAAACAAAATTTATTATATTTTCCTCTCAACCTACCCTGCTTCCAAACTTCCTTCTTTCTGTTGGAGGGCATCATTGTAGTCCTGGTCACCTGAGTTTGTAAACCCGAGAGACATCCTTAACTTTTCAACTCAACAAGAATTTATTATGTGCCAACTATATATACAAAGTATGGTTGCTACAAAGTCAAAACAAAAATCAGTTCTGCCTTGAAGGAGTTTACTTTCTGCTGAGGGATATAAAATATATGTGAATAAGTAAATACAAGATCATTTGAGGAGAAAAAACAGATGGTGTCTAAAGGGAGCCTTGAAGGAAGTTGAGAATTCTAAAAGGCAGAGACAAGGGGATGCATTTCAGAAATGCTGCCATGGATTGTGCAAATGCATGGCCTTTTCTCTCTCCCATACCTCCTCCCTCCCTGCATCTAAACAACTGCCTAATATTTCCTTGGTAATGTAGCACCTCTTTTGACCTATTTCCATAAAGGCTATGTACTACCTAGAAATATGAGGGTTACCCTGCAGATAACCACTCCTAACAGGATAATTCATGAGCCCTCTCTAGTGTATAAATTTTAACTTGGAGCCTTTAGGGGACAGTACTTGTCATACTAGTACATGCAAGTAGCTGTTAATAAAGGCATTTATTAAGATGGCATAATAAAAGCAGCAACTGCAAAGCATTCTTCATATATTCTTGGGGTATATTCTCTCAAAAATACAGTGTCCATAGGATGCGTGAGAAGAATGGCCACAGACTATAATGGTAGAAAAGCACACAGGGACACATATGGCCAAGGCAACTCACAACTCTGGTAATGCAGGACCTATAAGTCTTTTATTTTCCTTTGAAAAATTCACTTAAAGCCCCTTATGGGGCTTACCATCTCTGCTGGTCTGGTTGCATAGTTGGATTCCCAGGGTCCTTATTGTGGCTGATTTCCAGGGCTAGGTCTTTCTGAACTCCATAGCTAGGTCTCCTTGCTGCCAGAGGTCTAATTTCTTGAAGCTGCTTCCTGATGAATAATTGCCTGTCTTCACACATATCTGTTGGAAGTGTTTCTATGCTCCCTCACTCGTGCCTACAATTCTCTCTCAAAAAGCTAAATGGAGTCTCTCCTGGTCAAGTGACTCCTTTTCGAAGTGAGATGGCTGATATAGGGATGGTGGGGAAGGAAGAGAGAGAAATCTTTCCCTCAAGAGGTATTTCTTTCCAAGGGTTGAGTTCTTCCTCCATCATTGGCTCAAACTGATGAACTAGTTACAGAGCTACCAACTCAGCCTTTTAAAGGCCCTTGAGGAATGGCCAAAATTTCAACCAAGCCAATTCCAAGCTGCTTCTTTTAGTAGAGAGAGATATTCACACTTTTACAAAGGGATCACAGAGTGCTCCCTTGTTAATACATTAACCCATGGGTTCTTAACCTTTTTTGCCTTGTGGACCCCTTTGTCAGTCTGGTGAAATTTATGGACATCACTTAAAAAATGGCATCATAAAGTAAAATAGATTAAAAAGGAAGGCAATTATGCTGAAGTAGTGTGACCAGACTGGCCTTCGTTTTCTTTGAGTGACTCAGTTTATCTCATTGAGCCTTGCTGGGTGCTAGGCCCCTGTTAGGGCTAACTCCGGGGAGGGCCTAGTTTACATGTCTGGGACAGCAGAGGCTTTTGGACCACGTGGGTTTGGGTCCGCCTCTGTTGGGTGTTGACCTGGTCTGCTGGGTCTGCTGCTTCTCTTCCGGGGCAGGAAGCCCAGAGACCCATGCCTGGGAGCAGAGAGCTTCCTGTGTGATGATTCATGGGGCTGGCTGAGGGGAGGGGCCAACTCAAGAACCAGTTGGCCCTGGTCATTCAGGCTGCACTTGATGATGTCAAAACCTCTATAAGAGAGGAGAAGACAGCTTGAAGATCCTTTTTTTTTCTTTTTCCGGTTTGTGTGGCAGCAGTGGTGAGTGTGACTCTGGGCCAGCCCGAGCTCTCGGGCTGAACCTAGATGTTGGTAACTACGAATTGTATTGGGTCTGTTGATATTTGTAGTTTGTATTTTGTTCTGAAGTTTGGGGTGCTGGTTGTTTTTCCCCCTGAATTAAATGAATGTCCTAAAGTTCAGGGTGCTGGCTGTTTGCTCCCCTGAACTAACTGAATGTAGTCTGTATTTGGTCTGTCTGTTGATGCTTGTCTGTATGCTCCCCTGAACTAACTGAATGCTGGATTAAAGAAAGCTGGTCAACCCCTTCACCATGCTTTCCTTGTTTAAGCAGATAAAAAGAACCTGTGCTTTCCCGGCATGCCGGCAGCTGTGGGTGGATCTTACACCCCCACAGAAGCTGCTAGCCGGATTGTTAAAACAAGTAGTTGTCAAATTTTTTTTAAAAAATCATAGCCTAAGTTAAGAATCTTTGCATTAACACCTCATCACCTGTCCATACATCCTTTACATGTACCTCCATATACCTCTCTTATTTCCACCCCTCATCCTCCATCAAGACAACCAGAGTATATTCTTTAAAAAAAACCTTCACTGGATTCTTTAGTGCCCTAATTCAAGCTATCATTTCTCCCTCAACTGACCTTCTTGCTTCACCTTTCTCCTCTGTAATCCATCCTCTATATAGCTTCCTAAAGCACAGGTCTAATTATATCATTTCTTAATTATTACCTCTAGGATAAAACACAGATTCCTCAGGCTGGCATTTAAAACCCTCTATGATCAGGATCCAATTGACTCTTACAGAATTTTTTCATATTATTCTCCTTCATGCACTTGATATTTCTGCATGAGTCAATTTATTTCATTTCAATTCGTTAGGCATCTATTCTAACAAGACACCAAATACCAGGCATTCAAAGACAAAAAGAAAAAAGTCCCTTCATTTAGGTTTTTATATTCTCCTTGAAAGGGGTAGTGGTGGTAAAATGCAAGATATATAAAAAAATTATAATGTAAATTGAGAGAGAGAATACTCAAAACTCAGGGCATCAGAGAAATCTTTATGGAGGATGTGGTACCTGGGCTAAGTCTCAGAGTAAGCTAAAGTTTTTAATGAGAGCATTCCAAGATTGGAGAACAGTTTATGTGAACATACAGATATTGGAAATTAACTATTAAAATCAAAGAATAGCTAATAGTCCATTTTGCTGGATGTTGGACCACAGAATTAATGAGGTGAAGGGTCAAGGATGACTGAGTTTGTGCATTTAGACGCACTAGAGGGATGGCATTACCCTCAAAAGACCACATTCAATAAACATCAAGCATCTACTATGTGCAAAGCACTGTGCTAGGCTTCTGGCAAAAATGAAATTTCCCTTATTCTCCTGGGCATGAGGGCCTGCAGGGTTCTTTACTCAAATGGCCACCATCTTAGTTCAGGCCCAGATCACTCAGTCCACACTATTCCAACAATATCTTAATTGGTATTGGGGTTTCATCTCTTTGCTCTCTAATATAGCCTCCTTGGATCCCTAAGCACAGACCTGACCATGTCATTCATTCCCTGTTCAAATAGGTCCAGTCTCTCTCGCTTCCAAGATCTAAGGTAGACTCCTTTGCTTGGCTTTCAAATTACTTAGGATCTAGCATTGCCCTGCCATTCCAGACATTAGTAGATGTCATTCTCCTTCACAAATTCTAGAATCCAAACTGCCCTTTTCCCTTATATATGATATTCCATCTCTCGTACTGTGCCTTTCTTTGTGGCCTCTGCCTTACTGAACACCTAGCTTCTATAAAGGCTCAGCTTGTTTTACCACATAAGATTTTTCTTAATCTTCCCTGGATGCCAGTGTCTCTTCCCCAACTGCTTCCTCCAGTTGCTTTTCCTTTACTTTGTATATATTTTACATTTTCTTCTGTGTACATCTCGTTTCCGGGGATGGGATTTAAGCTAGGGAACAAGCAGTTTCATCTCTTTTCATCCCTAGCAGCTGGCATACAGTAGGCACTTAATAAATGCTTGAATAGATTTACATACAAGTACACATTAAAGTACACGATTTCAAACAATTTCTTCTTTGAAGAAAAGGAATGATTCCATGAGGTGAGATTTGTATTTTATACACGGGAGACAGCCTGTGCAAAGGCACCAAGGTTAGCGATGGAATCTCACCTTTGGGAAATAGCTAGCAATCTACTTATTCAGTGCCAATAAGCCGTCACTGTTGAACCCTGTCCGGCTCTTTGTAACCCCGCTGACCCGGGAGGTTTGCTTGGTAAAGATAGTAGAATAGTTTTCATTTCCTTCTCCAGTTTTATGCAGGCACGGGTTAAAGTGACTTGCCCAGGGTCATAGAGCTTGTGTCTGACATTGATTCTGACCTCTTCTTTCTGACTCCAGGCCCAGTGCTCTAACCACTGCACCACCTAGTTGCCCCCAGCCCCGATACGGCAGGCACCTTTTTAGGTACTGAGGATGCAAGTACAAGGAATGACATACTCCTTACTGAGAATGAAGCTGTTAAAACTGCAACTAGACTTCTGGGCCGTCGCGTGTGTATATACACACAAACACACATATATACATATTCCTGCAGAGCACAGATACCAGGGGATCAAATAAGGACGGGTGGAGGAGGGGCAGGGAGGATGGGGAGCAGCTCGGAATCAGGCGATGAACCAGCAGCCGCTGGGGAAGGGTGAAGGCCCGGGATGGGGGCGGGGAAGATCACGAGCCAGGAAATTGGGAGCGTGAAGCTTTGAAGGTGAGGCCGAGACACCAAGCGTCTGCCGAGGCCTGGGCCAGGAAGACGACGTCGTGCGGGCCCCGGGAGCCAGAGGAAGGGAGGGCCTGTAGAAGGGAGTCAGACAGAGCGGAGGATGAGGGCGGCCACGACGGTCGCCCCACCCTTCTCCGCGTCTGGGCGGAACAGGAATGCGGCCTCCACCGGAAGTAGTCATCCGCAGGAGAGCATTGGAAACGGTGTCCTCTCTACGCAGAAAACGCTAAGGGGGCGGGGAGTAAAGGAAAACGTCCGGTGCTCTTTAGAATCGGCTCCCGGGACCCCTAAACCTAGGCGGAAACGTTCCACGCTCGGCTCGCAGGGGACCACGTGGGGCCGCAGCAGCTTCTTGGCAGGTGGAACCAGGGCGCGGGCACAGACTGTGGTTCCAGGTGAGGGGGGGGCTCCAGGGACGCGGAGGTCAAGGGCTCAGGCAGCTCTTGTCAATGGGTATTCCTGCAGCATTCTGACCCCCACTCGGTTCCTCTTCGACTTGTCCCCGCATTAGAACCGCACAGCCTTGGTTTTGATCCCCCAAGGGGAGTGAGATGCGGGGATGCCCCTAAACCTGGAGCCGTGGGGTTCCCCTTGGGGTCGTAGGTTCGTGAGTCTGGAGCAGGCTGGGACCTGGAGGGCCAGCTAACTCAGCACCGTCATTTTACAGATGGAGAAACTGAGGCGTACACCGGCGAACTTGGGCCTCTACCTGCACCCCCTTCCAGGGATCCTTCTTCCTTTCTTCGCTGGTCAGGATGTCCGCATACATTTGGTTCCTCCTCTTCCTCCTTTCTTTCTCTCTCTCTCTTTCTTTTTCTCTCTTTCTGTCTCTTTCTCTCTCTCTCCCTCCCCCCTCCCCTTTAAGGTTCTTTTTATTTGTGAAATTGACAAACATGAACATTTCCTCACACAGAGTACACAAAAGACTTGTATATCACACTACCAAAATCGATTTTAAAAATCTAGTATTTATATAGCTCTTTCAGATGCTTTACAAATATTTTATCCTCACAGGGATCCTGGGAAATAGGTACTGCTATTTTATTCCCCATTTTACACATGAAGAAACTGAGAAACACAGAAGTTAAGTTACTTGGCCCAGGATCACGCTAGTAAGTCTCTGAGGCTGCATTTGAACTCAGGCCTTTCTGGCTCCAGTTCCAGTGCTTTCTCTGTTTTCTCACTTAGCTATCTTGAATATGATTTTTTAAAAGTATATATTGAATTTTACTCCAAAGGTCCATCATCACTGCCTCAATTGCCTGTGGTTCATTCTGAATTTGCTTCTGCCTCTTCCCTGTGGTTTTAATGTCTGATACCCCCTTTTTTTGTATTCTACTGCCCTCTTAATTTTTCCCCTGCTGCACTCTATTTATAAAGTAAAATAAATATAGTCAAGCAAAAGGGAACTATAAATTGGCTGTCCGAAAATGTTTTTCTCATTCTGTACCTCTCCTCACATCCTGCACTTCTGTCCCCAGAGGTTGGATGAATATGTCATCTCAAGTCTTGGAATAATGATTAGTCATTCTATTAATCATAGTTTTTAAGTCATTCACACTTGTTTTCCTTTACAATGTGTCGTCGTTCTGCAGATTGTTCTCTTGGTGCTGCTGTCTTCATTTTGCATCATTTTATACAGTTCTTCTCAGCTTTCTTTGAATCAGTTCCTTTCATCATTGTTTATGGTGTAATAATATTTCATTACTTAAAGTTTGTTCAGCCATTCCCCATGTTCTATACAACAGTTCTATACAATAACAAAAGAGTGCTACTATATTTGTGTGTATATATGCATATGTGTGTGTGTGCATGTATATATAGTAGTGGAATTACTGAGTCAAAAGGGTGCATACTCTTGGTTTCCAAACTGAAACTAGACAATGACAACCTTTCCTTTTGCTCTAAGGGAAAGAGGTGATGGATTGGGAGAAAGGAGACCTGGGTCCCAAAACTGACTGCTACCAGCTAGCTTTGTAATTTGAGACAAATCACTTTGACTCTTTGGGCCTTGGTTTCCACATCTGTAAAATGTGAACTTGAACTCTGAGGTTTTCAATCTCTAAATGTTATGGGAATTCATAGAGCTATGTAGAATAGAATCTATACCACAGGCTTTTCTTACATCAGTAGATTTGGTAGATCTGTAATTCCATCTGTTACTTCCCTTCCCCCTTCTCCCATCATGCAAATAGCGAGGCTTAAGGGCTGAAAAATTCATCACCTGTTGGCTAGTCTCTTTGGTGAAGAGCCACTCTATACTTGGCTACACTGGTACCAAGGGGAAGACAGATAACTAACACCTGTACTCAAAGCTATTCCAGCTTGGTCGGTCAAGTCACAGCTTGCTCTCCCCAGGTGTAGCACCCAGGGTCACCTTTGCATCATGAGGCTTCATCCTAGGATTTGAATGGAGCACCATAAACTCACCTGTTGTTATGTACTATCATGTATTGTCTTCTGGTTCAGTGTATTCTACTGTTGTCATCTACAGATGAGTATCATTTAAGGTGGGGAGTAAAAGGGGAAAAGGATAGGTAGATTTGTCTGAGAAATCAGGGCAGAGATGATCTGTTGCTACTTTGCCATTCTTTCCCATAGTTTATTACAGTTCCAATTAAGCAGTAAGTGTTTGATAAACACATACTGAATTAAATAGGAAAGGAGTAGGATCCATGGGATTGGGAGAAACGTTAGACTCCTTTTTAAAAATTGATATTAAAGCCAGCAGATTTAGGGAACTGGGTTTGTAATCAAAAAGCTCTGAGTTGGTATGATAGATTTAAATCGGCTTTACTGTGTAATCTACTTGGGAAGGATGATGATACAAACAGGACGCTTACAGCCTCATTCCCCCCTGCCACCTCACCTCTAGGATCATGGCTACCAGCGAGCGCACTTTTATTGCCATCAAGCCAGATGGGGTCCAGAGGGGCCTGGTTGGAGAGATTGTTAAGCGCTTTGAACAGAAAGGATTCCGTCTTGTTGGCTTAAAATTCATGCAAGTAAGTAGGTTATTTCTCCCTCTTGAGCAGATGTACTCCCTCTTTTGGCAGGATGGGATGGAACACTTTCTCCTGGCACAGGGGTGGGAATGTTGGTGGGAATAAGGTATGGGAATGGGGTGAAGGGAGGTAATGCGGATTATTTTTCACTTTTCATGATCTTTTGGGGAAGAGGGAGCATCAGTTTCCTTGAGGCAGTGCTAGAAAGTGTTCAGTGGCCTGCTGTTATATCATGGGGCTGCATATGTCTGGGTGCCTTTGTCCCAGTTTATATCTGAATCTTTTCACCTTTGGAAGAAGCCCCCACCCTACATGGTAGAGGGCTTCATAATAAACCTCTCTTCTTTCTAATCCCACGTGCCCTGGGACATGTTTGAGTTTGTAGTTCTGAGCTTCCCAGAATAGATCATTTTAGAAAACCATTTTCTTTTCTGAGGCAGGCTGCATTCCAGCCTGGAGATCTTTCTATCAGTCTGCACCCATTATGTGCAGAATCCTGAATTATAGCCATCGTGGGGAGATACAAAGAGGACATGGGCTCTGCCCTTGGGGAGCATCTACTCTAAAGAAGGAGGAAGAACACCCACCCCTGAAAGTGAGGTTTTTCAGGTCCAATATCTCCTCTACTCACTCTTTGGTGCAGATAAGTTGAGAAATCATCGTACCTCAAAAGCATGCCAGTTATGACCCACCCATCCCAAAAACATGGAAGGAGAGACAAGGAGCTTGGAGAATCCACAATGCAGGTTGGCAGTTCGAATAATTAGGAGTTGGCCATAAAAATCAACCTTAGATTTGCTCCAGAAAATTATAAAATCCATCTGGCTTTGTTTCTGGACTATCCGTCTGTGCTGTTGACAAAAGATCTGGGAATACAAATTAATTTTAATATTTGTTTCTTACTGTAAAATAAGGGTCTTAGTTCTCTTCTGTCTCTAAAACTCTCAGGGCTTTTTTTTGATTAACCCAAGTCCAGCAATATTAAATAGGGAGGAAAAAAGAAGAAAAAGCACTATACAACAGTTCAATTCAGTTAACATTTATTAAGCACATACTATGTGTCAGGCACTGTGCTAAGGGCTAAATTATAAAACTAAAAAGAAATGAATAACCGTTCCCTTCCATTAGCACCTATGTTTGGGACTTGACCTCATCTCTGATTGAATCAGGCATTTAAATGTATGCCACGATTTTAAGGGTGGGAATAGATTTAACATGCTTTAGATCACTTCAGGGCCTTGGTTCTCACCTTCAGTTCTTTGGTTCAGGCTTCTGAAGACCTTCTCAGAGAGCACTACATTGATCTGAAGGATCGTCCCTTCTATTCAGGCTTGGTAAAGTACATGCATTCCGGGCCCGTGGTAGCCATGGTGAGTATTTGTAGGGACCATTTGTGTAATCTGGGGATGTTGGGGATAGATTAGGATGAATGATGGTAAATTCCCACTCCTGGGACAAGTTGGCGTAGTGGCCTGAGTGCTAGACTTGGAGCCAGGGAGACTTGCATTTGAATCCCTCCTTTGACACCTGACACATCTCTGAGCATCAAGTTCCTAACCCTTCAGATCATCTGTGTGACTTTGGCCAAGTCACTTTACCCTTCCGAGTCTTAGTTTTCTCATCTGTAAAGTAAGGGGATTGGATGAGGTGACCAATAAGGTCCCTTCTAGCCCTGAGTCCATAGATCTGGTCCCACCATCACAGAATTGTAGTGTATGGAAAATGCATTGTAAAGTTGGAAGCGCCACATAGATGGCAGTTATTGTTACTGTTACCATCCTCACCTATATACAGGGAACTCTGTGGTCTTGGAGAATTCTCCGAGTGGGAGATGAGCTAAATCCTCTGACCCATTTCAGGTAGTGCAGATCTGTCTGTGGAACTGAAGGCCTTCCTGTTTGAGGCTGAGAGGTCACCTAATTCATTCCCCAGCATCCCGGTTGGATTTCACTTACTCCTTCCTAAACATATATGAATCTTGGGTTTGTGGAGGCCTCACCAGTGGGTCCTCTCTTCAGGGGGAGAGTGCTTTTGGAATTAGCAACCTCTGGGTCTTCCCCACTGATTCCTTTTCTCCCTTGACTTCTACCTTTTTTTTTTCCCTGTGGAGGTCTGGGAGGGGCTGAATGTGGTGAAGACAGGTCGAACCATGCTAGGAGAGACTAACCCAGCAGATTCCAAACCAGGGACCATCCGTGGGGACTTCTGTATTCAGGTTGGCAGGTAGGTCTTGGGGCTTGTGGAACTCATTGTCAGAGGGATTTGTGCTCCTTCAGCACAACTTCGGGGGATAGAAATGTGCAGAATTGCAGTAATACTAGAAGGAGGCTTGAATCTTTTAGTAAATATTTCTTGCCCGGTGGCTTGGCTCTGGGCCTCTCTATGCATGATTACGCACCTGCTGTGCATTTAACCCTGTACTAGGCACTGGGTGTGTTTATGTGGCAGCTGTGCAGAAGATAACGAGGACAGACCACAAAAAGCTCCACAAACTGTCTGTTTGTCAGCTCTGTACCTATCCCATCATGGTGGTGATGTTTGAGCCAGTCTTGTGGAAACTTGTGATTTTGAAAAAAACAGTAGTTGATAGCTGATTTTTTTTTCTTTGGACTTTGGACCAGCTTACATGGCTAGGGAAGTTTTAAATCATCAAAAGAGAGAAGTGAGACTGACAATTTTCATATCTTTGGAGGTGGGAGCCACTTGGAGAGGAGGTATGTTTTATGAATGCTTTAGAAAAAAAAAGTCATTTCCTGATGACACTCCCGGCACCCTGCCTTTTAATAAAAGAAGCATAGTTATACAAAACTAATCAACATATGGGCCACGTATGAAAAATACATACTTTATGCCATACCTGTGGTCTACTGCCTCTTCCCTGAGAGACAGCAGGCCCACTTCACAACCCAACCATTTTCTTTTGCGTCTTGCTGGTAGGAGGAATGAAGGGACTGCAGGAATGAGACTGCTTTTTAATCCCTTTTTTATTAACATGACATTTTTTTTCTTTCATAACCTTTCATTCTCAGGAATATTATTCATGGCAGTGATTCAGTGGAGAGCGCTGAGAAGGAGATTGGCTTGTGGTTTCATCCCGATGAATTGGTTGATTACAAGAGTTGCACCCAGCAGTGGATCTATGAATGATGTGGAGGAGGCATGTGGCGCTTTCTCCATTCCCGCCGGCAGGGGACCAGGCTGTGGCTCTGCTTATGTCCAAGGGCTTCCATATGGACTGTGGAGACTTCTGTGTTTGCTGTTAACTTTGGTTGCACAGGGTTCCATCGTCCTGGTCATATTAAAAGGTTTTCGGAGCTATTGAGTGTGTCATTCTGTGGTACTGAGGGAAAGGGGTGGGAGGATGTTAATGTTGGCAGCTTTCTTTTAGTCTATTATTAGACTGGTTGAATTAATAATGGTGTGAAAAATTAACAAATCATTGATATTTAGGCTTTGATGCAGTGAGGATATACAGTTCCAGAGAGAATGGGGGGTGGGGGGAGGAGGTAAGGGAGGTCCAATCTCTATTCTTCTTTCATATGGTTGTTATAAAGATCATGTAATTGTTAGACATTGGAAAGGTATAATGTAGAAGTGATAGATGATCCCCAAAAGCTCTGATTCCCCTGCTATAGTAGATAGGTCCTGTCACGCTCAGCCCTAAGTGCATTATGGCTTTGGCCTTGGTGATGCCAGTTATGATCCACTCAACTCTAAGAACTCCCCAAGAGATAGCTTTCTATGTCATGGCCAGTAAAACTCCCTTTCCCAAGCAACTGTTCATGTATAGCTCTGCACAAGGGTCTTGGAGGTCCCATCTAGCCCTGTGCCCTTTTTTACAAATGAAGAAATGGGTGTCCAAGTAGGGACCTGACTCACCCAAAGTCACAGGAAGGAAGTGGCAGAGCTGAGATTCACTCAGGTCCCATGACTTCCAAGTTCCCGATGCTTCCTGGAGCAGGGGGATAGTGAGATTTAATTATACCAGTTTACCCCTTTACTGGACTTGTGGAGATTGGGAATGACTTCTAAGTGAAATTTCCCATCCCCACCCCCCAACTTGGTCATTCTGCCTGCAGTAGCCTTCTGTCTGGTTTTAAACATAAAATATATGCTCATATTCTACCTTTAGCTCCTAATTGGCCATACCCTAATGATAAGCGTTTGTCATTTACTGATGGTCATTCATGCTAGCTAGTAGTTATAATACTGAAAATTGTGCCAATTACAACTTTTTTTAAGCCAATGATAACCAGAATTCCTTTGGTTCCCGCTTTGCTCACTTGCTGAGGTGATGAGTCTCTTGTCTTTTCTGTATTTCTCTGTCTCCTGTCCTTGGGTCATGGAGCCCACTAGGGCTTCCCAATGATCCACCCATCCCTCATGTTTCGTTGTGCTTAGTTCACCCTCCTTCTTGTTCCTGGTAGTTCCTACTGCTGTTTCTTTCTGCCTGCTGCAACCTTGGTGTGTTGGCTGGGAAACAAGCTCAAGTAAACGGCTTGGGAGGCAGGAGTGATGACCCCTCCCATATTGTGCCCATGGCACATTTCAACAAGGGAAGGTGCTTTTTGCATAGTAAGGTGCCATGAAAATGCATCTGGCATTTAATTTGTCAAGGAGTATTGAACAATAGAATGTAGCCTCCTCAAGGGCCAAGGCTGTTTTTTTTTTTCCTTCTGTCACTATCCCAGGTATATAGAAAGCACTTAAAAATGCTTCTTGAGTAAATGAATGAATGAGCATTGCTGTGGTCCTGTGTGCTATAACTGAAGGAGCATCAAAGGACTATAGGAGGCCTGCCTCAATGATCCTTTTTTCAAAATGCTGACTTGAGGTATGTCATGACCTCGGAATAAACTGGAGACTCAGGCAGCCCCTGTGGGTAGTTCTTCATTTCACAACTTGCTTGAAGCAATTTTATCTGGTTAGTATTTTCCCTGCTTATTTGAGCATGGCGATTCTGGGAGGGGATGTTGGCAATAATAATAAAAAATTGCTACTTTATAGCACTTTACAGTATGCAAGGTACTTCATACACACCTCATTTGATTCGTGTAAATCCTGCACAGTAGCCCTTTGAGGCAGGAAGATGGATTGAGGGTTGAGGGGAAGGTGAGGAGAGAAGAAGAGAGACACCTTTCAGGAGGACCTAATACAGGGTTCAATAAATCTGAGTTTGAAAGTGGGTATGGAACAAAGATTGAGGGACAGAAGAAAGAACTTTGTGCTGTGCAGCCTAAGAATAGTTTAGACTTGACTTGAGATCACTGAACTGTGGGACTCCTCATGGGAAGGAGGAGCTGAGGGCTAATGCTGGGCTAGCAGAGATGATTTTTCTTAAAAGAAAATCTTATTTTTAATGACTTGTTTCCTGACATTCATCTCCAAAGACATCCCTCTTTTCCCCTTCAACGGTGAGTCTTAGAACGATTCAAAAAGTGAGAAAAAAAGCAATTACGGTAAAACCATGTTTTACAACATCTACAGTATTCCACATCCGTAGTTCTTTACCCCAGCAATGAATCTCAACTCTTCCCCCACGGTCAAGCTTAGTATAATTACACAGTGTTTGGAGTTTTTTTTGGTTCTATTTACATTGTCGTAGTAATTGCATATATGTATTATGTATGTTATAACAATGTAAATATTGCAAATAAATAAATTCAATGTAAATACAACATTCTATAATCTATATACACAATTACATCATTGTAAAGAGAACACCCTTCACCGTGTAACAGTATATATGTACACATACATGTGTATATATAGATTTGTGTCTATATAGATATATATTGCTTACTTTGGTAACTTCCTTCAGCATCATTTATCTTTCTGTGTTTCTCTAGATTCTTGTCACCTTTTTTTACTGCATGCCAATCATCCCTTGCTTTCCTGCGCCCCAATTTGTTTAATCGTTCTCTGGCAGAAGCAGACTCCCACTTATACACAGAATCATCAGTATTTCAAATGACTGAGTCAGTCGGTAAACATTAAGTGCCTACAGTGTGCCAGGCACTGTGCTAAGTAAGCACTGGGGATACAAAGAAAGGTAAAAGATAGTTCCTGCCCTTGAGGAGGCCAGGTTTTACTCCTGTAGGTATACGTGCTCCAAGGTGACTTGCAATAGGTATATTGGAGGTGAAGAGAGAATCAGGAACGCGCTCTCTCCGTAGGAGTTAGTGGCCTAGTTTCTGAAGTTGACTCAGGACTAGAAAAATTACAAGTTAAACTCCCCTTCTTGACCCCTAGGAAAGCCATTGGGTCTCTTTCGGTGGCCTTGTGGTCTGTATGGGCTCCAAGCAAGAGGCGCTATCCAGAGGTTGGCTCAGACCTCCAGGGACTGGAAACAAGGACAAAAAAATGTCCCTGGGATGGGAAAAGGGTCAATCTGTGGTTAGAGCTAGAAAGGACTTAAGAGATTTAGCTCAACTTTTAGCTCAAAATTTAGCTCAATTTTACACAAGAGGAAAATGACATGATAGTCCCACTTTCTCACCACAGTCAGCTTCCCTTCATTCTGGCAGGTTGGAATGATCATGGTGTAGTGAAAAATGACCTGGGTTCTATCCTTGCCTTTGTCCCAGCTCTATTTTTGGGGAAGCCATTTCTCTATTCCTGGACTTTGTCCCCATCTGCGAAATGAAGGAACTTCAACTAGATCTCTGAAATTCTTTCCCACTCCATCTACCAGTTCAATATTCAGCCAATCAATTGACAGGCAGTTAATTCCTACCATGTACTGGTTCTGTGCCAACAGCTGGGAATCCAACTGATGGAGATCCAAGGGGATGGGAACTGAATTTAAGAATTCACTGGTGGAGGGAACTCCTAGGGAAGGAAACTGGTGATCTCATCAGCTTCCATGGATTTAATCACCATTTATACGCTCATGATTTTCAAATCTATCTTTCCTACCCCAGCCTCTCTGCTGACTTCCAATCTTGCATCTCCAGCTGCTTTTCAGACACCTGGATCTGGATGTCCAGTAGACATCATAAACTCAATATCCAAAACTGAACTCATTACCTTTCCCCTAAACATTGTCCCCTCCTACCTTTCCTGGTACTGTCAAGGGCAACACCATCCTTCCAGTCCCCCACACTCACAACCTGGGAGTCATTCCCAGACTCTATCTCTTAATCCCCATATTTAAGCTGTTGCCAAGGCCAATTGATTTTATCTCTGCAACATCTCTCGAATGTGCCCTGTCCTCTCCTCTGACATTGCCATCACCCTGGTTCATCACCTCATGCCTGGACTACTGCAATAGCCTGCTTGTGGGTCTGCCTGCCTCAGGACCCTCTCTGCTCCTATCCAATCTCCATTCAGCCACCAAAGTGATTTTCTGAAGGGCCAGTCTGCCCAGGTCATACACCCCCTCATCCTGGCAATGCCCCCCCCCCCAATAAATTTCAGTGGCTCCCTATTGCCTCCAGGATGAAATCCTCTGCTTCACCTTCAAAGGCCTTCATAACCTAGCACCTTCCTACCTCTGTTGTTGTTCAGTGGTATCTATTCTTCCTGACCCCATGGACCACAGCATGCCAATACTGTCCAGAAGGTCTTCTTGGCAAAGATACTGGAGTGGTTTGCCATTTCCTTCTCCATCAGGTTAAGGCAATTAGAGGTTAAGTAACTTGTCAAGGGTCACACAGCTAGTAAAAATGTCTGGGGCTGAATTAGAACTCGGGTCTTCCTGACTCCAGGCCTGCTGAGCCACCTAGATGCCTGCCTTTACATTCTTCATATACCTTACTCCCCACCACATAGTCTTTGATGCAGTGACACCTTTCTGTTCCACCAACTCTCCTCTCCCCTCCTCTCTTCTCCCTCCTCCTCCTCACTCCCCCTCCTCTCTGCTCCCCTTCTCCCTCTTCTCTTCCTCCTCCTCCCCCTTCCTTGCCCCTCCCCTCTCTCTTCCCCCTCCTCTCTCCTCTTCCTCCCTCCCCTCTCTGCCCCCCTTCTCCTTTCCTCCCGTCTCCACTTCTCCCCTCCCTTCCCAGCTCTCCTTCCCGGCCCCGCCCCCTTCCCCAGGCCCCGCCCCCTGCCGATGGGGACTGGCTCTGCGCTCTGGGCTCCGGGCTTCAGTGTTAAGTGCAGCCTCCTCGGGCTCGGTCACTCTCTGTGCTTCAGCCACCGCCTCCCGTTTCTCCTGCTCCAGCTCTGAGCTTCCCTGGTGAGAACGGCCGGGGCCCCGCTCCCCGCTTGCTGCCGTCCCCGCGGCTCCCTCCTGCTCTCGTCTCTCCCTGCTGGGGCCCGGCCGGGCAGGCGCCGGCTGGAACCGAGGAAGAGGAAGAGGAGGAATCCCGGCCGAGCGGAAGCGGCTCCTCGGCTCCGGGAGAGCCACGTGGAGCCCGGCAGGGCGCCGGGGAAGGGGGGGAGGGGCGCAAAGGGATGGAGTCCCCCAGGACCCGGGAAAGGGGCAGGGGGCAGGGTAGGTGCACACCCCGCTGTCCCCTCCGCCACACCCTTGACCAGGCCGTCCCACGTGGCTTCCTGACCGGGCCCTCTTTTCTACCCACGTAGGACCATGGCCAACACCGAGCGCACCTTCATCGCCATCAAGCCCGACGGCGTTCAGCGGGGCCTGGTCGGGGACATCATCAAACGTTTTGAGCAGAAGGGATTCCGCCTCGTGGGAATGAAGTTCCTTAGGGTAAGGGACCCCTGCTTCCCCCTCCCCCAAGCCTCTGGGACCTGGCTTTTTAAAACTATTCTGATAACCGGATTTCAGTATTACTGGTTTCCTTTGCAGTCCCATGTACTTTATTTTACGCGTTTAAAAACATTATTCTAGAGGGGTCCATAAGGTCTCCCTAGACTGCCCAAGCTGGCCGCGAGTGACCCAGAATAGTCCATCAAGATTTTCCAAAGCGCCCCCAACCCCCAGGCACGTCTCTTTCTTTGCCCTTTCCCACGAGCACGCTCCTCTCCCCAGCACCCTGCCTGGGATGGGCGACCACAGCTCCGGTGTGCCCCAGCAGCTTATTTGCCTGCCTTTGCAATCCGAGCCCCGCAGTCTCCTTGCTTTAAATTTATGAATTAATGTACTGAAGGGGGTGGGGGTGGGGGGGGTGGGGGGGACCCAAACCACCCAGCCTGATCGCCATTTTTTCTGCTCCTCCTTCAACTCTTTCCTGTCCCCTACTGGGAGGGGAGGATGGGCTGATTGGGGGATGGCCCTCTCCCTTCCGGGGGCGGGCGGGCAGCCGGCTGAATGACAGATGCCCTTGGCTAAGGTGATTTGTACCTCTCTCCTCACCCGTAAGGATCCTTCCTGTTTGGACCTGTCTCTAGCTCCCCTCACCCCTAGGGTGGCAGCTGAGAGAGAAGCCTTGCTCACTCAAATGCATGGCAGGAAATCTTTGTAGAGGATTCAGACCTTTGCAGTTTTTTTTTCTTGAAATACTCAAATACTTCAATTCTGTCTTGTATATCCTCAAAAATGGCAGTATTTAGATCTATCTGCCCGCTTGGCCTGGATTCATAGAATAACTAGTGGACTGTGCTACGAAAGAAAACAGTAAGTGAGGTTGGGTTGGAGTTACAAAGTACAGGGCTGGTTAGAATCTTCAGATTAAACATTTTTGAGAGGTGTTGCCCTTAGAGGCAATTCGACACAACCTGTACATACCTAAACAGCAGTCCCCTCTCCAGTTCCTTGAAAGTAGTCACCTAGTGAGGGGGGATCCAGTCCCTTTAGGCCCTAGGGTAAGGCAGGCTGGTTCACTTTCTGATAGTCTTAACTGTTCATAAGTGTTTCTTTGTATTTAGTTGAAATATACTTCTGTGTAATTGACTTTTACTAGTTTTGCCCTCAAAGGTCTTACCCTTCTAAATGACAGTCCTTTAAATACTTGAAGGCCATTTAGGGCTAAACATGCCCAATTCCTTGAATGGATTCTTTTTTTTCTTCCATTCTTAAATGTGTTTTTATTTTGTTAAATATTTCCCGATTACATGTAAATTTTTTGTAACATTTCTCTTTAAAAATTTTGAGTTCAAATTCTCTCCCTATTTCCTGTTCTTCCTCACCCCTTGAGAAGGCAACCATTATGATATCCATTATAATGTGGAGTCATGTATTAGCCATATTTTCTTGAATGGATTTTTGTCCTGGTGGTTGTCCTATGAACTACCTGATTCAGCATGTAGTCCTCCTTTCCCAGCTGGCTTCAGAGTGTAATATGGGTGATTTGTATGAATGCAAATGCTGATTTTGCCTGTGTTTTTAGAACACACCTTGTTGGCCAAAGTGGTGCTAAAGCTTTCCATCCTCCTTCCTCTTCTCCCCTCTCAAACTTGGATAGGGAAACTATAAGGTCTTCCTCAAGTAACCCCCACTCTTATGTGCCTTTAGGCCTCAGAGGATCATCTGAAACAACACTATGATGACCTGAAGGACAGGCCATTTTTCCCTGGGCTTGTGAAATATATGAACTCGGGACCTGTTGTAGCCATGGTAAGTATCTTTGGAGTCAGGTGTTACGGGGTTACCATTTTCTAAGAACTGTGCCTCAAACCCCAGCCTAGAAGCCTTTGCCTTACATTACTCCTCATCATTTGATTCAGTTCACTAAAGACTTACCAAGAAATTACTTGGCGCAAAGACACTAGGGATTTAGAGCCTCCAAAGATTGCCACTGTTCTGTATTTTATTAAATTTTTATATTTTATTTTACAAGCATTTATTATCTGTCCTTCCTACTTCCCTTCCCAGTTGAACAATTAAAAATAAAACCCTCATAACAAATTGCATAAATCAGCCAAACAAATCCCCGCGTTGGCTACGTCCAACAGTTTGTCTCATCTTGCATTTTAATAGCTAGCTAGCATTTATATATACTTTAATGACCGGCAGAGCTCTTTGCAAATATTACCTCATTTGATCCTCAAAATAACCCTTGGAAGGTAGGTGCTATTATTAGATCTATTTTACAGATGGGGAAACTGAGGCATACAGTTTAAGTGACTTTGCCCCAGGTCACACAGCTAGTGTATGAGGCTGGATTAGAACTCTGATATTTCTGACACCAGGGCTAGCTCTTTACCCACTGTGCCACCTCGCTGCGTACCTTTACACTTCTTTCAAAGAAGGTGGGTAGCAGGCTTCATTTTCTATCCTCTGGAATCATGGAAGAATTGAACCTTATTTTGCGGGGGAATAGCAATGTTCCAGTAAGACCTATTTCCTGATGGAATGGAGCTTACAGTCTCTTAGTAATGTTCTCTTCCTTTAGGGGTACAGCTAGGAAGGGTGATTGCATTTTTAGGGAAAGGAGAGAAGAAAGACAGAAATGACCAAATGTACCCCAGGGCAAAGTAGGCATACTGTGGGTATGATTTGCATGGCCTCATTCTTTGGGCTCTGGCTGCCCACCATTTATGGTGGGACTGTTATAAGGTTTTTTCCTTGATAATTTTGAGTTCTCATTAAAACATACTTTTAAAGTAGTCCTGTGGGAAGGAAGAGAAAGTGGGAGGGCACAGTATGGTAGACTGCTTTTTTTCATTGATTACATCCCACCAGCGTGGGTCATGGAGGAAGTGAAAGCAATGAGCAAAAGACATCCTTAGTGAGGGTTGTCATAGATTGGCTTGTCAAAAGTGGCACTTGCCTTACCTTTAGAAATCAACCTAAATGGACAGCAGCTGGAGTAATAAGCAAATCCGATTTCAGTTTTTTGGAGGTCTTGTAGAGAGAGGTAAGAGTCTTGGATTGGGAGTCAGAAGACGTGGGATCAGTTCTAGCTTTGCTATGTGACTTTATGCATTAGTTTCTTCATTGCTAAAATGGGGATTTCGAACTGGATGATCTCAAATAATTTCTTCCTACCTCTGTCCCCTACCTGGTGCCACTATCCCTTTAAAACCCTGCTCAAAACTCCTCTTTACTCTTCATCATTCCGTCCTGGGCTAATCATCATTCATTCTTTTATCAATGTCCCCTCTTTTCTGAAGTTTTGTATTTCTCAAATCATTTTATAGCTCTTTTCTCCCAAACTAGAAAGGGAGTTCCCTGAAATAGGGAGTTGGGGATTGTTTTGTTTTTCCTCTTTATAACTGTAATGTTGGGAACAAGGCTCTCTATGCCAGGGGCCACTCTGTACCACCACCAGTCAAAACATAAACTTAATGTGAATTTTTGCTTTGCCATTCTTTTCCTTGCCATGGAGGTTTGGGAGGGCTTGAATGTGGTGAAGACAGGCAGAGTGATGCTGGGAGAGACCAACCCAGCTGATTCCAAGCCAGGCACCATTCGTGGGGACTTCTGCATTCAAGTGGGCAGGTGAGTTCTAGGGAATTTGAAGGCCCCTTGCTGAGGAGTAAAAAAAAATTGCCTTGATGACATTTATATGTAGGGGGGTGTATAACCTTGATGTATGAAATCTGATGGATGAAAACCCGTGTTTATAAAAAGCTGACGAAGTGGGCAATGATGATTATCCTCAGAGGAAGGGTAGAGTGATTGATAGAGTTGGCTTTGAAGCCCAAAATACCTGGTTCAAGTCCTGCCTTTGACACAGATTGGTTTTGTGACCCTGGACCAGACAGTTCCCTCAGTGCCCTGGGCAACTGCCCAATAAGACTAAAAAGTTGCAGAGAAGGTGCCAGTCTGTTTTGATAAAGGGAGTTCTCTACACTGAAGTAATAAGGCCCGTCTATATCTCACCTTCCTTAAAAAAAATTTGGAGTTTAAAAAATTAACAGAGGTTTCCCTTAAGTAGCAACCTTTCTTATTGTGTTAAAAATAATCCAATTTATAAAATTGAAATATCCAAGGGAACTGCTAAATAGCAGCATGCCTGTTCTATTCTCCTAACCATAAATAAGGGAGTTGGGCTAGGATTCATGTCCTCCCAGCCAGATCTGTATCTTGGCAGGCCTTTTATATTAGAGGTTTAGGGTTGGAAGGTCCGAGATAGCATCCCTTCATTTGCTAAAATTTGGGAATGAGCCCTTTACTGGCATTAAGGGTGGACGGGGGGAGAAATTTAATGACAGCAGTAAAGATGCTGTGACAAGGATTCTATTAACTGGCAACCTGGTATTCTGATCTGCATTAGTGTAGTTACCTGTGTGAACACACTTAATGGGTATTGGTCACTACTTGCCTTCTCTAAGCAATAGGACTTCCTGAATCACCAGGTCTTACCTGAGGGTTTCTGGAAACAGTTGGTGTTTTAAACAGCTGTTAATTGTTTGTTTACAACATAGTAATCTCTAATTATTATTTCCTTAGGAACATCATTCATGGCAGTGATTCTGTAAAAAGTGCCGAGAAGGAGATCAGCCTGTGGTTTAAGCCTGAAGAGCTGGTCGATTATAAGTCTTGTGCTCATGACTGGGTCTATGAATAAGGATTTTAAAAGTGGACATAGATTGGACCTACTCCTTTTAGTAGCTGTGGTATGCGTGTGTATGTCTTCATCACTGAGTGTGAGTGTGTGTGTGTGTATGTGTATGTCTGTATGTCTGTCTCCATCCCTGAATACAACATTTCATGCCCAGGGGATTGAAAGGAATTGGAACCATCATTTTCTAAAACAACGCTGTAATCCTGTTCAATAAAGCCTTGGAAATGAGGGGCAATCTTGTATGGTTATTGAGTTGAAAACTGGGTTTTAAAGAAATGAATTGAAACCCTGGCACATTGTGTTCACAATAGTGTTAGTACAAAATATTTGATTAAACCTATATAGTCTAGAAGAATGTTTCATCTAGTGGTGGCTGTGCATTTGTAGGTCTTATGTTTTTGAGGAGGGAGGCTGCAATTTTCTTTGATTCCTTGTAAAATAAAGAAGGTAGTAAGTTCTGTAAAGCAAATAAGACTTATGTTTTATCCAGGCTTGTTATTTCTCTAATGGGAGTATCACCATTCATATCACAGACTTAAAGCCAGAGGAGATCTTAGGGTTATATATGGTACAACCCTCTCATTTTATAGATGAAACGGGCCCAGTAAGTAAACAAGCTTGCCCAATTGAGGTAACACAACCAATGGGTTGGATTCACATACAGGTAGGTCTGCTTGCCACTTACTCCCCTGGGTTGCTTCCTTCCAACTACAATTTGTACAAGTGGTAGAAAGGTGCTCATCTATCTTTTCTCCACTCGGCCCTAAGCATTCATTTCTTGAATATTAAACTTGTTCTCGTGTTCATCATACTCCATATACAATGGCTTGCCAATCTCATATCTACTCTCTCATCCTGTAGAGGTTCCTTTCCCTGCTTATAACTATCACTGTAGTTCAGTTTGTCTAGGTTATTACAATAGCTCGAGTAGTCTCTACTTATGGCAGTCTGTTGTCTACACAGCTGCCAAAGAGATTTTCCTAATGCATGTATGACCGTGTCACCCCTGCTATTCGGTAATCTCAGTTGGCTGTATTGACTTTGTGGGGTCAGATATAAAGTCTCCTTTGGTGTACTTAACTACTTTCTCAGTCTTTAAGTTTCCTCCCTACTCTACTACAATCCAATCATGTCAGCTAAGGGGACACCTCTTGTTCACTTTGTGTTGTCTGTCCCTCATGCACCAAATGCTCTTCCTCCCCGCCTGTATTTCTTGAAATTCCTGCATTCCTTCAAGATAGCTCAAATAGGTAGGAAGCCTTTTCAGGTCACGTGGAAGGTTCCTTTCTGCAGTTGGGCCACCACCCAATAGCTCAAATACTTAGGCAGGAAGCCTTTTCAGGTCACATGGAAGGTTTCTTTCCACAGTTGGGCCACCACCCAAGACATCCTCCCACTTTTCCATCTGGGACTGCCATAACCAAGATGCATATGACTTGGAGATGGGGAGTTACCAACCTTACTCTTGGGGAGATAGAAGACCACCAAGCCTTAACATCTGCTTGGCTGGTCTCCGTCTTGCACACACCGGGCACTGTCATCTGACCTGATCTATCACCCTGATGACTTCCAGGCTTTTCCATTCACTCTGTAGTTTTATTTTCCCCTGACATGAGCTCCTTGAGAGCAGAGATGGCTTTTTCTACTTGTATTTCCAGAACTCGGCACAAGGTCAGGCACACAGTAAGCATTTAATAAATTTTTTTCCATTTGTTTATGGACCTTGATTTACTTGTCTCCTCCGCTAGAATGTAATCTTGAGGACGGGAGACTGTTTTTGCCTGCCTTTGCAGCTGCAGTATTTAGCATAGTGCCTTGTGCATAGTTCACTAAGAGGTAAGTGCAAAATTCCTATGGGCTTCATAGGAAAAGATAAATTAGGGTCTTGGAAAAAGGGTCCATTCTGGGATAGTGTTGATAGCATTCTGGAGAGTAAATAGAAGCTTCAGGTTCTTGATGTTTGGGTGAACAGAAGAGACCGCCTGGTGTGGTACAAGTACTGGATGTGGAATCAGAAAAGACCTCTGACACTAGCTGGGTGACAACCTTGGCACTCAGCAACTTGTAACATCCGAGGCTGGACCAAGTGGCCTCTCAAGTCTCTTCTGCTGTAGATCTAGGATCCTAGGAACCTTTCTGAGATTCTTGTCTGAAAAGGGGCGTCACAATAGCACTTTTCTCATTGGGTTGTGAGGATTAAGGAAATGGTGGTAATATGAAAATCTTACAGTCCTACCAGAGTGCTTCCAAAGTCGGTTCTATGAATATTTGCAAGTTACCAAGCAGAACCAGAGGAAGTGTTTGTGGTTTAGTATTCTATAAATACCTGACACTGCATGGAAACTAAACAGGGTTGTAATTAAGATGAATGAGAACGAAAACTCTTGAGACAGTAAAAGAAAACTAGCCTGGGAAACTTCATTCACCAGGGGAACAGCTCAAAACCAATTAAGTTATATAGGAAGCAGATCAGTGGCTAATTAAATTCAAGTAATTTATGTACAAAACACTGTACTACATAGTTCCCATCATCAAAGATGAAAATATAACAGAGATACTAATTTACCACTATCTTCATGTTTAGGTGCCTACTTGGTACAAGGGATAAGGCACTGTCAGGGTCTGAGGATACTACAGGGGAAAAAAATGCAACAAAAAAGCCTAGTCTCTGCCCTCAAGGAACTTATATATTCTACTGGGAATACAACTGTATGCAGAAAGAAAAAAGTACTAACAAGAGGGGAGCTCCAATAGGCCCTGAAGGTGGCACTTGAGCTAAGCCTTAAAGATTCTACAAGGTCCAAAGTAGTGATTTCACTGATGGGCAATGGAAGGGACATGGGAGATGGTGTATTAAGTTTGGAGAACAGAGAATTCATGAAATTCATAGGAGACATTTGAAGAGGTAAGTGGGAATATTTTAAGGTCAAAAGAATTCCTAAGTGAGTTAGGTGAGGCTAGCTTTAAATCTGGGAATATCTAGTTGGTCCAGAATGTTGAGTGCCCCAAGAGATACGAAAAACCACCCTCTGTATTGTAGGAAGTGGGATATTAGATGTGTCAAGCATTGGTTAGTTTTCCTTGTTAATTAGAAAAAAAACATTTATCTTCTCTCCCTCCTACCTTGCCTCCTCACCCTCTTGAGAGATTAAAAAAAAAAAACCAATCAACAAAACCTTTTTTAACAAATATGCATAGTCAAGACAGATTTCCCCATTGGCCATGTCCAAAAGTGTACGTCTCATTCTTCATATTTGAGTCCATTATCCCTTTTGTTAAGAATTTGGTGGAATTCTTCATTAGTCTTTCGGATTTGTGGCTGGTTGATTGATCCGAGTTCTTAAGTCTTTCAGAGTTGTTTATATTGTTTTTATTATATATTTTATATAATATAATATATATATTATATATATATTATATATATAATATATATATATTATATTGTTTTCCTGGTTCTGATCACTTCAGCATACATGGGTTTATACAAGTTTCCCAACTTTTTCTCAAGTCATCCCTGCCATCATTTTATGATATAAAAGTATTCTATTATATTCATATACAGTAATTTGATTAGTTATCCCCTACTTACAGGACACCATTTAAACCTCCTTAGAATATAAGCCTTGGAGTGGAATAACTGGGTCAAAGGGTTGCACAATTTGGTAACTTTATGGGTATAAATGCAGATTGCTTTTGTTAAAATAAAAAAACTTATTTAAAAATATTGATCAAAATTTGCCTTCGCTGACTCTTACTTTCTTTGTCCCATTGCAAAAGAAAAACAGAACCTTTGTAATAAATACACACAATCAAGCAAAACAATTTTCTGAATTGGCCATGTAAAAAAATGTCTCAATCTGTACCCTGAGAACACCCCTTGTCTGTCAGGAGCTGGGTAACCTGTTTCATTTTGAGTCCTCTGGAATCAAGGTGGATCATTGTGTTGGTCAGAGTTAAATCTTGCAAAGCTATTTGTCTTTAAAAAGTTGTTACCGTACTCCTGGTTCTAGTCACTTTACAATTTGTACAAGTCTTCTTGAAACTGTTCCCTTTATCACATCTTACAGCACAATATTGTTCCATCTCATGTATACACCATCCTTTGTTCAGCCATTCCCCAGATGAGGGAATCCTTTTAGAACTCTTGGGGGTACTGGTAGTGGCAGTAGTATGACCAGATTGAAGAATATGCACAATGTAATAGTTTTTAAAAAATTTTTTAAAAAATAGTTTCTAGTATAGTTCCAAATTGCTTTCATTTATTTTTCAATTAACAAAGCATTTAATTTCTCTTCAGCCACAATTGAGGAAACTGAGAACAGAAGGGGTGACTTGCTTAAGGGTCACACAATTAGTGTCTGAGACCAGATCTGAAATTAAAAAAGGAACAAAAAACCCTTATAGCCGATTTACAATGCTAAACACCACAAATTCAGTGTCCAAGAATCCACGTCTCATTCTCTATCTTGAATGCCTCACCTCCTCAGTAACTGCACAGATGTTGGTCACTGCTTGCAAGAGATTGTAAGCTTTTTACAGTTGTCTATACAGCATGGCTGTTACGGTTCTTTTGGTTCTGCTTATCCCATTGTCCCAGTTGCCATCTTCCCAGTTTTCTCTGAACCCATCCCTTCCATAATTTCCAATGGCACAATAGTGTTCTATTATATCCATGTAACTAAATTTGTTCAGCCATTCCCCAATGATGTGTACCCCTTAGCTTCCTGCTCTTTGCCATAACAAAGAGAGCTGCTATAAATATTTTTTATGTACTGAGAGTTTTTCTCTTCTTTCTTCAATGCTTTTGGGATATAGGCCTAGTAGAGTTATTGCTGGGCCAAAAGTTTAATTTTTGGGAAATAGTTCTAAATTGTTTTCCAAAATGTTTGGATACTCCGCAGCTCCATCAACATTAATCAATGCACCTGTTTTTCCATGGCCACTCCAAACTTCTATCAGAGAAACTTGCTGCAGACATGTTTTCCTAGTTAACTATTTCCCTTCTACTTTAGCCAGATTTGTTCTGTTTGCGCCAAACCTTTTCAATTTTATGTAATCAAAATTATCTATTTTATCTTCTGTGATCCTCTCTATCCCTTGTTTGGTTATGAATGATTCACCTATCCACAGATCTTCAATTAAAATTTCTTCCTTGTTTCTATAATTTGTTGATGATGTGACCTTTTATATTTAAGTAGTGTGTCTATTTGGAGCTAAATTCCACTGGTGTAATATGTTATATATGGTGCATATTATGGGAGGTGCTGGTCTAAAGCTAATTTCTGCCAGAATTTTTTCTTATAAACAAAACTCTAAATTTTTTTTTTTAAGATAGACCAACCATTTTATTTTCCTCTGATTGGTTCAGGAATGTTGATGGACAGCTCTTTACATGGGCTTTGGAGGGGGTCTGGGGGCAGCACCTGCAGGTCTGAATCGGGGCAGGGGTGTCCGATCCTTCCGACCCTCACGGGAGCGATTCCTCACTACCTTGCTGTGGATCACGCAGCTCACACAGTAATGTAGTTTCACATACAGTTTGGGCAGCACATAGGAGTTGAAGACGCTGGCCTCGGAGATGTCCCTGACGGCCGCAGCTTCCACGATGTTGCGGATTACAAATTTCTTGATGGCCTTGTCCTTCGGCACACAGTGGGCACAGTTGGTGCAACGGATGGGCTGCATGTGGCTGCGGCCCTTCTTGGCGCGCCCGTGTTCCTCCTCCTCTTGGTCATCTTGGAAGCCAGGAACCGAAAAAGCTCTAAAAAATTTTAATTAGCAAACTGCCTTCTATCATCCCCCCCCCTCAGAATTGAGAACAAAAACACTCCCTCCAAACTTGTTACAAACACGTGTAGGTAAAGTAAAACAAATACTTGAATTGGCCACATCCAAATACATATGCTTGTGCGTGAGTGCGTGTGTATCTTTAATTTTCCAGAGTCCTTCATCTCTCTATCAGGAAGTAGGTAGCGTATTTCATCACTAGACCTCTGAAACCATGGTTGATTAGAGTTCGTAAATCTTTCAAAGTTTTTTGTCTTTAAAATGTTGTTACTGTATAAATTGTTCTCCTGTTTCTGACCACCTCACCCTGCATCAGTTCATACAAGTCTTCTCAGATGTTTTCTCTGAAACCATCCTCTTTATCATTTCTTATAGCACAGTAGTATTCCATCATATTCATATACCATAATTTGTATAGCCATTCCCCAATTTATGGAGAATCCCTCAGCTTTGTCACCTCATTCTCTTGTCATCTCAAAAAAAAAAGCTATAAGTATTTTGTTCATCCTTAAGGGTTTGTTTTGCTTGCTTGTTATCCTTCTCTTAATCTACTCTCTCTCTAACTTCCACCACTCCCCTCTCTATTGAGTGAAATATGTATTTTGGTACCCAACTAGTACTTTTCCTTCCTTTGACCTGTTCAGTTGAGAGTGAAGTTCAAGTGTCAGTTGTTCCCTAGCATGCCCTTATTTGTACAGATATAGATGTTTTGCCCCTGCCCACCTGCTGCGCTTCTTCCCTTCTAAGATTATCAGGGCAAAACAGAATCACTCTAATTAGACCTCCTCTATGATTCCAGAGGATCATCTTTTTCCCCAGGCCCACCCTTTCATTTTACTTACTAAGGCAACTCTACAAACCTCGCTATTTCTACCTCAATGCCATCTCTCACATCTGTCTGTCTCCCTAGATCAGGTCCTCATCACCTCTCCCCTCGACTGCTGCAACGGCTTCCTATTTGGTCGTTATGCCTCAAGCTTTTCCCCACTCCAATCCGTCCTCCACACCAAGGAGATTTTCCTCAATCCTAGATGTGATGATGCCGTTTCTGTACTCAAACTCCAGGGGCTTCTCTGTTGTCTTTTAGAGCTCTTCACAACCAGATCTTCCAGCTTTATTGTGCATTATTCCTTATCCTGCACTCTGTGGTCCAGATGAACTGGCCTTCTCTGTTCCTCATAAAACACTTCATCTAAACTCTCTGCTTTTTTTGCACTGGCTGTCCCCTGTGCCTGGAACATCCTCCCTTCCTTACTGCCTCCTCACAGAACCCTTTACTTCCTTCATGATGCAGGTCAAGCATCACATTCTACAAGAAGCCTTTCTTGATCTTCTCAGTTGCTAGTGCCCTCCATAATTACCTTGTATTTAAAATCCTGTCATTTCTTTAAATGTTTGTCAGCTGACTGAATGGTTCTATCTCTGAAGCAAGGTGAAAGAATGACATGTCCAAAAGCTGAGCTGAACATAGTATAACCAAACATGGCTGGTTTGGGGCATAGAGGATCATTAACCATCTACCCCAAAACACAAACTGGTTTTGCCACACCTGTGAAAGTCCTGAAAATTTTCTGATGCAAATGTTTTAGATATGAAGACACTGTTAGTGGGAGTAAAATCAGCAATTAAAAAAGTTTTCCTTGACCCAAGATTGCCCGCAGCAAAACAAGAAAACATAAATGTAAATAACGTAAATCTTTCACTCCTACAAAGTTTACTTTAACATTTTATTTTGTGTAAAAAAGGGCAAGTTTAGTGAATTATTTTCATCTTGTACACAAAGTTATAATTTTAATGCTTTTCACATCCATGCTGAAAATCTGCAATTTGGTAAAAATGAAAGGAACATAAATTTTTCCAAAAGCATTTTTCACTGTTATGTACACTTCATGAGAAAGTTTTAAACACTTTCCCACTGATCACACAATTACCAAGAAAATAAAAGATTAAATTTGTACAGATATTGATCTATATATCAAATACATACAGAAATGATGTAAAAACCCTATGTAGTTTACTTTGACTTCTGCCCCAAAGATCTACCCAGGGACAGATGCTTTTTTTTTTGTATAAATGACTGTGGCTGTATTTAAAATATGAAAATTAAAGGAAGAAAACCCAGTTTAATCACAGTATTTAAAAATCCCTTCCCAATATTAAAGGATCATCACCAAATATATAGCACCATAATACAAATATTGATGGGAAAGGGTATTCACATCACGTAGTAATAATAATAATAATAATTAAAACAAAACAAACAAACACTGAAACCCGTGTTAGTATCCGTAGAACAAGAAGTTGATAACAGCTTTAGCTTTCCTCATACACAGCAAGGAAAAGGTTAAAGAGTTTAAACTACCAAAGATCCCAACTTGGGGAAAAAGGAAAGAAAACTCAATGTCAGCAGTACATTTGGAACTGTAAAGGAAAATGGGGCTATTAAAAGTTGTACTATTTAAGTTATGGCTAAGACAGAAAATTTGTAAGCCTCATAAAGAGATGATGTTCTGATCATCTGCAGTAGGGGGACTCCTTTTATGACCTCACAAAGTTCTTGTCCCCTCCAACATTTGGTCACAGTTTTGAAACAATAAAAGCTGTACCTGCACTATCACTGATAACAAAAACATGCCATTTGGATGGGAGATTCTAACCACTTAGTGTGCCTGGTTTAGCTTTAGAACTGGAAGCTGACAGTGTCTGGGCTACAAGTGAGCATTTCCAATAACTACCTCTAGGACAGGCTGGCCTCCGATCTGACCTTCCTGCTTTACATCTGAATTCCCTGTAGACTCCCCAACCCCAGGCTGTACTGACCTCAAGATCAATGTATTCAACGGGGAGGTGGGGTAAGCCACAAAACTTTGGCTTAACTCTTATGCCCATGTCGAGTGGGCTCAGAATCCTGAATTTGTCACTGAGCCTGAGGATTGATTTAAGACAACTGCTACCTCTCCTTTGGAAGTTTCCCAGTTTTCAGTTTAATGGGAGGATTCTGAAAGTTAAAGATTTAGGAGGCATTGAAAGTACTATATTTGGATTAAGTCCTCCTCAGCAATCTTGGTTTAGGATAAGTAAGTAACCACTAATTTAACAGCTGAATTCACATACATTTGACACATTAGAATCAACTAGTGTTGATATGATCTACATGCCCCAAAAGGTCAGTATTAAGAAATGTTGACACTGGGGTTCCATACATTCCTACGAGATAAATAACAAATTTTACTTCCAGTAGCAACTACAAAACCATGTTATTAACCCCTCTTGCATAGAATGAGGTAAACCTGTGCGTATTACCAATGTTATGTACCCAAAATTAGAGCAATATTTTAGAAAATAAATTGCTGGTTTTCAACTTTCTATGCACTTTTAAAAGTCAAACAAAAACTTAGCTAAAATGGTCTCCTGGGGCTTTCTGTTAACATTTTTTTTAAAGCATTCCATAGGCTGAAGGACTGTAGAGGTTAATCATGTTGATTATTTTCTAATTAGCCCTACCTACTACCTACCTATACTCCAGAGGAGATGGTCAGTATAGCACTCTGAAGGGGACAGGCTAAGGCCCAGAAGCACTTAGAGAACACACGCAGTTAATTCCTGAGAATTTAGTTAATGAACCTTACTGGTAAAAGCTAAAACTCTCTATTTTTTCAGTCACAACTCAGTAGAAAGCTTAAAAATGCAGAGAGCACACGTTCCCCCTCCCACCACCTTTTTAAAAGAAGCCACATACATTTTAAAACAAGGAATGTTTACATGGTCCAAATCAGTTGTTACTTTTGTTAAGAACTTGTTTTGGCTGTAGTGACATATAGTTTTTACAGTACATGGGAATTTTTAAGAGGATGAACACATTCCTTTTCAATGACTTTTTAACAATTAAAGCAGAACTGGAATGATCCTGAAATTTAGACTTATTCTGGCTTTAGAAGATGCTCCATTTCCACTTTCTGGCTAATACAGAACACCTGGTTTTGGGGTGTGCTTATGCTAAATGTCATCTCACAGAATGAGAAAGGAGGAGATGTCAGAGAGGAAAGAACAAAATCTCTTATCTCTTTTGTAGGGGTGTTTTAGAAAAAAAGAAAAACTTAGGACAATCTTGCATTTTCCCCAACCCCACTTTGCCAAGACAAAGATGCTATGCATAAGCTAATGTTAACCATTCCAGTTTAATTAACACATAAGTGTTAAAATAATTTCGATCATTTCTAATTAAAAAGATAACTTGTAAAAAGTATCTAGAGTTCTTCCAGTTTCATACAGAACTCCAAATAAATTTTCTTGAGCATTTTCCAGAATGAAAACATTTCTGTACAAACATTTAAAATGGTCTGCAATAAAATGCCAACAACTCAAAATTCGTCCCACCTTCCGTGATCTACGTGGTGATGCTCCTTCTATGAGGGCATCGGTTGCATATTTCTGCAGCAGAGGAAGTTGGAGATGTGACTGGCATAGTTTTGAAGATTCCAAAATCTCCCAACTTGTACCAAAAAAAGGTTCATTTGTAATGACAGTTCATTTGTATTTGCAACTATATCCTTCTTAAATCGTTTCCTGCAATCCTGTTACTTAAACTTTAAATCTTACCAAAAAGTTAGAATTTCAGTTCTTGTTAACAATGCACAATAAATCCAAACTTGGAAAATATTACAAAATTCTTTCAAAAGCTTCAAATACAACACAAAAATGTCCATCTTTATAAATTGAAAAATTTTCCCCTGACTAAAATAGTTTCCCCACCCACCTCAAAAATCCAGAACTTAAATCTCTTCTATGTTTAGCAAAGTGACCCAGTAGAATTGTCCCTCTGTCCAGTTGGGTTGGTAATAAATCCGTCCTGCAGAAAGCTCTCCCTCCCCCTGGTTTCTGAGCTGTCATCTCAGGGTTCTTGTTTGATGTAGTAGCTGGCAGAGCCATTGCTTTCCTGATCAGAAGCTCCTTGGAGGAAGCTGTATTCCTCTCCATCTAGCAACTCTTCCTTCAGCTGCAATGGAGTCACTACATTAAAAGAAAAAGAAAAAGAAGACATACATACCTAATACATGCCCTTTATCCAGTCTAGCCAACTTTACAGGTAAGGAGGCTTCTTCATCCCTTTAATAACTTAAAAAGCACTAAATTGTAAGTATGAGCATCAAGGTGATTATAACAACAAAGATGATAAAGGAGATTAGCAGATAATGAAAAGCCATGCAAATATGAAAGACAAATACTTGGTGTTCCTCAGAGGGCACTTTCCATGGCAAGTATAAAACCATGTTGTTTATTATTTGGATGATAGTCATGTGCAAAGTTTTTCATTCACTAAGCATTTATTTCATATATTAAATGCTTACTGAATAATGAAAGTCTATATTTAGCCTTGAGGATTTTGTCAGAGGATGAATGAAACAAGAACTATGAAGTGAATATTCTAATAATCTTTGGTGATTAAAAACATTAAATAGGCTTTACTGCATATTTATAATATTCCCCGGGGGAATTTTAATGAACATTCTCTGGGTTATGACAAAATGGGTTATAATTTAATGTCTGTTTCTAAATAAATGCAACTACCTAAGATGGCCAGAAGGATCACTGGTGGCAATAATATTATGAAAATTAGGGGTGTGAAGCTGGTGATATCATAAAACAAGGCCTTTTTTTTCAGTGAAATGTTTTTTTGCAGAAACTTACTAATAGTCTTTTAATTTTAAATACACAGGCAGTTCCTAACTAACAAAGAAATGATTGTTTTTATAAAAGAAGGTCAAATGGTTTTCAGGCCAGCCCATATATGCTCATTTAACACATAACACAGCAGATACAGAACTTATCTGAGCTCTGTGTTTTCAGAGCAGAAAGCCCCCAAGGTATGAGATAGGGAGGAAAAAAGAGGGAAGGAGGACAAGCAGGAAGGAAGAAGAGTCTGCCTTTCTATTTTCTAGGTAGAGTTGGCCTAGGCAAAGCAAAATTTGCAAAAGTAATGTCTGCCTTTGATTTAGTAGGGTAGAATTAAAAATCTTGAAGATCATATATTAAGAGTTGGAAGGGGACCTTCCAAACCATCTAGTTTAACTCCCTCATTCTACAGGTGAAGATACTGAGACCTAGAGAATGGAAGTGACCTGCCCCACATCACAAGCCAGTAAGTGGCAGAGCTGAGGTGTGAATCTCTGGGTTTCTGATGCCCATGAAGATTGGGAGGCAGAGGTGGGCTGTGGAAAGAGAACCGAAGTTGGGAGTCTGTCCCTTATTCTACATTCTACCTCCTTCGTGACCTTAGGCAAGTCACTTTACCTTAGAGCCTCCAGTTTTCCTTCAAGGTTCAGATGGCCTCTAAGGATCCCTTCCTGTTCTAGGCTTAGGGGCTTTCTAAAAGCTTCTGATCCAGTGCTTTTCCCCTATTGTTGGCTGACCATCAAACTCCAGGGTGGTCTCTGTTTCCGCTCATGTGTTTCCCTTTTGTCCCCAAAGCAGTCCATGTTCCCACATCTCCAGCCTCCTCCTCCTCCCCTTCCCCAATGAAGCCTCCCTTTCTTATGTACAGCAGGTCTCAGCAAGGGGCTAGGGAGAAGCAATCTCTATGGAACTCTCAATACCATGATCTTTCAGCTTTCCCATAGTAGCTTAAAAAAGTGGCTGCTTGCTAACTCAAATTCATTTTCATCACTGGCACGTCAGGGGTAAAAAATGAAGTAAAAGTTCAGGCAGCACAGCCAGTTATTCTGAGGGTTGGGTGGTATAGTCCTATGTTTGGGGCTCCTTCCCCTAGGGCAGCTTCCCTAGGCCATTTCTACTCTTAAAAATGTCCTTTATTCTTCTTACGCCAGGGCTTTTCTAAAAACTCCAAGTGTGCTCATGATGTCTTTCATGGCAATCAGGGAGGCTGTACATGTGTCTACTTGTGTGTATGTTATCACTTTTAACTTTGTCATTCATAAGTGAAAAACTGCCTACACTAAAAAATCTAAGAAAATCAATTTGGACAGCTCAACTGGTCCTGAAAGAACTCCTGGTTTTCCAGAACACAGGAATCCAGTAGAGTCTTGATGAATATTCAATACAGAAAAAGGGCACATTTTTGCATTCCCTAAGTGGTAGTGACTAACTCTACTGAAAAACAGTGAGGTCAATTAAATACATTTAATCCCTTGATTTTGACTGTGAAATAACAATCATCTCTGACTTTTTATTAACTGATTAAGAACATGATCTTTTGAAAGATGTTCCCAGTTAATTCCTTTGCTTTTGTATTTGTTTTGTAACAACGCTCATGTTCCTGGAAGTTAATGGACAGGAATGGAGTATACTATAGCTACCCAAAGAATCCTCAAACACAAACAGATGAAAGGTAAATGAAACCAGTTCTCATGTGTTTTTTCTTTCCCTCGTCTTAAAAAGCATCATTGAGAATATAAGGGTATTGTGGATAGTAATAATAAGTGTTCCATTGGTAACCTTCAAATCTATCACCCAAATAAAAGAAACATTCAGAACATTTTGACTACATGAAAATAAAGCCCAATGAAAATCAAACATGGCCAAGTTTCATTAAAGGTGCAGTACCCACATTAAAAGGTCGATTAAAATAATTTTTTTATATGATGACCAAATGAATGAGAAAAGTGTTACTGAAACCTAGGTTACATTCAGACTGATGTTTTAAATATAAGAAAGGTAAGTGGAACATCCACAGTATGTCCTGATGTTACCTACGTTTGCAGACAACAGCAAATTTTTAGTTTTCATTCTCCTATCTTCTCTAAACATGAAAATGATATGCTTAAAAAAGTAGCTGGAGACAATGATGACACATTCAAAAACGTGGAGCCTAGTTCAATATGTATCTCACCTACCTGGAATCAAAATCTGTTAGTCTGTTTTCATGGCTTGCTTTTCTTCCTCAGCCACTAACCTTAATTCCTAAAATTCCTAATTCCTTTAGTTCCTAAAACAACTTTCATAACTTAATGAAGCTTTGTAAACTTTAAAAAGAGGCAGTTCTAACATTAGCTTGACACTAAGTCTCTAACACTGCAGGAACTTAAAAAACCAAATCACATTTTACCACAAAGTCCACAGTTATAAATTCTTAGAAGAGATCTCATTAAACCACAATATTCAGTTAAAAAAGCAGAGCCGCTCAAGATTACACAAAGCCACAAAGCACAAGCTCATAGCTCTATGGCTACTATATCTATAGACAGTTACAAAAATAGCTCTATACATATTTGTAGTAGATCTATCAATCTAGATACATATTTAAATATACTGCTGGAACAGTTGAGGGGGGGGGAACACTCTTGCTAGGCCACATGGTTTACCCAGAAGCACTCATTTTTGATACTTCTGGGTTGTTCCAAATCCAGAAGACAAATGCAGTTCCCCTGGACCAATGAAACAAGACAGATTGTGAAAATCATCAGTGCTTAAAAACCTCTCAAAAATGCCAATTATTTTTAACAAAGCTTCACACTTACAAGGTCAAAGACCGTTCCACATACTAATAATATATCACAAAATAAATAACTTTAGGGAGCTGGTTGGTCTAAAATGTCAAAAACACAATAGAACAAGACATTTAGAAGGCTTCCTCTTCAACTAGGCAAGACAGATAATATTGGACTTAAAGTTCTTATGGATGCAAAGTAGGCCACAGAAATTCTTCTAAATGGCAAGATCTTGTACTGATTTTTTAGAGGGAATGAAAAGGAAACTATACAAACAATGGAAGTGGGATGAGATGCATGCCTATTCTACAAAAATCATTTGGGATGTTTATAGTAAGGCAAATGCCACTGAAGTTTTCATTTCCACAAATGTTAGCAAAATAAGGAATGAAAAGGATTCAGAGCCAGGTACTAAGTCCCATACATCTAGGCTCTCAGCAGAGAAGTGACATTTAAAACAAGTACAAAGTATCGTAGTCTAAACCTAACTGCACAGATGTGCAGATTACAATCTAACCAAATATCTGGATTTTGAGCATCTAACCCAGACTTACAAGACTCAATACCATCATGCTCAGTTAAGGTGACTCATTCTTCAATACTCAGTGATTACCTTGTGTCAGGTCTTACTGATTAGACAAAAGACAGATGTTCTCAACAGTCATCCTCCAAGCTTTATATCCTTTAAAGCTTACATGCTTTAGGCATAATCTTGGCCTACAAGAATTAAACTTGTACCAAATGCCATGTACTTATTTAACTGCTGGAGCTTGTGAACACAGGAACACACATATGCAATATGGCCAAGTTCGGCAGTCAACTTCAAAGCTGACTTTGAAAATATCATCTCTCCAAGTCTGACAGCTCTTTACTCACTGTTCCAAACTATTATCAGCACCAAAAAATACACACCAATCTCACAAGAGAGCTCCTTTCCCAGCCAATGTGATGTTATGAAATGCTATGGGTTTGTTGAATGAATCTTTACCTTTGGCCTTGGGTAATCAGATATTTTTATACATCCCACTTTTGCAGGAATTCAAATCCAAAAGAAATCCACCATGTAAAATGTTCTGTAGTTTTTGAATGAGATTATAAAGTACCATTACACTAAAAGGTCCTAGTTATACTTTAGTTTAATTATTTGACATTGTAGTTCTACTCTGATCTAAAGCTCTAAAGTGGTTAAAACAAAACAAAAATCCTTCCCATATGATTTATCTAGTGAAGTAACTACCAAGCACTAATGAAAATGAATTTCTTAATTGAAAAGAAAAAAAAGTTAATGAGTCAGCATCTTTCATGCCAGACCATGCTTTGTCTCCCACCACCCTACCCAGTAAAATTACCATCTGCAGTACCTGAGGTGCTGATGTGACTAATTACCTGTTTTGAGGCTGGGACTGAACTCTCGGCTAGTGCTGGGAGGTGGGAAGGCCTCCGGGGCTGTCTGTGCTGGAAGGGTTCGATATGGAGGAGGAGTCAACTCTTCGTCACCAGAGAGGCTCCTCCGCACCCCACCTGTCATGGGCAGGCTCGACAAACTGACAGGCTTCTTCCCAACTGGCATCTTCCTTTCTAAACATTAAGTCAGACTAAAGTAAGCTTTTACTTACATGTGTGGTAAGAAAAGTGCATTAAATAAGTTGGAAAGTTTGTGGAGCACAGAGCACAAGGTTGGCACTCTGAAAACATGGGATTCTATATTCCTTCTTTGGGAGTTTGAAAATCCCAGGCTCTGAATCCTGAACCAGCTGAAAAAATAAAGCAAAATTTGAACTACAGAGAGCATTGATTGGGTTGGGAAAATAGCTGGTTCATTTCCTTTAACCAAGAAAAATCTTTAGACATATCTTGGAGGGAATAACCTGCTAACAAGTGGGAGAGGGTCTTCTAAATCTTGCTTAGTGGCACCACTTCACACAAAATCCCAAATACTGGTGCTTGATTAGGAAAGAAAGTGTGATTGTGAATTTAGAGTGTGACAGGATTTCACAGATCTGAATGTACCTATATAATTTTTTTTTAAAACCTTTCTTCATAAAGCACCTAAGTTGAGGTAGTTGTCATTTTGAAACTATTTCTAATATAAAAATTCTGATTGTATGCATATTCAGAAGCAATCAAATTTCATCCCAATCACAAATGCATAACACCCTTCAGTTTCATCTTCAAGAGGAAACATAAGCTTTAAGACTTATTCAATGTTCGTACTGTCAATAAAAATGTTCCAAAACTTGATGCACATATATTTGAATTATTTAAGAACAAATGAACAAAAAAGCAAAATACTGCCATCTATTTGGCAAGAAGGCAAGGCACGGACAGTCTACATAAGAAGTGTCAATCATGCAGCTCACAACACTCAATGTGGCCAGAAGCAGGTTAAAATGTATTTGGGAAATATTTAACAAAATAAATATACAGTAAAACACTGATAATACTGCATTTTAAAATTAAGTGAATATGTGGCCTGTATATTATGGATCCTTTGTATGGTGTAGTAGGTCCTGTTTCTATTTGTGTTTGACACCACTGGTCTAAATGAGTAAAAGTCGCAACAGATCACCACACTGCATATAAGTTTAAGACGCCAACAAAAAGTTTTCTTCCAGAGTTTAAATATCGCAGGTAAGAAGATCAAATACAGACTATGTTTGCATAGGCAGGGCAGAAGCCAAACCAAAGCTGGCTGTATATCACTACTACTTAAAAGGACACTCTAACCAATCTAAATAGTAAACTCCTGCTAATTTCTGAATTGCTAACCCTGACCGTGTGTCCATCCCTCTGAAACTCCACTAATATCTGACCGGAGAATAAAATGCAAGTTATTAACCACAGAAAACCACTAAGATTAACACCACCAAAACAGCCAATGACGAGGTGTATAGAGTTAATGCCAATTTCCTTACTCTATAATGAATGCCCCTTTAACTCAAAGATGTTTTTGAGACTATATACCATGAACAACCTACAGGAGCCTACTGGTGGCATGTTATCCTTGTTTTAGAAAACACTAGTTGACATGCATTCACGCTCATAGCAAGAACACATACATCCCTGTGCACAATCTAGAAAAATGATTCTCCACCTAGACCTTTCCTATTTCAAAAGAAATAAGCACCACTGAAGCAGTAACGGATGTTTTAGGGAAAAAAAAATCAAAGCTGAAGTACAAACCATATAATCAGTACATAATTCTACTTGCACATAATACAAATAAAGTTATTTATTTTAAAATTATTATCTTCATACATCAAGTCTACTAATAGTGGAGTTCTGGCTGCAAAAGCTGTAGTGCTTTGTGTGCCTGGGTTTATAGACAACCACCCTTTATTTTCCTAGACAGACCTTGGATCCTTTCTATCCTATCTGGCAATGTGTTCTGAAGTATCTCAGAAAGGTTGCCCTCTTCTTTAACCAGCACAGGATCAAGAGGTCTTCTCAGCATAGCCACAAGGAGAAAATGGTCCTTTATACTTCTTTTCCTCTCCATTTCTGAGGGAGCGATTTAAAGCTTTATAAAAGACATCATAAAACTAAGAGGAACTAAGAGGTGTATCTTCTAAGAACATTTTTCCTAAATCCAGTCTTGTTGTGAGTCATGCCATTAAAAACACACTTATCAATGCTATCACTCCTCTGCCACGAAATCTTTTCTTCTAGGGCCTATCTGAATCAGTTAATCTATGACAACACTTACAACACATACAAGGTAGAGAATCTGCAAGATTTGTGCTCCAAGTATACATGTCAGTTACACAATATTCACTAGACTAGGAAATTAATCTTGAAAATAAAATTTCATATAGCCACTGGCTGGAATCTAGTTCTACTTTGGAAGGAGAATTTCTAACATCAAAAATTTCAAACAAGAAACAGTTAAGACAACCTTGGTTACAAACCTATATGGTAAAAGACTAGAGATTATACCGTCTACAATCTACCCTTAGTTTCACGCCTTTGTTGGAATGATTTTTAGTTAAGTTTCCAGGTCAATAGGGTCAGAATTCCCATTCCTGTATGCTCTGCTATAGAAACAGTTCTAGGTAAATGCTAGACCTGGCAAATGTCTAGCTTGCAAATAATGCTGGGTGTGTGACAATTACAACAGCACCACAGAAGGATGGGGTTTGGGGAGGCTTCATGCTTTGTGGAAAATTTGTTCTTTGGCTCCAAATGTCTCTACAATGGCAAGAGGATGGAAAACAAAGAATACTTCACTTCAAATTATCAACACAGTGAATGTCTGACTAAAAATAAGAGAAAGGGAAGAATAGGGCATGAAGGCTTCTTTATCATTTTGCCCATCTATTACCAGTTGATGATAATGATAACTTATTTGAAACATAAGGCATGTGACTGGAAAAATCTGGAGTTGAGTTTCTCTTCTAAATTGCATCTTTATTCTCAAAAAAATTTTCTAAATCATTATGAACAAACTTGCCTCTTGGCATGAAATACTGTGTGGCAAGTTTGATGAAAGAAAAAAAAAATCTATACATTCAAGCTAACTACCTATGAGAAAAAAGGTTTTAAAATACTGTTAAAAAGACCTGCCCAATATATCTACTCTGTTGGCCAGTCCTTTCCAACAATAACCATTCTTTCATTGTTATGAGGTACATATAACCTGTGAGAATTTTGTTTGTTGGTAAGCAGCCTGGATTTCTTAACAATGGAATAATATTTTCAGACAGGAATTTTGGTTATAGGCTGGATAGATTCATTATGCTCTGACTTTACTGCAAAAACTAGGTTTCTATTATAATAATTAGGAAAAATCTGAAATAGATTACTTAAAATTGTAAGTGTCATTCATGAGATCCTACCCAAACGTTTAAAAATATTAAAGCAATCATCTTCTTTTACCATGCAGAAATTAAAAAAAATACTAACCATTTCCTTACAAATTGAAACAACCCCAAGGCATTTCTCATTTACTGAAAAAAGATTTGCCTTTTATGGCATACTGCACCTTTAAGCATAATACTTAATATACAATCATCCACTTCAACAAAGAATGTCACTTCCCCTGAGAACACACACTGCCCACAATTTGTTAACAATGAAAAAGAAATGTGTATTAACATTTGGTGACCCACTTTTCTTGTGTCCTTTGTATTGCTGTGACTTAGCCTTTTTCTTCTGCTTTGATGAACCTGACTGGCTCTCTCTTGATGCTGAAAAATAAAAGAAAAACAATGGTCCTGGGAATTTCTTCATGACAGCAACCATCACTTAAATGAAATTTGCTCTGTATTCAGATGAGAGAACATTCTGACAATAATTACGCATTAAAGCTTCATAAATATGATTGAGGATTCTAGGGAAGTCATGCATATTATTAAGCCACAATGCCCGTTTTCAAATAATGAGTATGCTAATTTATTCTGATGAATGGTTTTACTTTGATCTGTATTCTACAACTCTGACCCTTAAGTTCTGGACTGCTATGGCACACTGTTGTTGAATCGGACATAGAAAATTACGCCCCGGTCCCACAGCTGTGGAAATGTAATTAGTATAATTAAGGGCAAGCATAAAATACATACTTCTGGAGAGGTCCAGACTTAAGAATAAAAAACCACCTATGCCATTTCTAAGTCACAAACTCACTCTGTGGTGCTGGAGGCTGTAGCTGATATCCAGTTAACTGGCACCACCCAACGGGGTAGAGGTCGGGGGACTCACAGTCCACCCACTGATCATACTCTTCTTCCCAACCGTCAAAGTGGATCCTCAGCAGACGATGAATAATTCGGGTCACCGTGGCTACACACACCAAGCGTGGTTCCATGAGGTCTACGGCTTCTAATTTCATTCCCACGCGAAATCCATGATTTGGAACATCCTGATAAGAATAAGAACATTCTAGCTGATGGATGGCACAAGGCACAAGAAGACAGTGCAGGACAGCAGAAAGACCCTTGGACTTGGAATCAGGGGAATGGGTTCAAGGGCTGCCTCCAGGAGCAGTGTGATACAGGGCGTGTCATTTAAACTATAAACCTCAGTTTTCTTATGTGTGAGGGCAGAATGATACTTGCGCTAGACCCCATCATAGGGACATAGGTAGCAAATGAAATAGCGTGTGAAAAGGGCCTTCTAGACATAAAGTCTTATGTAAATGAGAGCTTCCTCTTTTGGAAGCACCAAGCAAAGTGCTTGGCCTTAGTAAGCAGATTCCTAAGTTCTAGTCCAGTTCTAAATCTTACTAACTGGTTAATTAAATATCTGTTGAACTCACTCAAACTAGGAAAACCAAAGGTAATGCAAGCGAACTAAACAGGAATGATTTACACAAAATGACCAGGGTTTCTAGGTAGTTCTTTAATTATAAATTAAAATGGTGAAGCATTTAAGCACTAGTTATGAAACTTTATCAAAAAGAAAAAGCTTTACAAGTAGGTAACTACAATTTTCTTTTTACCTTATTAAACAACTTTACTGGTGCTGCTATGGAGCCAGTTTCCCTGAGGTAGTCAAACCATTTGAAAGGAAGTTTTGTATAACCTGAAAAATATAGCATTGTCCTAAGTGGAGACTCATTTAAAATTCCAACGTTAAAAAAGCAGATAAAAAGTTTCTAACAACGAATAAAAATTTGGGAAGTTTTGGGAAGGGTTATCTAAAATAACTTCAGATGCTGTCTCCTGTGCTTTCAATGAATTACATAACTCTTCCTTGAACCCCCTAAGTTAGGAGGATTTTGTCTTCCTAGGAACAGACACTGGGGCCCAAATTAAATGGATGGAGGCTGACCGGAGACACTTTTTACAGAGGAATCTTTTTCAAATCAAGCATTATCTGATGTTATAGATGTCTGCTCTCATACTGAGGCTTGATTTAGTGAAGCTCTTGAGACTGAGTCATTTCTATATGTGTTTTGTGGGGAGAAAAGGGAACACAGCAAAATTAAGTCTTTCATTCTTTCCTCCCATTTAGTTTCCTTTCTTTGAACCATGCTAAGTGGCCACCTGTTTAGCTGAGATAGCCGGACATCTTAAAAAGGGCATTTTAATGGAATTTTTGATGAACAATCTAATGAGGGAAGCTGCCTTTAAGGCTTAAAGATATGTGTGGTAAAAATTACTCTTTGTTACCAAATACCTGCTAAATATGATTTTCCCAATAGCATCTGGTACTATCAATTAATTCATGCTATACATAGAACCACAATGAAATGTTCCATGATACACAGTTGTTCATTAAACCTTGCAATATGTACAGATTTTAAGGACGATGCTGGATAAGCTGCATATAAACACCAACACGATATTGAGAAGAAAAAAATGGTGATAAAAATATAGTACAATATCAGAAATGTCACGTTAGGTTAAAATGAGATACCTCTGGGTGGAGTTAATTCAATCATGTTAATTTCACAGAAACCAACAGGGAAAATAGAAGGGGAGGTTGCATGGTAACAAAACCAGTCAGATCCATCTGCTGCTTCTGATCCATCAATCCCAATCATAAGGAATCCATCTGCTAGCACCTTTATGAATTAAAAGCCCAAATATTTGAAATTAGGAAATACTCTTAGGAATACAAGTTAAAAGAAGTGAATCTAGACTACTCTTTCATCTAGAACTTTATTTAATCTACTGGAGGAATCTCATTATAAAGGTGAAAAAAGGCTTAGGTTATACTCATAGATTTTTATGTTATCTAATTCAAATATACAATTTCACTAATTCTGAGTTGGTGGTGTAAAAGCCAGTATGTACTAGGGCTAGAACTACATATAAGCGAAAAAAAAAAGTTAAAATAGTCCCCAACCCGGGTTGATGCTTGAAATTTCATACCTTAGAACGTCATTCTTTTTGTTTAGGGTTTTGAACGCTGTTAAAATGCAAACATCCTTAGGAATATTAAGAATTTAAATGATTACTAGTTATTTATATCTGATTATGAATTCAGTGCCAGATCCTTTAGAAGGTTATGAATTAGGCATGGAATGGGAAGATGTAAATGTAGGAAGTATGGATGGAACACCTGCTGCAAGACCAGGAGGGTGGACACTGCAAGCACCAACTCTGATTACTTTACAATTCTTTCTTATGGCCAGTGACCAGGAAATAAATTAAACTGCTTGTAAGACAGGATACAACACTGTCATAGTGTCCCTCTGCAGAATGTGGTCTCGAAACAACAAGCTTTGCAAAGTGCTGTACAGACGACCTATGTTAAGAAGTAAAACTTACTTTGAAGTTATCTGGGTTAACAATGGTATTCTCTTTTCCTAGTACAGATCAGACATAAGCATGCATGTACAAACATTTCAGTAACAATCTACTCAGCTTCTACATTTTTGCATTAACCATACAGCTCCAGTCAATGCTCGCTTTTTGCTTAAACTTACATTTGATATCTTACCTTTCTAATGGTTGCAACACATATTGCAGATAGATTCAGAGGATCTATAGCTTCCAATTTCATTCCTTCCTTGTACCATTCCCCACTCTGGTCTACTTCTTTTACCTAAAGGATTATAAAAAACCACATCTACTATTATGCAAAAAGGGCTCCTGCAGTATTTTGCAAAACAGTACCCATCTTAAAAAAGCTCACCAGAGAAGAGGTGAAATAGCTTCCTACCTACCTAACATTGTTGTTCAAACTTTCAATAGCATTAAAGGAATACAGGGAAATAAGACAGAATTTTAGGGCAATTATAATAGAGATTTATGATACCTACGTATTACAAAGTCTTAATCTTTGTAAATGACCATATAATTGTGATTTCCACTAATTTATGAAAATACCCACAACCCTCTTTCAAATCTAATTTACAAATGAGGGTTCTTATGAAAAATCTCTTACCTTAGCAAATAAATGTGGTGGTGTATCAAAATGTCCATCCTGTTTCTTAGTAATATCTACAAGGAAAAGTTACATACTAATCTGTCAGCATTTGAAAGATCAAAAACCACCTTTCTTTGAAAGTCTTAAAACTACATGGCACATGATGCCCTCAAACATGGCAAACACATGTCTCCCACACTTCAAAACTACTCTTAAGGAGTCCTTTTCCTGAAGAGAACATGTGTATATACTATTAAATGAATTAAGTTAATTTGAATGCTGATATTCTACAAGGTAGAGAATTATTTAGATCACCTAATTTTAGGAGTGCTACCAAAGTGTCTGATAAAATGCCTATCCAAATTTACTTCTAATAACTTGATTAAAATGGGAAAGTGGGGAAAACTATGTTTAGGTGTTTTTGTTTTTTTAAAAGATGAGCTGAAAGACTGAAGAATAAGAAAACAATCATTATTATCACTATGGGCACATTTTGTAACCAAGAGCAAGCAAAGGAAGTATAGGAAATTAATCAGTTAAGACATTATTACTCTGGTGTAAACATTCACTAACTAAATTAGAAGCTGCTTAGGTAATTAGAAGGCTATTTAAATCTATGACATTTTGAAAAGAAAAATATTTGAAGAGTTCCATTAAGTCTCACTGATATTTGTACTAAAAATTTTTATAAATGTGCTCACCAGATCTTTTGAATCTATGACCTATACTTCGAGACCAACCAATATGATGAATCAGTGGACTATACATGTGGCACCAGAAGTCATCTGTTTTGTCTTCACTTTCTTCATACACTAATCTTAATCTTCCTCCAATTACACTTTCGACAATTGCGACCCGTGTTCGACATAGATGTGTCTTATCAACCACTTCTACCCTCATGGAAGGCTTGAAAGGATACTGCATACTTTCTGACACCTTGAAATCAAGCAAAGAAATAACTAAGCACTCATGTCAATCCAACAAACTTCTATTAAACACCTACTATATGCAAAGGACTAAGTTAGATGTTGGGTATTCAAAGATGATAAATAAAACTAACCCTGCCCTGAAGGAACTTATATTCTCCTGGTATGCATATTGGTATAAACATTAATTTACTATTTCATTGTTAAAGCAAAAAAGGATATGACCAGAAAAGGAGGTTAGACCAGTCACGTACTGAGAATGATAAGACAACAACTGGACAGCGACTGGTACAATGATATTAGAAAGTCTCTGTCCTCTAAGAACTTATGTTCTATTGGTAGAGACGCAACATGTAAAAAAGGAAGCACATATACACACATAACAAACATTTACACATACACATACACATGCTTATGTTTGTATGTAAAATTAGTACAAAGCGATGAGGAGAATAAATAAAAAAAGCTTCTAGAGTGAGGAGCACTTGGGCTGAGCCTTGAAGAGAGCTAAGGGTTCCAAGAAATAGAAGTGAGGAAGGAAAGCATTCTAAGCATGGGGGAAAACCTATACATGGAGGGAACAGAGAGGCTGTGTAGGAATAGCAATTCGGTTAATTTAACTGAATATAAAGGGCATGAAGAGGTGGAACATATCAGTCTGGAAAGACAGACTAACAACTATTTATGGAAAGACATCAGTATGAACAGCACAAGAAAAGAGCCTGTGAACAGGTTTTAATTTGCACAGGTGGAGGAAGTACTCACAAAGATGAAATTTGATGTACCCAAGTATTAAAAAGGATGTGTATTTCTTTGAAACGGTTTTTATGAAGAATGCTTTGATGAATAAAAAAATCATTTTACTATGATTTTAAACATATCTATATTAACAAAAAGCTTCAGGTTAACATGTCTTGAAAACTCCCAAATGACTAAATCTCTACAATTCTTTATGTTTTAGTCAAAAGTGATTTACATAAGACAGCTTTACCTTTTGAGAGAAGTCAGGAGGAAGTGTTTTGGCACCAGTAAGTCGTTTCACTAGGAAAGCTTTCCAGTTTGTGTACTTGTGTTGAATGGCTATTGTAAAAAAAATAACCAGTCATATTTAACAAGGCATGGAACTGTTTTGTAAACAGACCTCTTTGTTAGGGAAAAAAAAAAGTAATGCCAATAGTAGCAGATATCCCAGGAATTCAAGGCCTTAAAATTAGCATGTATTTGAATAAATTAGCGAAACAATTGGAGCAAAAATACCAACTTGGAAATTAAATTAAGGTAGAAAAGAAGCAGTATCATTCCTGGAGTTATTACATATGAAGAGGTAAGTGGGATATGGTCACTTAAAGTACTGTGAGTCAACAGTTCTACTACTCTTACTTACTCCGAGGAGGAACAAGAGGTTTCCCACTGGCTGCACACCAACCAACTGGATGGATATCAGACCCACATATGTTGCACCAAAAGTCCAGGCTGGAGTCACTTTCAAACCCTTCATATCTTAAAAGGGCATTATAACCTGAAAGAAAAGAAAAATGTTTAAAGGAAAAGAAACTCAAATGCGGCACATAGGATTTTACCAAGGAAAATAAAATATAATAATTGGAACAAATTTAGGGAAAACTGCATGAAATCTCTTATTCTTTGTTTAGAAAGGTCTCTTCTTTGGTCTTGCAATTTGTTCCAAATTCTGGGGGAAAAAATCATTGAAATCTATTAGAACGTTTATTACTAAATTTTTGAAGCAAATAAGGAATGGGCTGCTACATTATATCATATCATTCTATTATACTGTAATTTATTCAAAATTATATTTTAGAGCAGATGCTAGTTTCCTGGATGATTAGATTGAGCCATTATTTTAAAAATCAAAACAAATCTGAGCTCTGGTAATTCTTAAAGCTATTTTTCCTTTCATTTATTTGGTTAGTAACAAAGTTTTATAGTTATGATCGGACGTCCAACAATTTAATACAATGTACCAAGGAAAAAGAAATCACTGTTTCTTTAATTATCCTCTGTCTCTGAAGCGAAGGTGATGGTTACATAACAGTTTAATTTAGATTTTAGACTTTTATTGAAAATAAAACTCTGGTCTTATGCCAGGAAGCTAGGCCCCTCCACACTTTCAGGAGTGAATCCTTGCACAGTGGCTTCAAGCCATTAAACCAAACAGAAAAACCTGAATTACATTCAATTTATCCAGTATTATGTAAAAAGCACTGTATAAAGTGTAGCAGAGTCCCCATCCTTGTGGAGATGACAGTCTATAAGGGGAATATGACATACACAAATAATTGGGAAGTACCAACCCTGTGCTTCCAGGGGCTGGAGGGTTGGGTTGATTGACTGAGGAGATTAAGGAAAGCTTGGCTGAACAAATGGCATCTGAGCTAGACCTTTTAAAGGACAGGTAGGAATTCCATGGGTTGGGCAAATGAAGGGTGAAGAGGAAAGCTTAAGCATAGGAGATAGCTCCAGCAATTTCCTGGAAGGATAATATATAAATCTGACAGCTGTTCTTGGGTCTTAACTGTCTTGGTCTTTAACATATTAAAAAGAAGATGTCCAGCATATAAATGACACTTCTTTATGAACAACCTATAAGAGATTAATACCAGATAGCTTATGAGCACAAAACTCTCTGGTCAGGCAAGCTTGTAACATGCTAATCAAGAGAAGGCCCTCTCTGTGAACTGGAAGATCTTCAATCGGGGCGATGGGGCCTGGGGGACAACATGCAGCCAATTATATACAAACAAGATATAGATGGATTATACTGGGGATAGTCTCACAGAGAAGGTACTTGCATTAAGAGGTGTTGGGAAATGGGCTTTTTGTTGGGACCTGAGGAAGGCAGGGAAACCAGGAAGAGGAGTTATGAAGGGAGAAACACTGGATTATAGAGCAAATGGAGAGGAATAACATGTAAGGAGACTGAAAAGGTGGGTGGGTGGGTAGGAGGAAGGGCAGCTTATAAAGGGTTTTAAATGCCAAACAGAGGATTTTATTTTGATCCTGGAAATAACAGCCTTTAGAGTTTACTAAGTAGCAAAGTGACACGGTGATATCTGAACTTTAGGAAGATCACTTTGACATTTGGGTGGAAGAAGGGCAGGAGTGAGGAGCGAGACCAACTACAAGGCTATTGCAATAGTCCAGGTGTGAGCTGATGAGTGTTTGCACCAGGATGGTGATGGCTTCAAAGGGCAGAAGCTGGTTGTTGAGAAGAGAGAAAGCAAGAGACGCTGTGAAGGTAAAAGAGACATGACTTGGTAAATGATTGGATTTTGGAGGGTTCAAGCGTGAAGAGTCTAGGTGGTTGGGGGGATGGTGGTGCCCTTGGTAATACGACGGAAGTCAGGAATCAAGCAACCAATTTAGAAACATTTATTAAGCACCTGCCACGCGCCAGGTAGGTGTGTGTCTATGTATACATTTGTGTATGTATACTGTGTATGTAGTATGTACATATGCATACACATCTAAAGAGAAGAGAGCCAGGATATGTGTGTATATGATATGCATACACACATATATACATACACATATACACACACATAAATGTGTATATGATATGCACGTACACAGATCCGTACACATATATACAAACACATAATTATGTATGTATATGATATGCACACACACAAACACACACATAAATAAATAATTGCAGAGGGAATGGTTTGAGAGGGAGAGCCAGGATCAAAAAAAGCTCTATGTAGGAGACAGTACTTAAACTGCACCTTGAAGGGAGAGAGGGATTCTATAAAGTAGTGAGTAAGGAGTAAGTGCATTCCAGATATAGGAGGTCAAGTCTCTGCAAAGGCATGGAAAAAGGAGATGTGTGATGAACACAAAAAAGGGCAATCTGGATGGACTGCAAAGTTTGGGAGGTGGAGTAATATCCATTGAGGTTAGAAAGATAGATGGGAGCCAGGCTGCAAAGACCTTTAAAACCTAAACACAGGAATTTATACTTGATCCTAGAGGCAACTGGGAGCTAATGGAGTAGGGAAGTCATACGGTCAAATCTGAGTTTAAGGAACATCACTTAAGCAGCACTTTGCTTAGACTCGAATTTGAAGATAGGTATTTGTGATATGAAGGCCCATTAGGATGCCATTATGATAATGTAGATGGGAGGTAACGAGGCCTGAACTAAGGTGGTGGCTGCACCAGAAAAGGTGTCAGGTGTGAGAGTTATTATAGAGACAGATATGTGGGGTGGGGAAGAGTAAGAAGCTAAGGATGAGACCAATGCTACAAAACTAGGAGAATGGAAGAATGGTGGTGTCTTTGATATAAGCAGCAAAGTTTGGAAAAGTTGTGGGGTTTGGGGGAAGAGATGAGTTCTGTTCTAGGCATGATCAGTTGAGATATGGCATATCCAATTTGAAGTTGGTGACAAGGGAATGGAACTCAGAAGAGAGATTGTGGCTAGATACACAGATCAATGAGCAATCAGCATAAATCACCATGACCTGAGGTTAAACACAGGGAAACTGATGAGGACACCAAGAAAGAATAGAGAGAGAGAGGGGCAGCTAGGTGGCTCAGCTAATAGAGCACCAGCCCTGGAGTCAGGAGGACTCGAGTTCAGATCCGGCCTCAGACATTTGACCCTTACTAGCTGTGTGACCTTAGGCAAGTCACTTAACCCCAATTGCCTTGCCTCCCCCCGCCCCAAAACAAAAAAAAGAAAAAAATATATAGAGAAGAGGACATGACCTTGGGGCACACTCACAGGGAGTGGGATGTAGATGATCTATCCAGTAAAGAAAACTGAGGAATGGTCCTATGGGCAGGAGGAGAAGCAGGAGAGTAGTGTCATGACATTCCAGAGAGGAGAGACTGGTCAACAATGTTAAATGAAGTACAGTGGTCAAATAGGATGAGGACTAAGAAAAGACTATCGGATTTGACAATTAGGAGATCACTGGTAACTTCAGGGACTGATTTCAGTTGAGTGATGAAATTGGAAGCCAGACTACAAAGTGTTGAGAGGAGACAAAGGTAGTGTGTATGGACAACTTTTTCTAGGAGTTTTGCTGAGAAAGAGGAGAGATATAGGATGAACGTCTGAGGGAATGGTAGGGCCTGGTGAAGGTTTTTTCAGGAAAGGGGAAATGTGAGTTATGTTTGGAGGCAGTGAGGGAGGAACCAATAGAGGAGTTAAAAATTTGAGAGAGAAGGAAAGATTAAAGTTATAATCTGCTGGAAAAGATAAGAAGGCATGAGATCAAGGATGCATGTAGAGGGGCTGGTCCTGCCAAGGAGGTTTCTGTCACTGACAGAATAGAGAATGGTAGATGATGCCAAAGGATTTTGAAATGAAGAAGAGGTGAAGAGAGAGCTTAAAACAAAAGACCTCCATTTTCTTAGTAAAGAGGCAAGGTCCTCAAGTTGAGAGAGAAGAGAGGAGGGGGAAGCTCTAAGAGAGACAAGGTTAGAAGACTCTGCATCTGGAATCACTTGGACAGGTGCAGCTGAGGTCAGATAACTTGCACTGAAAACATACCCAGTCAGAACAGCTGAGTGATCTTCTCCAGCTCCATTTAGGAGTACAGGAATAAGAAAAGAGGAGGCAAATCAAGGGAATAATCTAGGGCTAAAGTTTGGCAAGGGATAGGGGGATGGGGATTCAAGCACAGAGGACTGTGTGGGGTTCAATTGGCTAATGGGGGGTGTCAAGACTAGAAAGGGAGAAAAGGGAAGTCAGGGCAGTGGTTTGAGAAATACTAAGTAATAGCTGAAAAGAGGGCAAAGAATAGGTTCAAGGATGAGGGACAGAAGGAGATGGCTAGGAGAGATCAGCTAGAAGAAAGGAGGGAAGTAAAACACATGAGGGTAATGATGAGATCAGGCAGAGTGTGACAATCCCTGTGTGTGGCTGAGTGAAGGTCATGGAGTTTGAGGGAGACTCAACAGGAATGGTGAAATACTCTAGTATAAAGGCAGGAGCTGGGAAGGAGAGGAAAACATTAAGCCAGGTGCTGAACTTCTAAGAAAGGGGAGAGAATAAACCAGGAGCTGGTAGACAGCAGTCACCACGACATGGATTTGGCAGAAAATTTTAACTGAGTGAGTTTCAAAGGAAGGGAAATTGCTGAGTGATGGTAGTAAAGGAAGAATCTGGAAATAGCAGAGGGTAACTAGGAGCATTCTACTGTCCCCTCCAGGACCAGTATGTCAGGGTAGGGTTAGGGAGTCCAGTGAGTGAAGGTATAGCCAGCGGTAGGGAGGATGGCAATGACATCTGGGGGAAGTCAGATCTTAAATGAGGTCTAGCAGATCAAAAGATCTACTGGTGCAGAATGAAGGGAGATTTGTTCATTATGGAATAGGAGTTCTAGAGGGCACAGTAAAAGGGACAGGCAGGGTTGGAATGACACAAAGATTGGGTGGGGCTAAGGAAGACGGACATGAGAGAACAAGGACATAGCAGCTGAGGAGAATTTGTTCCTTTGTGGCTGGTGGTTGAATAATACAGGGATAGGGAGAGAATCAGGTGGTTGGAGGTTAGCTATAGGGGTCATGGTAAGCGGCAGGTGAAGAATGCCCACAGTGTCAAATGTTGGCAGGCAAGGGCTGCTTGCTTCTTTTATGTGTCTGAGAAGGGTGAAGACAGGTAGTGCTATATATAGCTAGGGACCTCTGGAAGGAAGGGGTTTCTGGGCAGGGTCTACTACAACAATGAGTACGGTATGTGGGTAGGTACGGTAAGAAGCAGTGACTTTGTGGTGCTAAAAGTCAAAGAAGAGTGGGAGACAGGTTAAGCTAGGTAACGTGGGGGCCAACATGGAATGCCAGTTCAAGGGCCCAGAATGCTAGGTGAGAAGCTTGCAATTGGAACATCGGCACAGCTATATGGCTTCCTCCAGCTCTGTTCAGCAGCATCTGAGTAGGTAAAGAGGTAGATGTTGAGAATGAACCAAGCCTGAGGTTTGGCAAGGAATGTATGGCAAAAGGGTGAGAGACTCAAGAGCAGAGGACAGTAGAGGACTGAAATGACTAACTACAGGGTCAAGATCGGAAAGATAGGGAAGTCAGAGCAGGAGCAGTGGTCTGAGAAAGTGCTAAGGGCTGGGTGGAGGTAAAGTTTGAGGTAAGGGAGAAGTACAGGTTAAGACAAGGATGGTATGATAGGAGGTTATAGTTAGCGACAACAGCATCAGTTTTAAATGAGCAAAGTACAACATTTTGGGGTGACAATCCCTGTGAGGGGCTGAGGCGGAATGAAAGGTGCCTCAAAATTCTATAAATCTCTAATATGGATGTTACATCGCATTTTTTAAAAAAAGTGGGATTAGACCTGTGATTTCATTTGAAAAGGTAAGTGATGGGTAAATTTCTTCTATCACTGCAGGATGGCAAGAGTTCTTCATCTTAAGGAAAGTACCTATGACATTGAGGCTAAATGATACTCCCTCTGACATGTGTCAGAAGAAGGCCCTGAGGCCTTTCTGACTTCAAATGAAGCTACCCACTACACCACATTGCTTTTCTACATCATACACATATGCATGTACGAAAGTGTAGTCAGCATATATTGACTAGTTCTACTTTTTCCACCTTGTGTTAACATGAAGACTTCTGCATATTCTTTTTATTTGCTTTTCTTATGGTGATGTGATACTTCAATATAAACAATATAGTGGAAAAAGCACTGTATTCAGAGGAAGAACACCTGGGTTCAAAATACTCTATAAATGTCTATGCAAACTAAATTAACAAAGTGAGTCTAGTTGCTTTTTAACTCTGAGGCAATTTTTTTTTTGTTTTTTTGCTATTAAATATCTGCCACAAATCTTTATACAAAACAACTTGGAAAACAATTTCCTTGTGATATATTTCTAATCTTCTTTTCAGCCCTACTCCATTGAATCAAGCCACAGAGAGCAACGCTGGGTTCTCAATCCCAACTCTGGCAGGTCCTACCATGGTGAAAAAACTGGTCACAAACAAGGGAGTGCTGGTAAATGTTCGATAATAAGCTCTCCAAAAAAAAAAAAAAAAAAAAAGAAGGAAGCATAATCCACTTTAAAGTTGAACATTGTTAAACATTTTTGCCATCACTTTCTTGTGTCTAGTCAACAACAAAACAAGTCCTGATTGTGTTAAAATGTTTGTCAATTCTGATGTGTAAATGATCACCTTGAAAATTTAACAGTTGATTTTTGGGAATTCATAAGAGTCTGGCTCCAGCACACAGTGGTACCCACTGAAAGTTTTATATGTTTGGCTTTCAACATTTTTCCAAATGTCTATTTACTATATGTGATTCAACCTCTGTGACATGTCTGTTCACAATTGATTGATTTATACATATGTCGACTAGAGACTGCGTATTTATTGCTTTTATACACATATCAATACCTTCTAATTTCTAGAAGATATTTTAGCTGCGATTTATTGCAAATATTTCACAGTCTGTTGTCTTTTTAGTCTGGTAGTATATAGTTTTACTTTAAGAAAATTGATTTGTTGCTTTTATATTACTTTCTGCATATATCTCTTCCCCACTGTCCAGCCAGTGAGTCATTCATTGAAACAAAAACTTTTTATAAAAAGAAAAAAGCAGTTAAGCAAATCTAACCAAGATATCATTCAAGACTGACAGAACAGGTGACAGATATTCCACAACCTTCATCTCCTACCTCTTCTTGCTTTTCTTTATAGCTTAGTTTTACTGTTTTTCACTGTGTAAGAAATTATTTTCAAGTAATCCAAACTTTCAACATCATCCTCAATGATTTCTTCCTCTCTGACAGTCAATGATTTATTGTTCCCTTCTAAGTTGGGTTAAGCAGCCCATTATGCTTTCTTCTAACCTTTAAATATGTATCTATTTTTATATTTAAACCTTATGGCAGAGGGAGTTTATTATGGAATACAGCATATTGTATGGAACTAAAATTTTATTTTTTCTACATAAGACTTGCTCCCCAAAGCATGTGACTAATAATTTTATTCCCACTGTTTAATTTCAACGGATTCCTTTCCTGATTGCAAAATTTCAACAGGCTTATCAAAAATTATAAGCCATCATTTTTGGTGGCTTTTCACAACACAGCTCCTCTAAGATGGCAGGTTAAGTATGGCCCTCAGATTGTGGTGCCCAATTAAAAGGTGGTTGGGGAGTAGCAGTAACCAATTTATCTCCACAATAATTCTACTTCATGTAATTCAATTCAATTGTGGTTTTATGCCTGAATTCTCAGTTCTGGCTTTCTTCATTCATCTTTCCTGTTTGGCTTGGTCTATTCCCTTTAATATTCTGTTTTAATTCAGTTCAGGACACTGAGGCTCCAACATATCTGGGTTTCTTTCTGGAAGCTCTCTTCTCTTTCACTGGTTTATTACTCCGAATTTTTTTTTTCGCCTTGGGCAGTTTTCAAAATTGTAGCTGTAGAAAATATTTTAAAGACCACAAAGGCAAGTTCCCCTTTGTTGGCTCTTTACTCTTCTTCCCTTTAGTTGCAGAATTTTCGTCTGCTCATTTTTTTCTCTCATAAATTATCCGGGCATATTATCACTGCAATTCATAAAACAGAAGACACTAAAAAAATGGCCCTCCGTCCTGTGGGGCTACTCTGCATTTATAGTGCCAGACTGGTGGAAAAGGGGAAAATGGTGCCAAGAATCACAGAGTTTTTACATGTAAACATTAACCTAGCTGTTAGTATTCTTATTGTGAGGTGCTTGTTCAATGACCAAATGGGAATACTACTTATTAGAGAAAGTGAATCATATCAAACTTGACGTTCTAACCATAAATGAAACCAGATGACAAAACCAAACTGGAGTTAATGGAAGGATGGCTACTGGGTTCTTCTTGGAGAGGAAAATAAAAGAGTTGGTTTTATTATAAACCCAAACAGTAAAAGAAATATTATTTCTTTGGACATCTTGTATTACATTGCTTTTGATAAAAATTTGTAAAAAGACTACCAAGGGAATAATTAAAAATTATTGCCCTAATTCTAGTTGCAAAGGTTGGGGTAGTGGATAGATTGTACAAAAAATCTGGTAAGATCTTCCAAGTTAAATATATATTTTAATAATTTAGTGGCTTCAATGCAAATGTGGGTATGGAGGAAGATGGTGACAAAACAGTGGAAAATATGATTTAGGAGTAAGGAATGGGAGATGCTGAAGGCTTGCAGACTACATAGTCTTGTATGTCATACATTTTTTCTTTGAGAAAAGAATTAGGAGGCACTGGAAATGACAAGCAACAAATGACACCACTAAAATGAAACTGAGTCTATGTGGGAGTCATTCTTCAATCAGTGATTTATGTATAGTTAGATCAATAAAAAAATACAATACTAAAAGGACATAATACATAATTCAATCAACTTCAATCTGACCTATTTAAACTAAATTCTGAACAGATTAAAAATAGGAAATGGACAGAGGAAATGACAACGACGCCAATTATAATAATCACATTAGAAGTTTAACTGATTTAAATCAAATACTATGACAAGAAGATAAAGAATCTACAAACTGCCTCAGCCAGTGATCTACTTGCCAAGACTATAAGTCATTTGTAAAATCTAATGGAGGATGACGGAAAATTATGAGCAGTATTTCTCATAATACAGTGAGGGACAATGGAAGGAAACATAAGTTTAAAGAAAGCTTGGTGAGAGACCCATCATACAATCACAAGGGCATTTAAGGATGAAACTAAAAGGGTAACACATGAAAAATGAAAAAGAGCTATAAATATCTTTATAACAGACTCTTCCCTCTTCACCATCAGGCATAGACAAGCTACATTTGCATTCTAACAATACAGTTTTGGATGTATTATTAGAGAAAATGAAAGTGGTACTGAAAAAACAAAGACTCAAAAAGAAAGCATCTGGACTAGATCAGATTACACACAGAGAAAAGGTTCATGCTTGAGAAGATGAAATTTTGAGGGCACCAAGGGATTCATTTTCAACATATGTGAAAGAGGATAACAGATGTGGGGAAAAAAACTTCAGATACTATTACTTAAAAAAAAAGTAATCAAAGAGAACATGACTCACAACTGACTGCCTATACAAAAATTTTTTATGAGAATCATGTACACATACACTGAGGGGATTCTTCAGGACAGGATCAGAAGAGAATAAGCAAGGAATTCACAAATGATTCTTCACAGCAGGTTGCATATCTTTACCATCACAAAACTGACTTGACAATATAGAGAATACAAGATCACACTTTACTTAAAGAGTCAGTTGGCTATATTAAAGCATTTGCTTTGGTAGAGGAAAATGCCACCTTAGAGGCTCATTTCCATCAAGGCTGTTTCCCAAGTACATCTCAAAATCTTACAAAATACTTTGCAAGATGTAACAGAAATAACTTTGTCCAGTGACTCTTTCCATAACATTCAGTGAGGAATAAAACAAAGATGTAAAGTTGCCAAAGGTGCTTGCCACTATTAAACACCTGGAGGACGATGCAGCATAGAGCTCAGGTCGAAGAGGTCCTCCAGATACTCCTGGTTTGCAGATAAAACTGTGCTGACTGTACCAAGTTCTAGAACACTGCAGAGTCTCCTAGATGAAATTCATAACCACCCACAAGATTTTGGCTTATTCAACATTATTCACACAGGAAAAATTAAGTGGATAGCTGTCAAAGTCTTGATTTGCAGCTGAATGGACAATTTATCAATCTATCCATCAGTAAATACATTTGGGCCAGACACTGCAAATGGACAATCAGCAGGGCCCAGAGATGAACAGGAAGAGGGAAAGAGTAGGATGGAGTGTCTTTGGGAAATTATACGAGCTTCTTCCCCACATAAAAGCCCATCTTTTTACACTAGTGTTTTTCTGGTGATGGTGTATGGCTGGGAGTCATAGAATAGCTTATGAAATACTGAGGTTAAGAATCACCCGAAGGATAACAGAGAGTGGGTATGAACGGGCTGCAACAGGCTATAAATTAGGTAGAAGTGTGTAAAGCATGTCAGGGAAATGTATGACTAGAAAAAATGATGGGACTGGTTACACACTGAAAGCAAGGTACAAATGATGGACAGCCTATGTGCTCCATTCCGAAGAAACCACGAAGAAGGCCCTTGCAAGTTGGGTGGACCCCCATGTTAAATTTATGACAGGATATGGTTAAGAGTTGTATAGGATGGGAAGGCATGGATGAGCTGTGATGCGAGTAGCAGAAGGAAATAGGTCCATGAATAAGATTCCACATCCATTGGTACACTGTATCAGTCATTTTTACTATGTGTAGAGTTAACTGACATGTACTGGCTTTGTGACCACTTCATCCAATCTTGTAATGCCCCAGTAACTTCTCTAAGACTATAAATTGCAGAGCATGTATGAATCTGCATTGGTAGAAGGTGTTTCCTCTCTGCAAGTTCTCTACACTAATGAAATCACATTTAGACAAAGATTATACTTGTTAGTTTTTTCAGCACTATGTTGAATATGGATGGTCATAGGGTCATTTACTCTAATGCTTTTGTTTTTCAACTGAGATTCAGAAAAGGTAAATAGCTTGTCTGAGGTTGGGCAGATAGTTAGATGTCCTCAGATTCCAAATCTAGTACTTTTTCAGTTCAACCCCACCCCCCTCCCCAATCATCACCCACTATTCTCTTCTCTGTTATAGCCTTGGCAGTTAAGATGGTTTTTCCTCTTGCCACTGCTAAGTCCTCTACACCTACCCTTGAATTTATAATCTCCTGTCTCCTCCAGGAGCTTGACCTTCTGAAAATTAGGCAGAAGGGGATATCAACTTTTCCTCATCCACTGCCTTTTTCCTCTTGCTTACAAAAATGCCCAGAATCTATTAATCAATAAGTATTTATTAAGTACTTATTGTGTACCAGGCACTGTACTAAGCACTGGAGACACAAAGAAAAATAAAAAACATCCTGCCCTCAAGGAGCTTACATTCTATTAAAGATGGAAAGGAAAGACAACATGTATATAAGCAGGTACATACAAGATAGAGTAGATGGAAGGTAACTCTACAGCGGAAAGCACTAACAGCTGGGGGAATGGGGAAAGGCCTCCTCCAGTATGTAGAGTTTGAGCTGAGACTTGGAAGGAAGTCAGGGATTCTCAGAGGTGGAAGTGAAGAGGAAGAGCATTTGAATGATGGGGACAGATATCCTTAAAAGAAAAAAACAAAACCCTTTACTTGAACAGGCCCTTCAAGGAGTCATCTTATAGCCATCATCCTCCCGTTCGCATCCCCAGTCCTAGAAAAATCTACTTAGCTTGCTGTCTTCATCTTTTCACCTCCCATTTCTCAATCTCTTTCAATTTAGCTATCATCTCCACCACTGAATTGCAAAAATTTCCTCTAAGGTCATCAATGATGTCTTTATTGCCAAATTCAGTGGTCTTTTCTCAGTCCTCTTTCCTTCTTAACCTCTCTATAGCAGTTGACACTGTTTATCACTTGCTCCTTCTAGATATTCTCCCCACCCTGGGTTTTTGTAACACTGCTCACTCATGGTTCTCTTCCCACATATTTGATCTCCTTTTCTCAGTCTCCTTTTAGAGGATCAACATACTTGTCTTAACTCTATATGTATGTATTTCTGTCCTGGGTCCTCTCCTCTTATCCCTTTTATATTCTATCTTGTTGGTCTTGCCATGTCCCATGGACTCCACTATAACTTTTATGCAGAAGATTCCTAAATGTACACATTCAGCTTTCATCTCTCTCCCAAACTCTAGTCCTATATCAACGACTGTCCTCTGGGAATCCTTATGCTGCTCCTGATTTTAAAAGGATGGCTCTAGTGTTTATTGTAAACAAACTGAATTTCAACATACTATTTAATGATACTATGGAAGTATTTCTATTTTTTTAAATAGCCATGAGTAGAGAATGAATTTTATCCAATGCCTTTTCATCGAAAAGAGAGTTTTGTGGAAGATTTATTTAACAGCAGGATAGATTAGTCAAGCAGAATGGAGTGGAAAGAAAAGAGGAGGAAGGAAGGAAGGAAAAACAGGAGGATATCACAATAAACTGGGTGGGACTACTCCAACCCCAAACTCCCTCCTTGCTCTAGGCTATTTTAGCTCTTAGTATCTGTGTAGGGGAATTTAATCATACACTATTTTCTGTTGCTGCTATTTTTAATAGGTAAACCTTATTTCCCATACTAAATTATAATCTTCATTTTATAACAAATCTGTCTGATAATAAGGTTTGGGTAGTGGTATGTTAAAATTTTTTAGGTACTCTATGCATAAAGACTAATTGAGAGGTCTTTCTTCATAATTTGTAACTGTTGTTTAAAAAAAAAATCCAAAAAAACCCAAATCCCACAACTAAAGTATTATATTGTGATGAAAGTACTTTACAAACTCCAAAGTACTGTGAGAGTTATTATTCACATTAATAAATGCAAAAACTTTAAAAAATACACTAAAACATTTAATGGAAGACAGACTTATTGTTCTAATATTTTATTTACAAGTTATTTTTAACATTTGAAATTTATATTTTATACTTAACATTCATGTCCTATGGTGGGGCAAAGGAAATGAAAGCTTTCTACACTGCTGTGATCTCCCTCTTCGTCCAGAGTCGTGCGTGCATGTGTGCGTGTGCGTGTGCGCATGTGTAATTCAGAGTGTTTATGTACCCTCTTGATTTGGGGTCCTGAGTAGTCTCACTGTTCCTTCACTGCTCATAGCAAAGGGATTTGAGTTCCAGAGGGAGGGCGGAAAGCTGCTCTGTTTCCCACATTTCCCCACCGGGAGTCTGTAGAATTTCTGACTTGGAAAGGCAGGGACCTAGGCTAACTGGTTAGCTACAACTAATAGTGGGAGCTCCTAGTTGGGTACTGCAGTATCAAGAGAGTGATATTAGTGGGAAATGTAAGAATGGGACAAATCTGAGAAACACCGGGAAGAAAGAATTGACAGGACATGTCGACATGGACACTGCTATCATTAACAATCCAAATCAGTTACATTAAGCAAATTGGCTACACAAATTTTCTAATATAGTCAGTTTTCATTATTCATTGCAACTTCCCAAACCTCCATGTACCATAAAATTTATAAGCACCTATAAAATAATCTAATTATAGGTATCATTAGCTTTTTTTGGTCAATTACTATGAAGGTTTTTCACCTGCTAATTTCACAATTCCAGCTATCCAGAAGACTTTGGTAGGTAGGCTGCAGTCTGTATTGGGAACTTCCACCCTCACATTTTCTGAGATATCACCCCAGCAGGTCCCCATGGGTGCCTGTCATGTAAAAAGTACCAAATTAGCACCTTATTATTAGCACTCAGCTTGGAATACAATCTTTATTTTTATCAACTGTCACCAACAATGGAAATATGCAAGAAATGACAGATTAATATGTAATTTTCTCTGAAAATGCAACCTTTTCTTCTCCCTTTATTTTCCATAGAATTTTATTATTTGATATTTCTATAAGTATCTAGTCTCAGGGATGAATTCAAGTTCAAAAGAATTCAAAGAAGTTAAAATACACAAATGTCAGCTTCAGAATTCAGCATATTATCTTAGTATAGTGCATAGAAAATAATATTTTATAAAAGCAGAAATACAAAACCAACCGTAGCTTTCACAAGACAGAGCCAATTTAAGATATTTGTTGCTATTTGTGATATACCTCTGAATGAATATAATTTTAATTTGACAAAGAATAACAAGAAAAGTAATTCAAACTAACAACCTGCCCTTTTTCATGCATTATGTCATTAACTACATTTTGGGGCAATATACTGCAAGTTAGTAAGAGAAAGTAGGTGAGAGATGTGAAGGTTCAAGGTATTTTTTCACCTCAGCATAAAAAAATTTCCACTTTTAAGACTGATTCACAGAAGAAAGTTTGTGAGAATGGGCAAAAGAGAAGGTAGCAGGAAATAAAACACTCAAAAGGCAGATTTGCAATTTTAGAGACCTATATTATAGTAAACTATTAGTTTAACCATCTGATACTGTTACATCTATCATGATTAATACAACAATTTACTGCAAATCTCTATCACCAAAAGAAAAACCCCAAACATTAGAAAATGCAAATCACCAAAAAAATCTAAGGGACTTTTGTCTCCATTAGCTGACTAACCTACGTACTAATATGACAGGATCTTTCTAATCTTTTATCATCACAGTCTACAATTGTTATAACATGTACTCCCTATCACTTTTTAGTCAATTCAATACATGAAGCTTATTTACAGCTTGTATACAGTGGTGTGAGAATTATTTGGGACAAGTGATTTTTATATGGTTTCATCTTGTGATAGCAATGGTCACATGTGTGTCTGTAATCTCCTGATGCTAGGCTCCTTCAGAACATGACCATGACAAAATATGCTGAGTGATGCTGATATGATATATATTTCCTAAGTACCCTGTGCCTCCATTTCTTCACGTACAAGGGAGATAATACAGTGATGGGGGAAAGCAATAATTTAGATATGGTTTCATTTTGGGACAGCAAAAGTTATGTGTGTTTGGGTATGTGTGCACACGCACATGTTCACACAGTATCCAATGACACTAATCTGTGTCTCAGAGCAGAATGACAAAATGAAACCAAATTAAATTAATTTCCCTACCTTTTGTTCTCTGCTGGTTGAGTGATGCATGTCCTGCCATTTACGTGTGATCTTTTCTGTTGTGTTTTTAGTTCTATGGTTTTAAAGAATAGTTATCACTCTAAATGAAGGCATAAAACTTTGAGTTCTTAAAGAGTACATTTCAATGACTATTAGAGAAACTGCTGTGGCTGTTGGTGTGGGGAAGTCAAGCATTTTAAGATCATTCAAGCCTGTAGTAAAAAAGAATCACTATAACCAAAATACAAAGGGAAATTGCAGTTGAAAATGATAAATATTGCCAAGAACTAACAGACTATCAATGCAAAAGAGCCTAATTATTCCTCAGAAGACAAGCAAAGACCTTCAGAGGGACCTGGTAGCTGAAGAGGTTGTTTCTGATTCTTCTATGTGCAGAGTAGGCTTCTTAAAGTTGAAAGAACAATGAGAGGACCAGTAAAAAAAAACTGGCTAACGGGTACTATGAAACAAAAATGCTTGACATGAGCAAGATAATACAAAGAGCAGAGGAACGAAGATAAGTTTAGGTGATCCTGTAAGATCTAGGACTCTCCATCAGACTATGCAAAACCTCTGCTGAAAAAATGTCAGGGGACTTTTTACTTCTAGTGGGCCTGGAAGGACTGCCCCCGCTGAGGCAATGATAAACTCTGATAAATATATATTGATATACTGAGAAGCAGAACTATCCTAAAATGACAGAAATTTCCAAGTTGAGATGGAATATTGAACCACAACCTTTAACCATACCATATGCCATGAAAGACAGAGAAATGTGTCCAAGAGATGGAGAGAAACAGGCCTAGGAACTCACCTGATTCAAACCCTAGTGATAACCTATGGGCTATAATCAAGGCTAGATGTAGGAAAATGGACTATTCATCAAAGGTATGTTTAATATTCACTGTGATGTATGGTTTCATAATGAAGAATTAGAGAATTATTTGTCTAAGTCTTACTGACTCAATGCCAAATCATGTAAAACAAGTGATTGCAGCAAAAAGAGGACATATTGCATGTTAAAATTTGTTTAAAGATGTAAATAGCTGTAAGGCTTATTATATCAATAAATGCAATTATTTTAATTTGTCCCATTTAATTTGCACACCACTGTAATAGTTAACTAAATTAAGTGGGTTTTAGAAATACAGAAAACATTGAAAGTCTCTCTGGAGGTAAATGATAAGAACCATACTAAAATAATTTAAAACTTGATGATAAAGAAAAGAATCAAGTAAGGTCAGGTGAATTTGTTTATTTTGGGGCAAATCAATATAAGAAAATATAGCCAGAAGAATGAGTAACCGAAGGAATCAGAGATACAGGACCTAGCCAATTTGAACATCAGGCAGTGGACATCTGCACATGGTCTTTCACTCTTTGGTAGACTCCCTTCTGACAGGCCAACAACTTGTATGAAACACCATCTGTTCAATCCCTACCTTCTCAAGAGCCAAAGTATGAGAAAGAGCAATTTCAGATTGAGGTGAAGAAAATGTCAAGGGATAAAGAACTAGGTTAAGTCCACAAACTAATAGACAGAATCAATTATGACTCCTCTCTTGGTGGGCATGAAATATGCTTCCAAATATATGGAGAAAACAGGATATCTCAGCTATCATTGATTCTGGAGGGTAGATATGAACAGATTCACTAGTTGTGGAAAAATATGTCAATCACTTCTTTTTGACCTATTTATTAATTTATGTTAAATACTGGATTCTTCATGTTCTGCTATCTTCTCTACATCACTCTAGACTTTGAGGCTACCCCTATTGCCAGCAGGTATATTAAGAAAACTTAAAGGAAGATGGATTAAATAGATCTGTAGTTATATAAAAGACAGCCTCTATGATCTTACCAGTATTAATCTACTTAAGGAAGGTTAAGTGGTAGCTAAAATTTGAAAAATTAAAGGCACATCTTTTTTTTTTTTAGGTAGGTGATGAGGCGCAGTGAGGGGGAGGAGAAAATAAATCTTTGACCAGAATCTGACTTTGTGGGTCAGCAGAAATATTCCAGCTGTATTTCTCAGACAGGTTTTGGTTTAGGTCATTGTACTGCTGGTGAACCTAACACATAAGCCTAATTATAGATCTGACTGCCTATCTGCCAAATTGATAGGTTGATTAGAAGACAAATTAATCAATTTTAATGAATCAACTCATTTAAGTTCAAGTAAATAAAGTGCCAACATTTTCATTTAAAAATGGTAATGATCTTCATTTTTCATGGGGATATTACTTTTTGGTTCTTACAGTCTGGATTGGTATAGGAGAAAGTAGCAGAAAGTGACATTTGTTCTTGCCTGTAAAGTTGTGGTTCTGCTAGACCCTTCTAAACCAATCCATATGCCTGTCTCTATGGAAAAAAGAAAAATGGGGGAAAAAAAGAGCACCACAATGTGGAATTTGCTCCATATAGCAAAACAAACAGCTTATATATACATATATATGCACATATATGTAATATAAATATATACATATATACATACATATATATTTCCCTTTTGTTAAAAATGAATATTCTCAAATGGGGAAGACTGAATGACCCAGGCCTTGATAGCCATCTTCGTTCAAGTCATCTGTCTTCACTTGCTGGCAGGAGGGATAACTGAAGTCTGGATTGGCATAGTATGAACTAGCAGAACCGTAATTTACAGGTAACAACAAATTTACCTTCCAGACTCATGGCGAAGAGATCCACCTCAGGTGCCTCCCAAACAAGGAAGATCTGGTTCACCACTTCCTGATCCAGGAACCACTCGTGTGGGTTAATCTGTGAGCGACTCTCCTTCCCTGCAAGGTAAGCTGCAATCAGGAAGGTCCTGTTGGACATGGCCCAAATCCAAATGCTAAGGGCCTCCCAACAACAACAACAAAAAGTGATCCTTTTTCTTATCTGCAAGAAAATATTTTGGTGGGAAGTTCCCTTTCCCCAGACTTCTTGTAAGGTCAGGAGTGTACTATAGCAGAGATTTCTAGGGATGCTTGGATCCTCAGTTAAGTGTATAGATATAATGCACACTAGACCTGACCACAAAAAAGAAGTCTACATAGACTTGCTCTATATAGTGTGGGCCAAAATAACACTGATAATTGCATTTAAACGCTTGGCATTAATGAATAAGATTAGAGGATAGTGTTTAGCTCTGAAATTAAGTATGGGTTTGCTATAAAAAAAAGTAGAGAATATGTTAAAATTTCACAAGAAAGAGGGAGAAAAGGGATGATTTAAAAAATAAGAATATACATCTGAAACCACAGAAAGTAGGATGAGGAAATCATGATTAACAGGACAAAAAGAAAGCCTTCTCTTTCTCACAAAACCCATTCACCTTGCAACTGGACAACAGAGGTGTGTGTGTGTGTGTGTGTGTGGGTTAGTGGTAGAGGAAAAAGATAATGTTTGAGGTAGAAGTAAAATTAATAATTACAGAACACTATAACTAAGTCACTAATAAGCTATTAAGTAACCTTTGATAAATCATTTTACCTCTCTGCTAAAACACAGAATTTGATCAGACTGACTTCTAAGGTCCCTTTCAAATATAAAATTTCATTAAAGTGTGTGATAGGTGTGTATAAAGTGTGTGATGGCGCTTGTATATGTTACATATAAGCACAGGAAAATGACTAGTGTTTTAGAAGGGAAAAAAATACATTTCTTTTTCACTAAAAAATATGAATGCTAGTAAGGGGCCTTGGAAATCACAGTAGGAAAGCAAAAAATACCAAAACTATTTGAGAACATTGAAAGATCACATAAAAAGGAAATAGCAAAAAATGTGTATGTATAGACATACATGTAACGAATATGCAAAATACAGGTGATTTTCGCAAGTGTAAATCAATCCTATTCTTCTCAGAAGAGGTTTAGTTTATTTATTAACAGTGAGATCTTCCCAAGTGGTCACTATACAGTGAAAAGAAGCCTGGAGCAAAACTCAACAACTTGGGCTCAACTCCTGCCTTTGTGGCTTGCTACTAATGAAACCTATTCTGAGCTTTAGCTTTCTCATTTGTAGAATTCTATCCTTGGTCTCAGAGGGCTACTCCTGTGAAGGGGCATTCTCATAGTTCTCCCACTTTTCTGTCTCTTCTGCCTCTTTTGCTGATTTCTTACTCTCCTAATAATATTCAGTAAGTGCCATGAGTAGGGTCCACCAAAGTCCTCCTGTCTTCAGCCTTCTCTTTGCTTGTTAGTTTCTCTTCCTTGGTGATTTGATACATTTCCATTGCTTCAGTTATTCCTTTTATGCGGAAGATTTTCCAATCTCAAATTTCAAAATGCCTGTTAGATATCTACAGAGAGAAATATACTACAGGCACCTCATACTTAAGACGTTTATAACTAAACTTACCACGTTCTTCTCAAAATTTGATGGCACCACTGTCTCTCCCAGTCATACAGGCTCAAAACTTTAGAATCATCGTAATTCTTTCCTTGTAAAGTCCTGTCCATCCTACCCCATCTCTAAGTATCCCCGTTCCTTTCCTTTTTTTTCCTGTAACCAGGTCCTAATTACTGTTCACCCACACTACTATATTATTCTTTCCTACCTTTAGCCTCTTTCCTCTCTAATCTGTCCTTTGTAACCACTATCCTTGTAATCTTCCTAATGCACTGCTCTGATGCTACCAATCCTCTGTTCAGGGACCTTTGCCTCTTAAAGAAAATAAAAACTTTTCTATGTTATTTCAGACTCTTCCATTATTTGCTTCCAAATCTATTTTCTTCCCTTCTGTTTCTCTTTACATTTTATTGCTGTTTCCATTGTTTTAGCTGTGTCCAACTCTCCACGACCCCATTTGGGGTTTTCTTGGCAAAGATAACAGAATGGTTTGCCATTTCCTTCTCCAGCTCATTTTACAGATGAGGAAACTGAGGGAAACAGAATTAAAATGGTTGCCCAGGGTCACAAAGGTAGGAAGTGTCTGAGGCTAGATTTAAACTCAGGAAGATGAATCTTTCTGACTCCAAGCCTGGCACTCTATTTACTGCGCCACTTAGCTGCCCGTACTCTAGCTAAATTAGACTATCTGTCCATTAATACAGATAATCTACTGAATTACCTTATCACAACCTCATGCCTTTGCTGACAACAATTCTTATATCTGGAACAGCTGCCCTGCCTTTGTCACCCCCATCACCATTTTAAGGTTCAACTTGCTTTCTACCTTATCTAGGAAGCAATTCCGGATTCTCTCTGCTGCACTAAAGTATCTCAAATATTTTTTAAACTTCATTGATTATACTAAGTTCATAGGGACTGTCTTTTCCATATTTATATCCCCCAGCATTTAGCACCTTTGCAGACTGTAGGTGCTTAATCACTGTTAAATTTAATAAGATAACATATGTGAAAATATTTTGTAAACTGCAAAGACCCATGTTATTGTTATTAACAGAATACAAAAGGAAACTTTATGGCTTTTTAAGAAAATAATTTTGTGCGAAGACCTGTTTCCCCCATAGTTTGACTGTAATCAGTCAGAAATGCCCTATTATTTTTAAATAACTATGAAAAACATCGTTCTCATTAAGGATTTATAATACAACCTACAAGGAAGAGACAGTGAAGGTTAATTTCAGTGACTGTATATGATCTATTATTTTGAATGCCCAGAGCACTCTGGACCTCTTTTACAGCATTTACTATTTAATTGTCTATTCTCTAATGGTAGGGTTTTTTTATTTTTTGGTATATTTGTCGTAGCTCCCTAATGAGATGGTAACCTCCTTTGAGGGAAAGAAGTATATTATTTTTTATCTTTCTATCCCCCAATGCTTGCATCTAATAAGCACTTAATAAATGTTTGTTGAATTTCAAATGAACTTGAATATTTTAAAAATATCATAAATCCAAAGAACAATTAGTCATCTCAGCAGCTGAGATTCTGTAAATTGCTAATTATATTCTAGGAAAAGCAAGTAATTGCTCATGAGCTGTACTAAAGCATATGTAGAAGTAGGTATTGGTAGCTAAGTTTTTTAGCATAAAATACAAGTCCACTCCTAGGCTAAGTATGAAATAAACAAAAAAATCACTACTGCCTATCTGAAGCCTTGGCAAAAAAAAAAAAAAGGTGTAATATGATACAGTGGGGTGAGCTATCAGTGTAGTTTTGGAGTCATGGTGGAAACTCTCCTTCATATAGATAAAAGCCCATTTTGGTTCAAAGCTCCTTAGATTATTTTCACAGAAGAGAAAGGAGAAAGAATAGTACAACTTAAACATTTTTGGTTTCTTGAGTCATGAGAACATCAATAAGAGAAGAGACTTTAGCACACATGATGCAATTACATAATAAGTGTTTAGAACATAAATCTGAAACATGTAAGAAAAAAATTCTGATTGTATATGACTTAGAGTTTCTCCTGTATTTTGTGCTTTACTATTTTAGCCATGCCTTACTGCTTCTCGTAGCACACAGATGACTGGAACGGGGCATGTGAGCATCTTTTAAATGAAACAAGTACTATCCTCAAATATGTTCTGATAAAAGCAGTCAAGGAGCAACCACCATTCTCTGTAGTGCAGATGTTCTCTATATATTTTGCTATGTTTGGGAATACCCTAGGATTAAATTTAAATGATTTATAGAAGAAAAGAACACATGGATTTTTACCATTAATAGCTGTCAAACACATTGTAAGGGAACAACTATTCCAAAGTACAATGGGATGCTTGAGAAATAGTGAGTTTCCTATTTGCTGAAGTCTTCAAGCAGAAGCTCAGTGATACTGTAGAGAGGATTCCTGCTCAGATATGGGATGGACCAGATAACCCTTGAGGTTGCGCGTCCATCTCTGAGATTCTGTGATGCAGTCCCTATATTTAGATACCTAACTTTAAGCCATTTTGAGATGCAGATTTTGTGTTCTGGAAAGCAAATTACGAGTCCTCAGGCAAAAGCAAACTAACTACCCAAAAGGTAGTAAGACTATTATTACTTCTAACTGTTAGAAAGGAAGTTATAAGGATCATCTCTCAAACTCCTAGATAAAAGACAAGATACATCAGATATTTTGTAGACAGCAGTC